>NW_026652281.1:52514122-53101414 GCF_009828535.3 Hylobates moloch | reverse complement strand
CAGTAAACTATCGCAAGGACAAAAAAACCAAACACCACATGTTCTCACTCACAGGTGGGAACTGAACAATGAGAGCACATGGACACAGGAAGGGGAACATCACACTCCGGGGACTGTTGTGGGGTGGGGGGAGGGGGGAGGGACAGCATTAGGAGATATACCTAATGCTAAATGACGAGTTAATGGGTGCAGCACACCAACATGGCACATGGATACATAGGTAACAAACCTGCACATTGTGCACATGTACCCTAAAACTTAAAGTATAATAATAATAAAAAAAATGCATTCCAAAATTCTAATTACTTAAGTGTGTTGATCCTTGAAATTGTCACCTTGGGGACTCTAGGTTTATTCCAATTATGCTATTACTCAAAAATATTTAGACTCTTTAAAGCCCCAGTTTATGAGCCACACAAGAAATTAGTCTTATTACCTTATATAGTTTACTTTTCACTATAACCATCATTTTCAATGTGATTACTTATTTTCTTTATTGAAATTTGTTCCAAATGGCTTTTAGTTCTTTTCTCAAGTCAAACCCATCCTGAAAGGATGAAGATTTATGACAATTCCATAGAGAATTAACAACAGCAAAAATCTCTCATTACACAGTCACCAGAATTGAAGGGAGCCCCAGTAACATTCTGTAACATCTCTTGCTTCTCAAGAGGAATTTGGCTAATCACATTTGACAGTGTTTTGTTTTGCCAGCACTTGCTGATTTAATTAATTTTTAAAATCAAGTGCCACTGGTATAGTTAGGACACTCAGCACAACAGGAGGCAAAGCCATGAAAAATCAGCAAAGTGACACTTCTTTGTATTTCACAGGACTATTTTTACAAACAACTATTTTTTTCCAATACAGAAATATTAAGTGCTAAATGGAGAAAACCTGGAAAATGCATAAAACAACAGAGAAGTATTCTGATAGAATTCCCATGTGCAGAAATGAGTGTGCGGAAGGCCGGATGGCTGCAGCTTCATCTCAGGCACAGTTGCCTTCTTACAGATCCCTGACTGGTCGGCTCTGTAGTCCCGCGACCTCAGCACTTTGGCAAACTGGTCTATCCTCTGCCAGGTGTGCTGTCCCCCCACTGTCCCTCCTTTCACCTGGTAGCACTATCTCACCAAGGAGATCCCAGCTTACATCGTTTCCTCGGGGCAGCCTTCTCTCACTATTGGGAAGAAGTCTCATGAGCTTTGGCTTTGTAGCATGTATCACAGTGCGTGGTTATATATTGGGTGACTACTTGATTTATACTTGTCTCTTTACTAACCTATGTAAAATGAGGGCAGGGATCATGGATGTTTTGATCACCATAGTCCCTCAAGTTCCTAGTGCTGACCCTTCACTCAATAAGTACATTCCTCCACTCTGCACTCACATCTCAAGTGCTAATCACTTGTTAGAACCAGGTTAGGAGCTAGATTCTGACCAAGCTCTCTCATTAACCTGAAGAACTCATAAAAAATCATCACACCTAGGTAACTGGTCCCTTTAAGAAAGTCCTGAGGTGATTTAAGATTTGATCATAAATGCGTTCATTCTTAAGCTTTTTATGGGAGACATTATAAAAAATGCCCATTAGAAAAATATTGGTATAACTTTTGTAAAACCATACAGTAGCTCCCCTTTATCTACAGGGGATATGTTTCGAGACCCCCACTGGATACTTGAAACCATGGATAGCACTGAATGATACATATATTATGTTCTTTCCTATACAAAGATATCTATCATAAAGTTTAATTTATAAATTAAGAGGTTAGCAATAACTAATAATAAAATGGAGCTATAACAATATACTGTAATAAGGCTGGGTGCAGTGGCTCACGCCTGTAATCCCAGTACGTTGGGAGGCCGAGGAGGGTGGATCACGATGTCAGGAGTTTGAGACCAGCCTGGCCAACATGGCAAAACCCGGTCTCTACTAAAAATACAAAAAATTAGCCGGGTGTGGTGGCAGACGCCTGTAGTCCCAGCTACTTGAGAGGCTGAGGCAGAAGAATCACTTGAACCCGGGAGGTGAAGGTTGCAGTGAGCCGAGATCGTGCCATTGCACTCCAGCCTGGGTAACAGAGCAAGACTCCATCTCAAAAAATAAAGCTCCTCAAGTTTGCAGACAACCTATTGTGGGACACTGTGTTTGTGCAAGTTAATACTTAATAAACTCCCCTTTATATATATGCATCTATCCTATTAGTTCTGTCCCTCTAGGGAACCCTGACTAATGCAGTAAGCATAATAGTATTTTGGTTCAATAAACTGAAAACAACTATGGTAAAAACTGGTTTACTGTTCCAAATCAGTTCATTAAACATTATATATTTCAGAGAATCGCAAGCAAATGTATTGAAAGCCAACCCTAGCATCCACTTGGAAGCTTACAATTAGAGTAGATTTCAATATAGTTGAAGTAGGTTTTAAAATCTGTCCCTAAACTACTTTATTATCCTCATCTCCTGCATAGCATCAGCCTTCTACCTTCCAAGAACATTTAAGCACTTGCTTCCTCCTCATGTACATGTCTTGGTAATCATTATTTCTAAGCCTTGGTATCCCTTCTCCCTCTCTTTAACCTTATCCACTGGTCTTATTTCTGAAGACCCAATGAAATATCACTCCTCTGTGAATCCTTCCCTAACACCCACAAGAAGAAATAACTTGCTCCTGTGTACTCCCCCAAAACATTTTACTTCCTTTGTCTTCCCAGACAATTCTTGTTATTCTTTGGGCTGGTCTCTTAATTTAAGCAAATGTCTCTATCCATTCAGGAAGGGTTCAGGTTTGGTACCTCTGATTTGTGATGAGATGTTAAGTAAAGCTATCTGCTCAATTACGTAAAAGATGAATTAGGATGAAGAGGGAGAGGAGAAGGAAGATGGAAAATGGGAAGCTGGAGACAGAGATGAAGTGGTGAGGAAAAAAGTTGGGGACAGGGAAAATTCAAGGGGGAGGGAAGTGGGGAAGGGAGGAAATCTTTGAGGAAGGAAGTCAAGAAGAGAGAAGAGTGAGAGAACATGCTTAGCTCACAATAGAGTTTACAATGTGTCTGACTCTATGTTATGTTTTTTAATCTTTACAATAATTTTATATGTAAATACTATTAGTATCCCTATTTTACAGATGAAGACACTGAGACAAGGAGATTTGTGTACCTGGTCCAGAATCTCACAATTAGGAAGAGGCACAGCAAGAGCACTAACAGAGGTCTAGATGCCTTCAAGGCAGAGCAATAGTCACTACATCTTCCTGCCTCACATTGATCTGCCTTTCAGTCAACAAAGAGTAACTTCAGACTCTTGCCTGGAACTATTTCCTGATCAATTTTATCAAGATCACAATGGAGAAAAATTATATTTTGTAAAGGTTATTTGTGAAGTATATGCCACCCACTCATCTAGACAGCCTAGGTTTAAAACCTCAACAATGAAAAATAATTACTAAGGTAAGTATTTGACTTATTCATTTTCAGCTTATAGCAGAAATTCTTTCCCGAATTCCTTTAGTGTGATGCCCTCTGCTTACCTTCAGAGATGTTATAAGCAACAACCTTATGAAATCTAGTGCTGTATTTGTTGCTGGCTTGTAGCTTAGGACCTAGAGCCTCACTAGAGGAGGCAGGAAGCTTGCTCCTGGGGGGAGTATAACCTAGTGATGAAGAGGATAGATTCTGCAATTGTTCAAGTACTGCTTCCAATTGTTACTATGTATTATGTAAAGTTTATTGGGTTCTCCAAGCCTCAGCATTGTCATCAATAACACGATAGTCCCTGGCTCACAGAGTTGCTGTGAAGATTAATGAGAGAATACTTGTAAAACACTTTGTACCACGCCTAGTACACAGTAAGTGCTTAATACATATCATCATTAAACAGTATCCCCCAAAACTAAAGTTGCATGCAATATCTTTCAGGTCTAGATTCTAGCAAAGACTTTGCCTCTCTTAAAGAGTTGACATCCTCTTATTTGCATGGACATTGAACTTCTCTTTTAGCTTTGGCCACTACTAAGATCAAAGACAAAATTTCACCTCAACTGTGGCACATTTGTGGAAATCTATTGCTTGTAGATCTCTAGTCTAATACTGCTTTCCATTTCATCTATATTTTCCCTCATTCTGATTGTCTGTTCGTATTAGTACATACATTATTGTAAGCTGCTTCAAATATTTGTGGAACAAAGCAAACATCATAAATGAATTAATAATTTTGTTTTTTTAATGTCTGCTCAATCACCAGAAAAGGCTGTTCCCCTAATGTGGGGAACATATTGATTCCCCGCAAAACCGAACTTGATGATTTGCAAGCAACATGTTCTTAGAAAACATTTACTGAGTACACAACTATTGAATTACAGGAAATATGATACTTAATAAAAGTCCTACAGAAAACACTGAAATTCCAGTTCTAGATAATAATCACGCAAATGGGTTTTCAGGTTACTTCAAATTTATTTTTCAATAGGAAGTGTTTTTCTTCCACTTTTGTTTTTCTGGTCATCTTTTACAGTAATTTCAAGTCCTGCTCTTTTCTCATTCTCCCAGGAGAAGAACTGTGCTATGTCTTCTAGTGAACTCACTATGGTTGTGTACCAAGATGCATTCATAGACTTTCCTGTTAGATGCAACCCCCTACATTAAAATAATATGTGTTTTGGAGCTCGATGGGAATATATGAATACTGAGCCTAGCTGTGCCACTTTTTAGATGAGAAAACAAGGCCCAGAGAGCTTATGAAGATGGCAGCAGTGGAGCTGAATAAGAACACAGCCTTGTCAATCTCCATCCAGGTTTTTCTCACTATCCTCTCCTGTAACTTTCTAGAAGAGCAAGTGTCATAATGATGGAAACTAAATTAGTCGCATACACAAAGAATCATCTGTTCTTTCCGTTTAAGTTTCCTTTCTAAAATGCCTTATTATACAAACAGCAAACTATTTAAAGAGAGGTTTCCTGGAACGAGTGTTACTGGTCTGGAAGGGCCTCTAAAGAGTCCAGGAACAGGTCTGCTAACCAAAGGAATGACCCCCTCACAGAGACCACCACTGACTGCCATGTGAGCTGCCGTCCCTCCAGCTGCCCTCATCCACCAGCTGCTCCCTCTCACATACCTCTCTGGATTCCTTATCACGATGTATTATTATCTTCTTTATCTTTTCTTTGTGCATTTAGGGTGTTGTCACTGCCTCTAGTGTGCAAAATACACCCTGCCCGTTACCTGGATAAGCAATTTTTAACTAGTTGTAATGTATGTGGACAATCTCATTATCAGTTATTTTCAATTCTTTTTCTGATGTGTCAAATTTGTCACAGTCTTCATTTAGATCTGTTTCTCTATCTGTATATTATACACACATACACACACACACACTATAAGGTTGTCAGTGTGATCTTAAAATTAGAGTTTATATGTTCAAAATATTTAATATTTAGAACTTGTATAAAACATTTACGGTTTTTTTTTCCTTTCAAATAGTCGTATTAGTTTAACATCAGCTAAGAAACATAATTATGATTTAATACATCCATCAAAAAAGTTAGATCTTCATGTTAAAGCCCAAAATAAAAATTCCAAGCATAGAAAAATAATGGATGCATGCTAATTGCCAGAAACATTTGCTGCTCAAAACAAAGAAAATAGAGCTGAATTATATTCTTCTTAATGTCTTTGTAATCTAGAAGGCTTTGTGAGAATATATCCACCATGAGGAAACAGGGTTAGAGATTTACAGATATTTGCATGCTTTTCTTTCTGGCAAATGCAAATTTCTTAAGGAAATAAAAAGATCTAAAAATTGCACCATGTCAAATGAAAATGAGTGCAGGTGAGAGCAAGATTTGCCTGTTGCAATATCTTTGCCTCTCACTTAGGGAACAAGAGAGCTTCTTTTTTTTACATTTTCCCCTTTTTTTCCAAAGCTATTTTAGCCAAAGGAATTTTTAAAAGGAGTCTCAAAATCAACCTTATTTTAAAAAGTTAATTTTAAAGGTAGTTTGAACCTGAAACTAGAAAAGATAAATTCTTGCTACTCACAAAAGGTTAATTTCTAGATCAAAGGTTTCTATTTTTAGTTACATATCCAAGAACATATCTAACTCTAAACAACTGCAGATCCACAGAAGCTGTTTCCTTATGAACAATGTTAAGTGGTATTGGCCCCATTTGCCACTAAACTGAGAGCTCCTTAAATGTGAAAAATTTCCTTAATTTTTGTCTTATTATCTAGCACAGAGCCTGATGCATGGGGCTTAATGGTTGAATAATAAATGAATAAGTGAATGGTAATCAACTTTAATATTTACAAGCTTTGCTTTAAAAAAAAGATCCAGAGAAGAAACAGAAAAAATTCAAAATCATTAAATTTAAAAGTGTAGCTTAAAGAGAACTTGATGGTTTCCCCAAGCTGCTCTTCATGCTGGAATCCCCTCATCCAAAGCTAAATCCACTTTCATCTCAGCTTGACCTCTACCTTCCAATGACACTCATGCTTCCAATGCAGACAAGATTTGGAATTGCAGAAAAGGCGTCTCATTTCTAGAGAGGATGGATAGGCTTTTGCCTCCAGGAAAGTAATCATTCACTCTCTCCTCAAAAAAAATTATATTTGCAAAAATGTGTTTTTTGCCATCTGCTTCATTGATTCTGGTCCTGTTTTCCACAGTGCCAGCTATCATTCATGTCCTCATCTGCAACCCGGAACTTTGCAGCAGGATATTGAAGGTGTTCAAGGCAATTAGTAACACGGGAAAAAATGCACACGATTGGTACTTTTGTTACTTCTCTATAGTCCAGAAGAGACCTTAGGAGGACAGAAGGCATTTTCATCAAACAGCAAATTATTCTAAGCAGAAACTTTTAAAACAGACTGGTATTTTGAAGATTTGAAAATTTTAAAGGGTAAAAGCATATTCTTTTCAGTCTCTCAAAAATGGCTGTCACAAAAACTTTTGGGCTATTTTTTGCCTTAAGAACCATTTAACGGCCAAGCACGATGGCTCACGCCTGTAATCCCAGCACTTTGGGAGGCCGAGGCGGGCGGATCACGAGGTAGGAGATCGAGACCATCCTGGCTAACACGGTGAAACCCCGTCCCTACTAAAAAAAAAAAAAAAAAAAAAAAAAAAAAAAAAAAAAAAAAAAAAAAAAAAAATTAGCCGGGCGTGGTGGTGGGTGCCTGTAGTCCCAGCTACTCGGGAGGCTGAGGCAGGAGAATGGCGTGAACCCAGGAGGCGGAGCTTGCAGTGAGCAGAGATTGCGCCACCGCACTCCAGCCTGGGAGGCAGAGTGAGACTCTGTCTCAAAAAAAAAAAAAAAAAGTACCATTTAACGAGAATGTACTAGAAAAGATTATGCATTCCTTCTATGATCACAGTTTCAGAATGAAGTGGTTTCTAATGGAGGAGGCATAAGACAAGTCCAAGAAACTTGGTGTATTTATCCTTATCAAGAATATCATCAGCTCACCTTCACGGTAGAGGAGTTTACCTATGCCATCTCTCTTTCCTAAAAACCTTAAAGACGGGGTTGTACTGATTTGAAACTTTTTTCACTTCAGCTTACTCAGGCTTATTAACTAAGAGTAAGATATAACTTTTGACATTCAAGCAAAATCTCACTAATTTGGATTGTATAAATTTGGAATCTCTTATCAAAAGTTAACCTTTGCTTTAGTTACAGACATTTAAAAGAATTTGATGAAGCAAATCAAATGTGTAATATGATTGCCACGGGAGTATGCTGGTTACTCAAGACCACAGTTTGTTTTAAAAATACTTCAGTAATCCACTAAATACCCACAGTTACTATGCAGATTAAATCTGGAATATCTGCCTCTCAGCGTCTAGGCCTTATGAACACAGCTGGAGGATTCTCTGACTCTGGCTCAATTTAGGTCACTGCTGTATGTGTGCAACAACATGAGAGTTTGGCCATTTTTTGAAGGCAAAGGCCTAGATAGTTTCATTGTGTTTTACTTTTTGTTACTTGATACCGAAGTGTCAAAAGAATGCCTTCATGTCCCTGGATCTGATAATCACTGTTCTGCTCATCTTCGTTATCTTCTTGATTTCATTTCTCTTTCTCCTTCTCTCTCCCTACCCCATCTCTCCCTCCCTCCCTTCCTTCCTTTCTTCTATCCTACTTTTCTTTCTTTCTTTTTTTTTTTTGTGGTGTGCCAGTGCTGGTTTTCACATAAAAATATATAAAATATGTTTAGACCAGAATTTTTATTAATGTAGTTCAGACACCTGTGTTAGGCAAATAGGCAATAAACTTCATGCTGATCACTTTCTTAGAAAAGTTATTGGTAAAGACTTTAATAAAAACTATCTGAATAAGTATAATAAGCCTTTACTTACTACCAGTTTCCACTTTCAACAATGACAATAGTCATCTACTATATGCTTAAAAATGTTTTTGGAGAAGAGCTACTACAAATGAAAGGAAATAAAACTTCATTCCTTTCAAAATACATTTGAAAATTATTTCTTCATCGACTCAGATAAACTTGACATAAGAATTTTCCCCATTATTTCTTTTTATTATATAATTGTCTAATGTTTCTAATGCAAGTCTCATGAAAGCTGTATGTAAAGTTAACTTCAGTTATTAGGGATTTTAATAACAAAAATTTTAGCTTGATCATTGTCTCCAGAAAAAAACACCATGTAATTCTCCAAATTGCCAAGTCTCCGGATAAGAAGAAGTGTGGCTTATGATACGTCTCTATTGTTTTTACTAATTTGAGCTGTCTGCCAAGAAATAAAGCTAACAGGAAACAACGTTTTACAATAGAACATGAGATTATAATTAGGAATCAAACATAAGATTTCTATATAAGGAACAACTCCCCAGCATGCTTGGAAATTTCTTTTCAATTCTGGCCCTATGTCACATTTCCCTGCAGACATATGTGATCAAAGTCTTCAGTTCCCATAAAACCAAAAATCACAATTGTCTTTTCCATCATTACAGTCACTGTGGATAAAGAAAGGAAATACAATACAAGCAGGGACTGGAATTAAATAGTCATGAAAAGCTAACCTTTAAATTAAACCTCTGTTGAACAAATTTTTAAAAACTTAATAAAAACTGGTTTCCAAGTCAAAATTCATCATCTACGGGAATAGAATCAATGGGAATGAAAAGAGCTCATTGGCCTCTGACCAACAATTGCCCTGGATCTTTCACCTCCAACACAGCGTAGATAGCATGAAACCTTGATTATCTATTAATAAATAAAATTATATTTTTAAAAGAAAAAGAGTAAGGGTATGGTGGGAGATAAACTATGTAGCTAAAGTCATGGAGCAACTCGAGCCAGTGAACAAACAGCTAGTGCTTTAAATATGATGGACATGCAAGAGAATTATAAATTATAAACACCACTGTGCAAAGAAAATATAGTTTTTATAGTAACAAGAAAATTAAAATTCTAAAAGGAAAGACAGAATGGCCAAAAAGTAACAAGAATATGGGTTACTAAGAAGCACCCGCTTTCACTACACCAAGGACAGTTACCATGTATTACAGGCATTCCTCCTTCCACAGGACACCAGCCCACCATGAAGCCCTGCTCATCCGTGGTAGCAGAATACAGAAGAATGGCATGCAGCTCAGTTTATCTTTATTGAATTATTCATGGGAAACAGGCTTCTTTCTCACCAATAGGCTCATAAGTTTTAACAAAAATTTTTCCTATTCTTCAGGTCACAAATTAACCCAATTTGCTACAAACAACACATCTTGCTGTAAAGTTGTAAAATACACTGTTTTACATTCATAAATAAAATTTCTAGGAGCCAGAAATTTAACTCCTCAGCTGACGCAAGGAGTGTTTAAATAGTTTATTTTTCGATTCAGAGTACATGTGCAGGTTTTTTACCTGGGTATATTGTGTGATTCTATGGTTTGGGGTACAGATGGTAGTAAGCATAGTACCCAATAGGTAGTTTTTCAGCCCATCTTCCCCTCCCTCCCTTCCTCCTCTAATAGTCCCCAGTTTCTACCGTTCCCATCTTTGTGTCAATTTGTATTCAATGTTTAGCTCCCACTTACGTGTGAGTACATGTGGCATTTGGTTTTCTGTTCCTGCATTAATTCACTTGGAATAATGGCCTCCAGCTGCATCCATGTTGCTGCAAAGGACATGATCTTGTTCTTTTTTATGGCTGCATATTATTCCATGGAGTGTATGTACCATATTTCCTTTATCCAATCCACTGTTGCTAGGCACATAAGTTGATTCCTTGTCTTTGTTTTTGTGACTAGCACAGTGATGAACATACAAGTGCATGTATCTTTTTGGTAGAAAATTTATTTTTCTTTGGGTATATATTTAGTAATGGGATTGCTGGGTCAAATGGTAGTTCTGTTTGAAGTTCTTTAAGAAATCTCCAAACTGCATTCCACAGTGGCTGAACTAATTTGCATTCCTACGAACAGTGTCTAAGAGTTCCCTTTTCTCTGCAGCCTAACCAGCATCTATTATTTTTTGACTTTTTAATAAGTGTCATTCTGACTGGTGTGAGTTGGTATCTCACTGTGGTTTTGATTTGCATTTCTCTAATGATTAGTAATGTTAAGTACTTTTTCATATATTTGTTGGCCGCTTGTATGTCTTCTTTTGAAAAGTATCTGTTCATGTCCTTTGCCCATTTTTTAACTGAATTATTTGGTTTTTGTTTGTGGATTTAAGTTCCTTGTAGACTCAGGATATCAGATCTTTGTCAGATGCATAGTTTATGAATATTTTCTTCCATTCCATAGGCTGTCTGCTTACTCTGTTGATAATTTCTTTGGGTGTGCAAATGCTCTTTAGTTTGTTTAGTTTCCACTTGTCAATTTTTGTTTTTGTTGCAGTTGCTTTTGGAGACTTAGCCATCAATTATTTTCCAAAGCCAGTGTTAAGAAGAGTCTTTTCAGCTTTGTTTTTTACAGTTTGAGGTCTTACTTTAAATGTTTAATCCATCCTGAGTTAGTTACTGTATATGGTGGAATGTAGGGGTTTTATGAATCTAGTTTCATCCTTCTGCATAGGACTAACCAGTTAACCCAAAGCCATTTATTAAATAGGGAATCATTTCACCATCGCTCATTTTTGTCAACTTTGTCAATGATCAGATGGTTGTAGCTCTGCAACTTTATTTCTGAGTTCTCTACTCTGGTCTCTACCATTGGTCTGTGTATCTGTTTTTATAATAGTCCCATGCTGTTTTGGTTACTATAGCTCTGTAGTATAGTGGGAAGTTAGGTCCTGTAATACCTTTGACATTGTTCTTTTTACTTAGGGTTATTTTGGATATTTTGGTTCCATATGAATTTTGGAATAGTTTTTTTCCTACTTCTGTGAATGACGTTGATATTTTGATAGAGATAGCATTGAATCTGTAAATTGCTTTGGGAAGTATGGCCATTTTTATGATAGTGATTCTGCTAATCCATGAGCATGGAATACTTTTCCATTTATTTGTCCCATCTATGATTTCTTTCAGCAGTTTTATGGTTCTCCTGGTAGAGATCTATCAACTCCTTGTTTAGATGCATTCTTAGGTACTTCAATTTTTTGCAGCTATTTTAAGTGGGATTGTGTTCTTGATTTGGCTCAGAGCTAGGAAGTTATTGGTGTATAGAACTGCTACTGATTTTTGTACTTGATTTTGTATACTGAAAGTTTACTGAAGTCATTTATGAGCTCCAGGAACCTTTTGGTGTAGTCTTTCGGGGTTTTCTAGATATAGAATTATATATTCAGCAAAGGGAGATACTTTGACTTCTTTTCCTATTTGGATGTCTTTTATTTCTTTCTCTTGCCTGATTGTACTGGCCAGGACTTCTAATACTATGTTGAATAGGAGTGGTGAAAGTGGGCATCCTTATCTTGTTCCAGTTCTCAAGAGGAATGATTCCTACTTTTGCCTATTCAGTATGATGTTGACTGTGGGTTTGTCATGAATGGCTCTTATTATTTTGAGGTATGTTCCTTCAATGCATAACCTGTTGAGGGTTTTGAGCATGAAGGGATATTAGATTTTATCAGTTTTTCCACATCTATTAAGATAATCATATGGGTTTTGTTTTTGATTCTGTTTATGTGGTGAATCACGTTTATTGATTGGCATATGTTGAACCAACCTTGCATCCTGGAAACAAAGTGTATTTGATCATGACTAATTAAATTTTGATATGCTGCTGAATTCAGTTTGCTAGTATTTTGTTGGGAATTTTTGTGTCTATGTTCATCAGGGATATTTTCCTGAAGTTTTCTTTTTTCATGCGTCTCTGCCAGATTTTGATATCAGGATGATACTGGCTTCATAAAATCAGTTAGGGAGGAGGCTCTCCTGTTTCATTTTCTGGAATGGTTTCAGTAAGATTGGTTCTAGTTCTTCTTTGTATGTCTGGTAGAACTCTGCTGTTAATCCATCTGGTCCACGGCTTTTTTCTTTTTTTTTAATTACTGATTCAATTTCAGAGGTTGTTATTGGTCTGTTCAGATTTTCGTTTTCTTTTGAATTTCATTTGAATCTTGGGAGATTATGTGTTTCCAAGAATGTATCCATTTCCTCAAGATTTTCTAAATTTGTGTGCACAAAGGTGTTCGTAATAGTCTCTGTGGATCTTTTGTATTTCTGTAGGATCAGTTGTAATGCCACCTTTGTCATTTCTGATTGTGCTTATTTGGATCCTTTTTTTCCTTTGTTAATCTAGCTAGTATTCTATCAATCTTGTTTATTCTTTCCAAGAACTAACTCTTGCTTTCATTGACATTTTGTAGTAACTTTTGCATCTCAATTTCATTCAGTTCTTTCCAGATTTTAGTGGTTTCTTTTCTTTTGCTAAGTTTTATGTTGGTTTGTTCTTTTCTTCTCTACTTCCTCTAAGTACTATGGGGGGTAATTAATTTGAGATCTTTCTAACTTCTTGATGAAAGTATTTAGTACTATAAACTTTCCTCTCAATATGCTTTAGCTGCATCCCCAAAATTTTGGTAAGTTGTATCTCTATTTTCATTAATTTTAAAGATTTTTTTTTAATTTTTGCCTTAATTTTGTTGTTCACCCAAGAGTTACTCCAGAGCAAGTTGTTTAATTTCCATGTTTTTGTGTAGTTTTGAGAGATGTTCTCAGTGTTGATTTCTATTTTTATTGCCCTGTTGTCCAACAGAGTGTTTGTTATGATTTTTTTTAACTTGTTGAGACTTGTTTTATAGCTGGGCATGTGGACTATCTTAGAATATGATTCATGTTTGGATAAAAAAGGTGTATATTCTGTGGTTGTTGGGTGCAGTATTCTGTAGAGATCTATTAAGTCCAACTGGTCAAATGTAGAGTTTAAGTCCAGAATTTCTTTGTTAGTTTTATGCCTCAATGATCTAACGCTGTCAATGGGGTGTTCAAGTCCCCCACTGTATTGTGTGGATGTCTGAGTCTTTTCATAGGTCAAAAAGAACTTGTTTTATGAATTTGGGTGCTATGATGTTGGGTGCTGATTTATTTTATTTTATTTATTTATTTATTTTTTGAGACAGAGTCTCACTCTGTCACCCAGGCTGGAGTGCAGTGGTGCGATCTCGGCTCAGTGCCAGCTCCACCTCCTGGGTTCACGCCATTCTCCTTCCTCAGCCTCCCAGGCAGCTGGGACTACAGGTGCCCGCCACCATGACTGGCTGATTTTTTTGTATTTTTAGTAGACACAGGGTTTCACTGTGCTAGCCAGGATGGTCTCGATCTCCTGACCTCATGATCCACCCTCCTCAGCCTCCCAAAGTGCTGAGATTACAGGCATGAGCCATCGCACCTGGCCATTGGGTGCTTATTTATTTATGATAGTTATGCCTTCTTGTTGAGTTGAACCCTTTGCCATTATGTAATGCCCTTCTTTGTCCTTCTTGATAGTTGTTGGTTTAAAATCTGTCTTATCTGATATAAGAATAGTGACACCTGCTCTTTTTTTTTTCCTTTTGCACGATAGATATTTCTCCATCTCATTACTTGCAGCTTGTGGGTGTCGCTACATGCAAGATGGGTCTCTCAAAGACAGTAGACAGTTGGGTCTTATCTCTTTATCCAGTTTGCCACTCTATGCTTTTTAAGTGGGGGGCTTAGATCATTTATATTCATGGTTAGTATTGATATGTAAGATTTTGATACTCTCATTGTGTTGTTAACTGGTTGTTTTGTAGACTTGATTGTCTAATTGCTTTACACTGTCTATGAACTATGTGCTTAAGTGTGTTTTTCTGGTAGCAAGTATCAATCTTTCATTTCCATGTTTAGCATTCCCTTTAGGACCTCTTGTAAGGTTCATCTGGTGGTAATAACTTCCCACAGTGTTTGCTTCTCTGAGAAGAATTTTATTTCTCCTTTGCTTATGAAGCTTAGTTTGGTGGGATATGAGATTCTTGGTTGAATTTCTTTTCATTGAGGATGCTGAAAATAGGTCCCCTATCTCTTCTAGCTTGTAAGGTTTCTGCTGAGAGGTCTGCTGCTAGCCTGTTGGGGTTCCTTTTGTAAGTGGCCTGATCTTTTTCTCTAGCTGCCTTTAAGATTTTTTGTTTTGTGTTGACATTGGTGAACCTGATGACTATGTGCTTGGGGATGATTGTCTTGTATAGTATCTCACAGGGGGTCTCTGTATTCCCTGAATTTGCATGTCCATGTCTACCTCTCTGGCAAGATTGGGATAATTTTCATGAACTATATCCTCAAATATGTTTTCCAAGTTGCTTACTCTCTCTCCTTCTTTCTCAGGAATGCCAATGAGTCATAGATTTGGTCTCTTTATATAATTCCATATTTATTGGAGGTTTTGTTCTTAAACACTTTTTTTCTTTATTTTTGTCTGGCTGATTTGAATGAAAGTAGTCTTCAAGCTCTGACATTCTTTCCTCAGCTTGGTCTATTCTGTTAATGCTTCTGACTACATTTCACAATTTCACAATTGTGAAATTCTTGTAGTGAGTTCTCCAATTCCAGAAGTTCAATTTGGTACTTTCTTAAAATGGCTATTTCATTTTTCAGCTCTTGGATCATTTTACTGGATTCCTTGGATTGGGTTTCAACTTTTTCTTGGATCTCAATGAGCTTCCTTGCCATTCAGATTCTGAATTCTATAACTATAATGTGGTTAAAAACATTTCTGAGGGGCTAGTATATTACTTTAGAGATAAGGGGACTCTCTATTTTTTTTAATTGCCAGAATTCTTATGTTGATTCTTTCTCATCTGAGAGGGCTGGTGATCCTTTAACTGTGATGTAAGATGAGTATAATGAGTTGGCTTCATTTCTGGGTGCTTTCAGGGGGCCAAAGATACGTTCAGGATCTTTATTTGTGGCTGAATTTTTGCCTTAATTTTCACAGGCACTGTATACTGGCAAAATATTTTTGGTGCTGTAATTTGGACTGTGATCCAGTAGATGACACTTAACAGCAATGGCCAGCAGATAGGCTCTCACTGAGCTATGCAGGTCTTTTATATGCCAGTGTTTGCTGTAGCGCTCTGTGGTTGGAAAGAGAGAGATGACCCCCTCACCAAGTCCACTCCTATGTCCTGGAGGAGCCCCTTCTGATCACTGGCACCATGTCTGCATTTCTTTTGTTAGGTGTTATAGGCTTAGGACTCCCTCAGGCAGAGACCACAGCTGGCAGATAGGCCATACCCTTCCCAGACTGACCCTGTAGAAGGAAGCACGATCAGCTCCTCCACCAACAAATGAACTCAGGTGTCTCACCTCTCTCAGTATTATAAGAGTAGGGGTTCCTCTACTGCTTGGGTACCATCCAAGGTGGCGAGTCTTGCCTGCCTAGGAGCAGCAGGGAGAAGGGGACACATAATCTGTTATTGGAGTGTTTCCTGGGAAAACACGGAGCTGTGCCCACCCACAGAGTTCAGGCAAGGACAGAGCCACTGTGCTGGGAGCCCAAGCCGGCAAGTCTTGCCTGGTTAGGAGCAGTGGGGCTGGGTGGAGTCTGCCATATAGGTGTTTCCTGGGAGAACACAGAGCTGTGCCCACCCAGAGTTCAAATAAGGGCAGGGTCACTGTGCTGGAAGCAGAAACTGAGCTTTGTCTGGCGAGAAGTGGTGCAGTCTGACTGCTCCCCAGCACCATGACTGTGGCCTCCATTGGGGCTACAGCAGCTACTGCTGGGCTGCCCAGGGATCCAAGGACTGTTGGGCTCCCTGTGGCCTTAAGCGGTGCCCTGCAAAAACTCCCAGAGGTTCTCTGTATCAGTCTAGAAGTCCAGGAACCTCATTGGGGTTCTCCTATTCCCAGGATTGTGCAGGTCCCTGTAGGAAGTGTGCATTCCCCAGGGCTTTTCACTCTCTCACCCTTTGCCCATGTTAGGGAGCTTCTCCTGGTTTCACATTGGTCCTGGGTGGGCAGCTGCCCAGCTTCACTCTTCTCTGTTCTCCATGCGTTTCTTTGCTCCCTTGATGAGTCCTGACATGGTTTCTTAGACAATTCACTCGGACAGTCAGTATTTTCTCACCACTTTGTTTCCTATCCATGAGGGTGGTACACACCACCCGCTACTAGTCAGTCATCTTGAACCCATTTGTTTTTATATTTTTAAATGATTTTTGATGAAAGCTTTCTAAAGTGCAGCATCTGTTCCCCATATTTGTTTTAATTGCATAACCTAATAATGATATTTTGAACTTTTATTGATGGCTGGAATGTTATAAGCATCTTTACTTTATTCACTAATGCTATAATTATGACTCTGCTGCCTTATTTCTTTCTCTCTTGACATTGGACTATAACTTTTGCTGTTATGGAGCCAACCTCTAGCAGAACAAACCTCTTTCTAAGCCGGTGGTTCTGATCATTTTGGGAAAAGATAGTTAAATTTTATAGTATGGTATCCTAAGTAAGAGTCAATGAACTATATATGAGGCCTAGGAGTAAGAACTTTGGCTTTAGCTGGGAGGTTTTCTCATTAGCAGCCTTATCTAGTTACTTTTGGATGAAAAAAGTTAAAATTAACAACAACAAAAAATCCAATTTATGAATACATTTCATATCTTTCTACCTGGAAACGTGGTTATCGTATCATTTTCTAATACCACAAAAGTATCAGAATTAGTATTACGTGGCATTCTTTCAAAGAAAGTGAAAAGAACACTCGAGTTCAACTAAATTTCCATTTCTAAGGTCTAAAGGCTATAACACCTAAAAATGTTACCATAGAAAGAATATACAGTTGACCCCTGAACAACACAGGGTTAGAGGCACCAAAGTCCACAGTTGAAAATCCACACATAACTTTTGACTCCTCAAAAACTTAATTACTAGTAGCCTACTGTTGACTAGAAGCCTTATCAATAACATAGTCAATAAACGTATATGTTGTAATGTATTGTATACTGTAATCTTACAGTAAAGTAAGCAAAAGAAAATATTATCATTATTATTTGAAACAGAGTCTCGCTCTGTTGCCCAGGCTGGAGTGCAGTGGCACGATGCTCACTGCAACCTCCACCTCCCAGGTTCAAGATATTCTTGTGCTCAGCCTCCCAAGTAGCTGGGACTACAGGTGTGCACCACCACGCTTGGCTAATATATATATATAGTATTTTATATATATTATAATATATATTATAATATATTTTATATATATAATAATAATATATATAATATATAGTATTTTTAGTAGAGATGGGGTTTTGCCATGTTGCCCAGGCTGGTCTTGAACTCCTGAGCTCAGG
The DNA here is from genome assembly GCF_009828535.3 of Hylobates moloch. Classification (NCBI taxonomy): domain Eukaryota; kingdom Metazoa; phylum Chordata; class Mammalia; order Primates; family Hylobatidae; genus Hylobates; species Hylobates moloch. Next base: position 53,083,696 of record NW_026652281.1, on the reverse strand, counting down.
CAATCTGCCAGCCTTGGCCTTCGAAAGTGCTAGGATTACAGGCATGAGCCACCACACCCGGCCAGAAAATATTATTAAGAAAATCATAAGGAAGAGAATGTATTTACTATTCATTAAGTAGAAGTGGATCATCCTAAAGGTTTTCATCCTCATCATCTTCATGCTGAGTAGGTTGAGAAGGAGAAGGTAGAGGAGGGATTGGTCTTGTTGTCTCAAGGGTTTCAGAGGCAGAAGAAAATCCATGTATAAGTGGACCCATGCAATTCAAACCCATGTTCTCAAGGGTCAACCGTGTATTTTAAAATATTGCATTAAGCTTATTATTACGTGATAGCTTCTGAATGGCCATTATTAAAAACAGCTTGGCCAAGGAGGACTTAAGAGTTAAAACATTCCACTATAGTCCCCCGCCATGCTGGACTCTCTGCAATGCTGTATCTGCATTTCAACCAATTTGTCCACTTATCTGAATTCCTCTCTGACTTTGCTATTAGGATTAGGAGATCCTACCACTTACCACTTGCTTTAACTATAAGCAAAATCCTTCTTTCCACAGGCCAGCAGTGGTCTCTTACTTTGGCATTCCTCTCTGCTTCATCCTTTAACTTGCTGCCTCTGGTCAAAGAAGCCAGCACTCCCAAAACAGTCCCCGACCACACTCCCTTCCACACATACACTTTTCCTAGCAACATCTGTATAGCTCTCCCCTTAACACTCAGAAATTGTAAATGGCAACATTGTTGAAAGCTTTACTGATGAATATTCCAGGTTATAGCCAAAGATAATACTTTGCCATCTATCTTTCCTAGCTAAACAGTACGGAAAAAAAGTTCTGGATTATGAATGCAATTAAAACCAGTGTTTAAAATCTAAAGTCATTGAATACAGTCAAAACAGTAACTTTAAGAAAATGAACTAAAGCCCATAAATAATGTCACTTGCTCTCCACCACCCTATTAAGTTTCAATGAAAATTCAGAAATGAGAGAGAAAATGATTTGGATTTATTCCTAATTTAAATCTGATCAAAACACCAGGATCATTCCAGATTCTCTTCCACTATTTTTGCATTTTCAAATTAAGCATGCAATGGAAATGAGCTTGGGCAGGAAGCCTTAGGCACGTCAGACTGAAAATCAATAGCCAAAGAAATGCATTCTATGTGTAGGGGACAATATTTTTCTTATATTCTGAGCCCTAATTCTCAGCTATTCTTTTTGCAGGTTCATCACCAGATATATGGATATAATATCCAGGGCAATTCTCCCATTTAGAAACTAGGAAATGTTACCAGATATGGGGAAAAATTAATTCTAGAAACTGGGTAAGTTTGGACCCAGAAAGTGAGTCCAGACCAGCTCAGCTTCATTAACGAGGGTTATTGTTAAATTTGATTCCTTTGTTTTGTTCTTTTAGCAAATATTCCTTCAGGACAGGGAAGTGGAGGAAAAATAACTTTTGGTTTCACTCTTTATTTATATTCCTATGTTTGTGTGGAGTTTGCTGAAGGGGAATAAATTATGTAACTAATCAGATGCAGGAACAAACATCAGCATATGCTTTGTGTCTGCTTAGCTCAGCTGCCTAATGTACCTTCTAAGGATCCCAAAGGCAGAAACTTGGTCCCAAATGATTTCCCAGAGGCTCTCACTCTCCTTTCCTTTGCAGACAGAATGTATACTTCCCTATTTCTGTCCAGTCATCTCATAAAGGGGAAATGGGCACAGAGTAAGGATATGGGCATGTGGTCCTGTAAAACCATCACTTCCATTGACCGGGGAGAAAAGAAAACATAGCCAGTCTCCTTAGCCAACGATATGCCATTATAGTAATCATTATTGATATGGTTTGGCTTTGTGTCCCCACCCAAATGTCATCTCAAATTGTGATCCCCACGTGTTGACGGAGGGACTAGTTGGGAAGTCACTGGATCATGGGGGTGGTTCCCCCATGCTGTTCTCATAATAGTGAGTTCTCACGAGATCTGATGGTTTAAAAATGTTTGGCATTCCCCCCACTTCTCCTGCCACCACGTAAGATATGCCTTGCTTCCCTTTCGCCCTCCTCCATGATTGTAAGTTTCCTGAGGCCTCCCCAGCCATGTGGAACTGTGAACCAATTAAACCTCTTTCCTTTATAAATTACTTAGTCTCAGGCAGTTTTTCATAACCGTGTGAAAATGGACAAATACAACTATACACATAAAAGTTCAGTGAACCAAACTGAATCCTTGCCAGTTCAACTAGCAGGCCCAGCAGGCCAAACACAATAAACTGTGCCCAGGACAGCAGCCTTAAGAACGTGGTCCTGACAGTTTTCCATCTGATCCTCAAATCTGCATGTGTTGACAAAGGTGGAGAATGAAATTAGAGAAAGAGAAAATGCTTCCAGACATTAAAGTTTGCATAGAAGTTTAAAAAGCTCAGCACAATGGCAACAGATATACAAAGCTTAAAAGTAGTGAAAAATATGTCCTTAAATCTGTTTTGTGGTGCTGTCTTTGAGGAGTGATCAAGAAGTACTGAGCCAGAATGCTCTCCCATTAAGAGGAAATGGAGTGTTCCTTTGCCAGGCATGTCTGCAGAATTCTGAAGCCTCATTAGGAGCAGTCGTTTTTAAGGTTATTTCTTCTTTCCAAAGAGAATGAGTAATTAGAGGCCTTTGAATGATGCGTGTTTGTCTTTCTAAAATCAAAGGTCTTTACTGCATTTCTAAAACAATGTAAAAATTGTATTTTTAGTTCACTTCTCTGAAAGTCGTGCCCAAAAGAAATGCTTAATAATTTTAATAATGAAAGAAATATTCCTTTATGATAAAATACATTTTACCATTTTATCTACTTACAATCTGATAGCATAACAACATGTAAGAAGCCTTTGAGTTGGTGGTAGTTGTGATGCTGTTGTTTTGCTGTATTGATGTCTTTGTGCTCATCTTGTCACACTATATCACTTATCCAGGAACAGATATTTCACACACTGTTTCCTCCCTCAGTGGTGAACTAGGCACATACCTGGGGCTTAGCTGTTTCTTATTCACAGAAGGCCTGTAGGGTTAAGAGTAACACAATCAAAAGTGCAGCTTGCTCATGTAGCAATATGAAGTCTCTATGCCAACAGAAACCTGAGGCCAAGGAACCATTCTTAACCTTTGAACATATTTCTACTATATGTTAAATCCCTTGGTATTGGTTTCCTCATTTGTGAAATAGAGGAATAGAATGAGATGAACTATAAGGCTTACTTCAGCTATAAAAATTCTAACATACAACATAATGAGCAAGAGAGCTGCCTCCACATTTACATACTAATTAGGAATTTTTTAGCTTAAATAAGTTAACTTCCTTTTGAAATTATACAGGATCCTAACTACAAACCAAGAAAACTGAGGCTTTGTGTAATTATGGCAAACAAGTTCTTCAATCCTATAACTGAAATTGTGTGAAGATTGCCTAAAGTGCCTACATGAACTGATTTTTAAAATAAGTGAAACAACGAAGAAAGCCAATAAAACTAGACTATCAAAAAATAATTTTATAATATACCTTTCATAATATTAAATATTAGAATAGTTTTTTTAAAAAATAAAAATTGTGACAATGGTGGATAAATTTTGTGATAATTTTGTCATTCCCATGATTTATTAAGGTTAGCCTTGATGGATATCCTATTTAGAGTTTTTTCAACATATAAGGAAAAACTGATTAAGGAGTAAATATGATGAATTGTATTTATGATGAAGATCACAGTTTAGACACTATGCTCGTAGCTAATTATAAGCCTGTATAATTTTATAATGAATATGAACAAAAACAAAAGAGATGGCATTAAGAATATAAACACATCAATAATTATTAGTGAAATCAAATTTGCCTTTTTAGCCTTTGCTTTACAGAAAAAATATTAGCTATTTAGAGCTCTACTCAGATCATGCAGTATATGTAGAAGAATGACTAGGCAAATAATGGAGAATTGCATGACTAGAAATATAAAGACACAGGCAAGGAGATGTTGAATGAAAAGGCATATAGTAGAGGTAGATACTACAAGGAAAGAGAGGCAGGAAACATCAAGTATACAATTTATGGACAATCAGGCTGGGTGCATTCCTTATTCTAATAAAGGATTTAGGCAAGATTGTTGGACTCTTGTTTACCTAATTTTTTTTTAGTATAAAATTCCTTCAAATGTACATTAAACATTTGAAAACAATTAGTATGTGTATGATTGTTTTGCTTTATAATGGCTAATAAAAGAGGAAACCCTAAGGTGGGTAAAAAAAGTTATTTTTTACACCCTGCCACCTAATCCTTAAAAATGTTCCATTTTGAGCCCCAAAATGAAGTCTGTAACAAAAAAAAAAAGTAAAGAGTTACAATCCAGTTTAGGAGTTTAATTATATTCCAAGATAGCAACCTATACACAAGATGGCTAGAAGCCGTTAAACTGCACAGACCTCAAAGCTATGGAAGGAGACTTGAACTGTACAATAGCTGTGGTTGTCAGAATTCTAAGAGGGCCCCTAGGATTCCTCCCCCATAGTGTTCACACCCTGTATATCCCCTTTCCCCCAAGTGTGGGAGAGATGTGTTTATGATAGGAGAGTCCTTTCCTTGGTTAGGTTCTACTGAATGACAAAGGTGATGGGTTGGTCACTCATTTGATTCCATTACATGATCTGCACCCTGGAGAGAGTTTTCTTCCACTGGCTTTGAAGACATAAGCTCCCATATTGTAAGGTGGCCACATGGCTAGGACCTGAGGTGGCCTCTAGGAGCTGAGAGCAATTCCCGGCCAACAGTCAGCAAGAAACAAGGGACTTCCGTTTCTAGGAACTAGGAACACAAAGACCTGATTCCTGCCAATGATCTAAATGAGCTTGGAAGAGGACCCTGAACTCCAGATGAGAACTACAATGTGGTAGACACTTTGATAACAGCCTGGTGAGATTCCAAACAAAGGATTCAGAGAAAAGGAGGCCTGATTCCAGACCCGCGGAAACTGAGGTAAGAAATTTGTGTTAAGTTGCTAAGTGGTAATTTGTTACACTGTAAGAGAAGACCAATGACCAGCATTTATCTGTGGATGATACATTTAATGGTCAACAAACACATCTCTTAGGCACATGATCTAAACTGCAAAGTGAATGAAAGATATTCTGAATCCAATACCCAAACCATTTTGGAAACTCTTTAGGTTTTAATTATACCAAATATGCATTACAGACTTGCCTGGATAAGTGAGTTTCAGTTTAAGAAGCAATGATCTCCATTCTCTAGTTACCTTAACTCATATCATTCTTGTTCACAGACACTACTTCCCTAATATGTGTTCTATGATAGTTTTTAAAAAGCTCTCATGTGCTTTATTCACAGCCACCCCAATAATGATGCTGAAGACAGAGAACAAAGAGAAGTAGATGAAGTGACTCAGTGAAGAACACTTTTCTAATTAGGTGCCAACTTAAGAAAACTGGGCTTATGTCAGTCTGAACATTTACTGTAAGTGTTTTTGGTTCCTCTTGTAATTAATTGTAAATATTTGTACAAAACATAGAAGCTTTTTTGCATTCCTGTCACTGATCAACTAAAGTCACAAACCAATTTTAAAACTAAATATTTCAGCAAACAGACTTGGCAGTAAAATATAATTTCCTCAACATCTGATATATTGGTGAAACTTTATTAATTCATATTTTCTCATGCATTCATGGCTCATCTTATGAGTAGAGAGAGAGTCAAGCTTGCTGAGAAATGTGATTTGAGGAGTAGGACTACAAGCTTAAACCCAAAGCCCACATCACCTTAATAAGGTTCCCAGTATTCCTGTCATTATAATTTACTCTGTGGCCCTAATACTTTTTTGAAGTAGTTATGTGAAAATTATAAATAGGTAAAATCAAATATATATGTAAATTAGTGAAAATTAACTCATTTGGGTTAAAATAGTCTTCAGAAAGACTATGAAAATCCAAATGTATTATAAAGTAGTAGTCAGGTCTTAGAATATATCAACCAATTGGCCAGCAAAAGATTTCTTTGGGAATGGGACATGGAATAGCCAAGCTTTGACAGAAGAGGGTACTGCTATAGAAGGCCCTGAAAAGCTAAGAGACAGGATAAACGGCCTGGAACCCAGGGTACCCTAAAGATAAACCAAATATTTTATGAATTCACTTGCACTGACCCTAGATACAGATAAGATATTGAAAGCTAGTTTTCTAGTTTATATTATTCTATCAAACAAATTCAGCTGCCCTGTAGACCCATATAGAAAACTAGGAAACAGAAAACTTTAGCAAGTTGTCCATGGTCAGTGGTATAAATAAGGCTAAAGATAAAGGCAAGAGATTTATATTTAATCTTTTTCTCAAATCAAGGGATAAACAACTAAATATACCATTCAAAATACTGGGAAAAAATTTTAAGATTTCTCATTATGGAAAAGTAATGTACAAACAAAGCCACCATGCAATCATGGCCTAAAAGAGCTTCTCAATTTTCAAATTAAAATATGATTACATGGAGCAGGGATCAGCAAACTGTGGCTCATGGGCCAAGTCAGCCAGGTGCCTGTTTTTATAAATAAAGTTTTATTGAAACATAGTCACACCCTTTCCTTCATTTATTGTTTATGGCTGTTTTCCCATTATGCCGGCAATGTTAAGTTGTCATGACAGAAACAGCATGGCTTGCAAAGCCTAAAATATTTACTGGTTCTTTACAGAAAATATCTGCCAATCCCTGTTGTAGTTCATTAAAAATCAGTGTTTAGTCCAAGTCTACATCTACTGTACCTATAACACCTAGAACAAATCATACATGATCTCACTAAAGAAAGCCCTTGGTTAGTTAAGTAAATAAACAGAATTGATATTAAGTAGACACAATGAAAATGTTACATATTGAGCCTGGCAGTCAATTCCACAAACACAGGCCTGCACAATATGGACTGTGACAATATCTTGCTTTTTTTGTAAACATTCTTAAAATGGTAAACACATTCCACTGGCATTTTTCATCATCATATATCATTCATTTATTGTAAATCTCAAGATTTTAGTCACAAAACATTTTTTGATGGATTTCACTTTCTATAGGCCTTTGTGCATTGCAGCTTTGCAAAAATTATACAATCCTCTGGGTACAAATTAACTTGAGAGCCTGGCTGAGATGGAAAATATGATAAAAATGGAAATACAAAAGGCTGTGATAGCTTTTTAAATTATAGGATATTTATAGCAATAAATAGTAAATCTAATACTTTTTAAGAACGATGCCATTGTTAAGAAGCCAGATTTTAAAAATAACAACAAGGAATTTCAAGCCTATTCCCAACATTTTCCAAAAGGAATTTAATTCACTTAAATAGCATCTGTAATTTTAGATAAATAGTTAAACTCAAAAGCAAATTTAGGGATGTGTGTGATGGCTCATGCCTGTAATCCCAGCACTTTGGGAGGCCAAGGCAGGAGGATCACTTGACCTCACAAGTTCATGACCAGCCTGGGAAGCATGGTGAAACCCTGTCTCTACAAAAAATACCAAAAAAAAAAAATTAGCCAGGCATGGTGGTGCATGCCTATGGTCCCAGCTACTCAGGAGGCTTGAGCCGGGAGGCAGAGGTTGCAGTGAGCTGAGATCATGCCACTGCACTCCAGCCTGGGTGACAGACCCAGACCTTGTCTCAAAATAATAAAAAGCAAATTTATTTAATATAATTTCTTAATTTCTTTATGGTGCAGAATTTTTTAGTTTCTGTTGAGTATGTATCCACAGCTTTGAGAAAATTATTTTTTGAAAAACTATTTGATGTCGACTGTAGGCAATCATACCAGACTACAACCATGTAGAATTAAAATGACATCATGTCTAGAAAATAATTAAAGTCAAAGTACCTGATTTTTGTAAAAGGTTGTCAACTCTATCTATAAGACTGTGTCTACTCACTTAGTATAAAAATTCCAAACCACAATATCATGTCTCCAAATATGCGTTTGGAGACATCAACGATTGACTTCAAATCCTAATTACCCAAAACTCAGATAACATATATGGAATTTGCAATATTTAAGAGATTCAAGAGGCTATGCTAATAGTCGGTTTCTCTCGGTTCCCTAAGCTCTTTTCATTCATTTATTCTTACATCCAAACATTACACACTTTCTGATAACTACTGTGTGCCAAATATATCAGTTATACTATCACTGTGTATACAGCTCACCAGCAAAAGAATGTCATATTCTATTTTCAAAAATCATTTGTGAAGTGCCCATAATGCATGTACTATATACTATGTTAAGTTCTAAGGATAAAGAGATTACTAAGACAGAACAATGGTTCTAAAATGTGAGTATGTACCAGATATATCTTAGGATTTTATAACTATATAGAAGCTTAGGCACCATCCATACCCAGTGTATTGGAATTTCTGAGGCACAACTTTGATTTTTTTTCAAGTTCCACTTGTGAGTCTGAAGCACATTGAAGCTTGAGAGTCATTTCTCTGGAAGATGTTCCATACAGTGTAGAGATAAGACAAGTACTATGAATAAAACAGAATCACAAAGAGGGAAGCATCAAGTTCTACCTACAGCGATCATAGAGATCTTCTCTAAAGGGGTTAGCCTTGAAGCTGAGTTTTAGCAGATAAGAAATTTACCAAGCAGATAAGCAGGCAGTGGTAAACCATATGCAAAAGAGACAATACACCTGGAAATACATGAAGGCATGGGAACAGCATGTTATGTTTGGGGAACTGCAAGTAGCTAGGTAAGGATGAAGGGCACAGACGCAGAAAGCCAAGGAGAAGAAGTTGGAAAAGTAGGCAGAAGAAGCCAGATCATGAAGTGCTTTGTATACAATGGCACAAATTTTGATGCCTTCTTGTGAGCCATAGAATGTTACTGAAGTTTGGTAATCAAAGGAGTGATATGATTAGACAAATTGCAAATAGTGAAGGAGAATCAGACGGCAGCAGGGAGATATGTTATCCTGAGTGAGAAATGATGAAGACTTGAACAAAAATACTGGTGTTAGGAAAGAAAAGCGCAGATAAAATAGATCTTTAGGGAGTAAAGTTGACTTGTCCAGGTGATAAACAGATTACAAATAGAGAAGGAGTAGAATTACTAGTTTCTAATTTGAGGACTAACTATATTATGCATTTATTGGAAAGAGTAATAATAGCTAACATTAATAGAACATTTGCCATGTTCTAGGCACTGTTTTTGGAGCTTCATTCACTCAATCCTCATTACATATCAAGAGACAGACACATTGCATTTTATTTCTTTTAATTTTTATTTATTATCTTTTGAGACATTGGTCTGGGCAAATATTTCTTAGATATAACCCCAAAAGTACAGCAACAAAAGCAAAAATTAACAAATGGGATTGCATTAAACTAAAAAGCTTCTGTACAGCAAAGGAAACACTTAACGGAGTGAAGAGACAACCCATGGAGTGGGAGAAAATATTTGCAAACCATATGTCTAATAAGGGGCTAATACCCAAAATATATAAGGAACTCAAATAACTCAATAGCAAGAAAACAAATAACCTAATCAAATAATGAGCAAAGGACCTAAATAGGCAATTCTCAAAAGAAGACATACAATAGCCAACAGTTATATGAAAAAATGCCTATCACTAATAATTAGGGTGATGCAAATTAAAGCAATACTACCTCACATCTGTTAATGTGGCTATTATCAAAAAGAAAAAGGATAGCAAGTGTTAGGGTGTGGAGAAAAGGGAACTCTCGTGCACTGTTGCTGGGATGATAAACTAACACAGCCATTATGGAAAACAGTATGGACATTCCTCAAAAAACTAAAAATAGAATTACCATATGATCCAGCAATCCTACTTCTGGGTATATATCTAAAGGGATTAAAATCAGTATGCTGAAGAGATATCTGTACTTCCATGTTCATTGCACCATTCTTCACAATAGCTAAGATACGGAAGCAACCTAGGTGTCCATCATCAAATGCACGGATAAAGAAAATGTGGCTTATATGTACAATGGAATAGTATTCAGCCTCATAAAGGGGGGAAATCCTGTCATTTGCAACAACATGGCTGAACCTCAAGGACATTACGTTAAGTGAAATAAGCCAGGCATAGAGAAACAGATACTGCATATCTCACTCATACGTAGAATTTTAAAAAGTTGAACTCACAGAAGTAGAGAATAGAATGGTAGTTACCAGAGGCTGGGGGAAGGGGGTTAAGGGGGAAAGCGGAGATGTTGATCAAAGGGTGCAAAGTTTCGGTTAGGAGAAATAAGCTTCAGTGATCTAATGCACAAAATGGTGACTATAATTAATAAAATGCATCGTATACTTCAAAATTGCTAGAAGAGATTTTAAATGTTTTCACCACAAAAATATGTAATAAATTTGTTAGTCAGTCTGATTTAATCATTCCACATTGTAAACATATATGGAAACATCACTTTGTACCCCATAAAAATAAACTATTATTATTTGACAATTAAAAATAAAATTTAAAAAAAGGTTAGGAAAATGAGGCACAGAAAGGGTAACTTATCCAAGTTCACCAACTAGAAAATGACAAAAGAAGTCAGGATTTGAAACCAGGCTGTCTGGTTGCACAGCCTGTGCTCTGCTAATCACTCTACTATACTCCTATTTAAAGAGAAATACAGAGAAGCATAGAGGACGTCAGGAATCAGAGTCGGCTTTGTAAGAAAAACACTCTGATCAACTGGGGAGATGTTAACTTTGAGACTCCTGTCAAAGTATCCAGTGGGCAGTGAAGAATGTGGATCTAGAGTTCAGGAGAATGGTCTGCTCCAAGCATTTAGAATTGGAAAACATCAGTATGTAGGTAGTTTGCCACTGCTGGTATAAAAAAGATACCAGGAAGAACTTGTGCACTGAGATGATAAGTAGGCTAAGAATAGCATTGATAATATTTTAGATGGAGACAAACCCATAATGTTTATAATGTACTGTTATGTTTACACAGAGATTTGTATCTACTCATCTACATCTACATCTATTTTATTACAAAAGAATTTCACTTCTTTGAGAGACAAGGGTGCCTCTTCACTTACCAGAAGACAACAAAAGTTGTATTTTTGAAAAAGTAATGAAACAATTACCTGACAAGATTTTTCAACACTTCTTTGTTGGCCTTAACTTGTAGGAGAGGAAACCCATAGAAAGGAAAGAGACTGTTAAATGGAAAAAAAGTCATGTGACTTCTTCTTTTAGATTATTTACAGGCTGTGAGGCAAACAGTGAAGTTACCAAACCTGTAGCTAAATCTATAAAATATATCATGTTTGCACAACTTCGTCAAATGACATTCTAAAAAGGATTATTCTAAAAAGACTCATTATGTTGCCATCAGACATTTCAGCCAAAATATCAACAGAATGCCATGATCCAATGTGAAACTGCGAAAGCTACACACATATCATTTTGGTGGCAAGGAAAATGTTAGATTACTTTCATTTCTCCCAGCTTCAATAATAGCCTGCTTCATTCTGTAACAATGAGATTCCATGTCACCAACGCCATTAACCTGTCAACCATGAACACTACTTAACTTTGTGATCTTCCCTCAGGATTTACATATAAACCTTACAGCAGCTCTTGGCACTATTTCCTGGCTCTTCTCAGCAAAGACACAATATTGGCAGGAACTAGGATTAAATACTCTGTCACATCTAAAGGATGGCCTAAATTGGAAAGCAATATTAGAAATATCAATATCATCCTTACTCTTTGAACAAGTCCGTGTGATGCAGACCTTCAACATTTTAATTTTATTAATATTAACTTAAAAAATAAAAATTACACATCAAAATTTGTCTTCTTTGTATGTGAATTTATCCAAAATACATGCTTTTGATTATTAACATACCCAAACTATCTTACCTTGTTTTTATTTATAGTTAGGAGTTAAAGATTTAGTATAGTGAAGGAAAGGTGTCAGAAAAGCCCGGGTTTGTGCCAGGGCTTGGCATAGTGCCTGCCTCCCAGCAGGAGATCAATAACTGTTGAATAGACAAGGCCTCAGTTCCCAAGGTGATAGATATATACTGTGACCTTTTGGGTTAGGTAGATAATGCTTTTTAAATGTTCTGTATAGTCCCAATATAAGAGTTGCCATGTATTGATGTTTCCTGGTTGGCATTAGCTTGACATTAAAAATTCAGCCCTTATTATGAAAGCATTCCAAATGTTCTTTTGGTTCATTCTTGGTGAGAAAATCCCTCCCTGTTTCAAATGAAAGGGGGGAAAAGTGCATATTAGCCTGTAAGGCATTACTATATAGAGAGCAGTAGGACTGCCTAACAGGTGTTGGGTAACAATGCATATTCAATAGTATATACAGTATTTAAATGTCTCAAAATTTTTTATGATTTGTTACTCTTATCAGAACAATATGTCATATCACTGGGAGGTTCTACTTTTTTCTTCAAGGCAATTAAATGTAGGTATTGTTTTCCTAATGGTGAAAGAGAAGTTAGTATCTCAGTTTGCTTCCATTATAGGAATTCTCTGTAACACTAATCAGCTGTGTGGTCTTGGGACATATTTGTAACTTTTCTGAGCCTCAGTTCTCTTTCTGTAAAAGAAAACATTTAAATGATGGTTGAAAATCACTTATTTTCTTTTAAGTCTAGTTCATTAATTATCTCATGCTTTTATTTTAGAAAAGTATTTCTTTTACAGCTCTAGTTTATGGTAAGAGGTTTTAATTAATATACTGTAATGCCAATCAACTTTTATTTTCTCTAATTGGTAATTATTTGAAATTCTTTGCATCTATGATTTATTACTTCTGAGTTCATATATTCTATTTTCCATTACTTCATAGCTAGGCAGAAAAGGAACCAGCCCTAGTATCCACTGATGGTGCTCCTAGGTTCTGCATAATTTTCTTTGAAAATAGATTGAGGTTTTTTTCCTTTATCTTCATCAAAAGAGTGTGAAATTGAAGTGGTAGCATTATTTGCCTTAGTTAAGAAAATGATGTAAACAATTGAACTCATTTTTAATTTTTTCTGTAAATCACTTTCCTTTCTTATTCACATCAATAAAAAGGTTTACAAGCAGCTCCTTAGCAAATTTTAGCTTTAGAATGTCTGCAACAATAAATGTTTTGGAATCTTAAACTCTGCAACTTACCACAGAAGGCAAGATTAAAGAAAACATTTGGTCAGAAACAAATCTCTCCCATAAAAAAAATGCTTCACACAGCAAATTAATTACCTAAACACAATTATGTCACCAATTTTTAAATTTGCTCACCCATAATTCGTAGGTTATAAGACAAAATAACCAAATTTTACCAATTATATTTGGATTTCAGATAAAAAATAAATAAGTTTTAGTATAATAATACATGCAATATTTGGAACAGATTTATACTAAAATGTATTCTTATACTAAATGTTAACATATACTATATGTTAAAAATTATTTGCTATTCATCTGAAATTCAAATTTAACTGGGTGTACTGTATTTTTATTTGCTAAATTTGATGACCTTTTAATATTTCCATTTATAAAAGGAATTACAGTGATGCTAGCTGGGTAATGTAAACTCCAAGTGGCCTAATACAAGAAATCTGTTTCTCATTGTCTAATGTGAGTCTTCCTAGTGGAAGACGGCTTTTCTCTAAGTGGTCATTCAAGAACCCAAACTCCTCTCATTTTCTGGCTGTATCATCCCATAGGCTTTGGGAGGAGTCCTCTGCATCCAGCAGACAGAAGGAGAGAGGGGGAATAAGGCACACACAGTTCTTCACTGTGTCAACTCAGAAATGACACCATTTCCACTCACAAGTCATTGGTGAGAAGCAGTCACATGGCCCCACCTAGATTCAACAGGAACTGAGAAATTTAAACACTTGCTGAGTAGTGACTTCCCAGAGACACCTCTAAATAATGAAAACGACGAATAACGTTTTGGTGAAAAGTCTGTGCCTCAGCATGGAACCAAAGGAAATAAATACGATAAGCATCTGATACAATTTCATTTTGTATTAGGATGGAGCAAAAGTAATGGCAAAAACTGCAATTACTTTTGTGCCCACCTAATACTTTGGAGAGATAAACTACCAAATTTATTTGGGATCCTCCCCTCATTTTATTAGCAGTGTACAATCTTTGATATCTAGTACACAGCAGAAATGAAGCTGACCTAGTTGATGGTTTTGTGTGGAATTTTTTTCCTGATACTGAAAAATTGTGATTATGCATCTATATCAATCTATGTGAAAGATCATGAGAATCAACAAGTTAATAGGTGTGAACTGCTTTGGGGAATTCAAATGTCTTGCATTAATAAAATCAAAACACTTGTTACAACTGAGGACTCCTCAGAAGATATAGCTGTCTGCTATAAAGACCACCAGCAGCCACATTCTCCCTCAATCTGGGATATAACACTGAGCCCTGAGGTCTGCTTGAAACTTAACCAGAAGGATCAACCATGATATACATCATCCTAATCTTTCAGTCTATCTTTCCAACTCTGAGAGGGACTTGGTTTCTTACTAGCTTAGTCATGTCTTTGGTACATTCTGATTCTGCCTGGCTGTTTCCTATGTTCTTGTCCTTCTTGGATCTCGACCCACTGACTCTGACGTTCCCAATTGGTCCAGAATTTTGCACTGACCTACTGTTTGATATGCCTCCCTCTCAGGGCTTATCATAACCACAGTAATGTTCCTTCTCTTTGTAGCTGGGCTCTTGACCAAGGTCTCCATAACACTCCATTACCATATTTCTTACCGGCTTCAGTCTCCATGGGCTCTTAATATTAAATCTGTGGCCATTATTGATAAGCTGCATTGCCTAAATTGTCTTTATAAATGCATTCTCCTGACCTCTTCAAAATTACAGAAGGTTACCTCTTGCTCCCATACCACCAACAGTGAGCTCCAGTGTTGTATAGGTGAAAACCGCTCAAGACCTGGCTTTTTGCACTTTTTCCCCTATGGACAAAATGAACTTAGTGTGTTTCCTTTTCTCTATACCACTCAAAGGAATTTCTCATTTTTCTTCTATCCTAAAAGCTTTGAGTTCTCCAATCAGGGGAGCCTGGTCTATAAGCATGTAGTGCTTCACATCAAAACATACCTCTCCAATAGCAATGTCATAAAAATGCAGGTAAGTGTATCTTTCATAAAAACACTTAAGAGACAGAAGTTTCTTGCAACATCTCACTGTCACTTAGCTAGATTCTTACCTTCTTGTCAAAAGCCACTCCATAATTCACATTACTTTTTTCTACTTGAAATTGTGAATATGCCTTACTTTATTTTAAAAAATTATTTACCACCCTAATTTTAATCATTTTTTTTTTTTTTTTTTTTTTTTTTGAGATGGAGTCTCACTCGTCACCCAGGCTGGAGTGCAGTGGCACGATCTCAGCTCACTGCAAGCTCCGCCTGCCGGGTTCACGCCATTCTCCTGCCTCAGCCTCCTGAGTAGCTGGGACTACAGGCACCCACCACCACGCCTGGCTAATTTTGTATTTTTAGTAGAGATGGGGTTTCACCGTGTTAGCCAGGATGGTCTCAATATCCTGACCTTGTGATGTGCCCGCCTCGGCCTCCCAAAGTGCTGGGATTACAGGCCTGATCCACCGCGTCGAGCCATTTTAATCACTTCTCTAAACATTTTTCCATGTGTCTTTCCTTATTTTTTTTTGTACTTTAAGTTCTAGGGTGCATGTGCACAACGTGCAGGTTTGTTACATATGTATCCATGTGCCATGTTGGTGTGCTGCACCCATTAACTCGTCATTTATATTAGGTATATCTCCTAATGCTATCCCTACCCCTCCCCCCATCCCACGACAGGCCCCAGTGTGTGATGTTCCCCTTCCTGTGCCCAAGTGTTCTGATTGTTCTATTCCCACCTATGAGCAAGAACATGCAGTGTTTGGTTTTCTGTCCTTGCAATAGTTTGCTCAGAATGATGGTTTCCAGCTTCATCCATGTCCCTACAAAGGACATGAACTCATCATTTTTTATGGCTGCATAGTATTCCATGGTGTATATGTGCCACATTTTCTTAATCCAGTCTATCATTGATGGACATTTGGGTTGGTTCCAAGTCTTTGCTATCGTGAATAGTGCTGCAATAAACATACGTGTGCATATGTCTTTATAGCAGCATGATTTATAATCCTTTGGGTATATACCCAGTAATGGGATGGCTGGGTCAAATGGTATTTCTAGTTCTAGATCCTTGAGGAATCGCCACACTGACTTCCACAATGGTTGAACTAGTTTACAGTCCCACCAACAGTGTAAAAGTGTTCCTATTTCTCCACATCCTCTCCAGCACCTGTTGTTTCTTGACTTTTTAATGATCACCATTCTAACTGGTGTGAGATGGCATCTCATTGTGGTTTTGATTTGCATTTCTCTGATGGCCAGTGATGATGAGCATTTTTTCATGTGTCTGTTGGCTATATAAATGTCTTCTTTTGAGAAGTGTCTGTTCATATCTTTTGCCCACTTGTAGATGAGGTTGTTTGTTTTGTAGATTCTGGATATTAGCCCTTTGTCAGATGAGTAGATTGCAAAAATTTTCTCCCATTCTGTAGGTTGCCTGTTCACTCTGATGGTAGTTTCTTTTGCTTGCAGAAGCTCTTTAGTTTAATTAAATCCTGTTTGTCAATTTTGGCATTTGTTGCCATTGCTTTTGGTGTTTTAGACATGAAGTCCTTGCCCATGCCTATGTCCTGAATGGTATTGCCTAGGTTTTCTTCTAGGGTTTTTATGGTTTTAGGTCTAACATTTAAGTCTTTAATCCATTTTGAATTAATTTTTGTATAAGGTGTAAGGAAGGGATCCAGTTTCAGCTTTCTACATATGGCTAGCCAGTTTTCCCGGCACCATTGATTAAATAGGGAATCCTTTCCCCATTGCTTGTTTTTGTCAGGTTTGTCAAAGATTAGATCGTTGTAGCTGTGTGGTAGTATTTCTGAGGTCTCTGTTCTGTTCCATTGGTTTATATCTCTGTTTTGGTACCAGTACCATGCTGTTTCGGTTACTGTAGCCTTGTAGTATGCTTTGAAGTCAGGTAGCGTGATGCCTCCAGCTTTGTTCTTTTGGCTTAGGATTATCTTGGCAATGTGGGCTCTTTTTTGGTTCCATATGAACTTTAAAGTAGTTTTTTCCAATTCTGTGAAGAAAGTCACTGGTAGCTTCATGGGGATGGCATTGAATCTATACATTACAATGGGCAGTTTGGCCATTTTCACGATATTGATTCTACCTATCCATGAGCATGGAATGTTCTTCCATTTGTTTGTGTCCCCTTTTATTTCGTTGAGCAGTGGTTTGTAGTTCTCCTTGAAGAGGTCCTTCACATCCCTTGTAAGTTGGATTCTTAGGTATTTTATTCTCTTTGAAGCAATGGTGAATGGGAGTTCACTTGTGATTTGGCTCTCTGTTTGTCTGTTATTGGTGTATAAGAATGCTTGTGATTTTTGCACATTGATTTTGTATCCTGAGACTTTGCTGAAGTTGCTTATCAGCTTAAGGAGATTTTGGGCTGAGACGATGGGGTTTTCAAAATATACAATCATTTCATCTGCAAACAGGGACAATTTGACTTCCTCTTTTCCTAATTGAATACCCTTTCTTTCTTTCTCCTGCCTAATTGCCCTGGCCAGAACTTCCAACACTATGTAGAATAGGAGTGGTGAGAGAGGGCATCCCTGTCCTGTGCCAGTTTTCAAAGGGAATGCTTCCAGTTTTTGCCCATTCATTATGATATTGGCTGTGGGTTTGTCATAAATAGCTCTTATTATTTTGAGATACGTCCCATCAATACAGAATTTATTGAGTTTTTAGCATAAAGGGCTGCCGAATTTTGTCAAAGGCCTTTTCTGCATCTATTGAGATAATCATGTGGTTTTTGTCTTTGGTTCTGTGTATATGCTGGAATACGTTTATTGATTTGCATATGTTGAACCAGCCTTGCATCCCAGGGATGAAGCCCACTTGATCATGGTGGATAAGCTTTTTGATGTGCTGCTGGATTCGGTTTGCTAGTATTTTATTGAGGATTTTTGCATCAATGTTCATCAGGCATATTGGTCTATAATTCTCTTCTTTTGTTGTGTTTCTGCCAGGCTTTGGTATTAGGATGATGTTGGCCTCATAAAACGAGGTAGGGAGGATTCCCTCTTTTTCTATTGGTTGGAATACTTTCAGAAGGAATGGTACCAGCTCTTCCTTGTACCTCTGGTAGAATTCGGCTCTGAATCCGTCTGGTCCTGGACTTTTTTTGGTTGGTAAGCTATTAATTATTGCCTCAATTTCAGAGCCTGTTATTGGTCTATTCAGGAATTCAACTTCTTCCTCGTTTAGTCTTGGGAGGGTGTATGTGTCCAGGAATTTATCCATTTTTTCTAGATTTTTTAGTTTACTTGCGTAGAGGTGTTTACAGTATTCTCTGATGGTAGTTTGTATTTCTGTGGCATCAGTGGTGATATCCCCTTTATCATTTTTTATTGCGTCTATTTGATTCTTCTCTTTTCTTCTTTATTAGTCTTGCTAGCACTCTATCAATTTTGTTGATCTATTCAAAAAATCAGCTCCTGGATTCATTGATTTTTTGAAAGGCTTTTTTGTCTCTCTGTCTCCTTCAGTTCTGCTCTGATCTTAGTTATTTCTTGCCTTCTGCTAGCTTTTGAATGTGTTTGCTCTTGCTTCTCTAGTTCTTTTAATTGTGATGTTAGGGTGTCAATTTTAGACCTTTGCTCCTTTCCCTTGTGGACATTTGGTGCTATAAATTTCCCTCTACACACTGCTTTGAATGTGTCACAGAGATTCTGGTATGTTGTGTCTTTGTTCTCACTGGTTTCAAAGAACATCTTTATTTCTGCCTTCATTTTGCTATGTACCATAGTGATTCAGGAGCAGGTTGTTCAGTTTCCATGCAGTTGAGCAGTTTTCAGTGAGTTTCTTCAACCAGAGTTCTAGTTTGATTGCACTGTGGTCTGAGAGACAGTTTGTTATAATTTCTGTTCTTTTATATTTGCTGAGGAGTGCTTTACTTCCAAGTATGTGGTCAATTTTGGAATAAGTGCGATGTGGTGCTTAGAAGAATGTATATTCTGTTGATTTGGGGTGGAGAGTTCTGTAGATGTCTATTAGGTCTGCTTGGTGCAGAGCTGAGTTCAATTCCTGAATATCCTTTTAACTTTTTGTCTCGTTGATCTGTCTAATGTTGACAGTGGGGTGTTAAAGTCTCCCATTATTATTGTGTGGGAGTCTAAGTCTCTTTGCAAGTCTCTAAGGACTTGCTTTATGAATCTGGGTGCTCCTGTATTGGGTGCATATATATTTAGGAAAGTTAGCTCTCCTTGTTGAATTTATCCCTTTACCATTATGTAATGGCCTTCTTTGCTCTTTCGATCTTTGTTGGTTTAAAGTCTGTTTTATCGGAGACTAGGATTGCAACCCCTGCCTTTTTTTGTTTTCTATTTGCTTGGTAGATCTTCCTCCATCCCTTTATTTTGAGCCTATGTGTGTCTCTGCACGTGAGATGGGTCTCCTGAAAACAGTACACTGATGGGTCTTGACTCCTTATCCAATTTGCCAGTCTGTGTCTTTTAATTGGAGCATTTAGCCCATTTACATTTAAAGTTAATATTGTTTTGTGTGAATTCAATCCTGTCATTATGATGGTAGCTGGTTATTTTGCCTGTTAGTTGATGCAGTTTCTTCCTAGCATCGATGGTCTTTACATTTTGGCATGTTTTTGCAGTGGCTGGTACCAGTTGTTCCTTTCTATGTTCAGTGCTTCTTTCAGGAGCTCTTGTAGGGCAGGCCTGGTGGTGACAAAATCTCTCAGCATTTGCTTGTCTGTAAAGGATTTTATTTCTCCTTCACTTATGAAGCTTAGTTTGGCTGGGTATGAAATTCCGGGTTGAAAATTCTTTTCTTTAAGAATGTTGAATATTGGCCCCCACTCGCTTCTGGCTTGTAGACTTTCTGCCGAGAGATCCGCTGTTAGTCTAATGGGCTTCCCTTTGTGGGTAACCCGACCTTTCTCTCTGGCTGCCCTTAACATTTTTTCCTTCATTTCAACTTTGGTGAATCTGACAATTATGTGTCTTGGAGTTGCTCTTCTCGAGGAGTATCTTTGTGGCGTTCTCTGTATTTCCTGAATTTGAATGTTGGCCTGCCTTGCTAGGTTGGGGAAGTTCTCCTGGATAATATCCTGCAGAGTGTTTTCCAAGTTGGTTCCATTCTCCCCATCACTTCAGGTACACCAATCAGACGTAGATTTGGTCTTTTCACATAGTCCCATATTTCCTGGAGGCTTTGTTCATTTCTTTTTACTCTTTTTTCCTCTAAACTTCTCTTCTCACTTCATTTCATTATTTGATCTTCCATCACTGATACCCTTTCTTCCAGTTGATCGAATCAGTTACTGAAGCTTGTGCATTCGTCATGTAGTTCTCATGCCATGGTTTTCAGCTCCATCAGGTCATTTAAGGACTTCTCTACACTGGTTAATCTAGTTAGCCATTTGTCTAATCTTTTTTCAAGGTTTTTAGCTTCTTTGCGATGGGTTTCAACTTCCTCCTTTAGCTCAGAGAAGTTTGATCGTCTGAAGCCTTCTTCTCTCAACTCGTCAAAGTCATTCTCCGTCCAGCTTGTTCCACTGCTGGAGAGGAGCTGCATTCCTTTGAAGGTGGAGAGGTGCTTTGAATTTTAGAATTTTCAGCTTTTCTGCTCTGTTTTTCCCCATCTTTGTGGTTTTATCTACCTTTGGTCTTTGATGATGGTGACATACAGATGGGGTTTTGGTGTGGATGTCCTTTCTGTTTGTTAGTTTTCCTTCTAACAGTCAGGACCCTCAGCTGCAGGTCTGTTGGAGTTTGCTGGAGGTCCACTCCAGACCGTTTGCCTAGGAATCAGCAGTGGAGGCTGCAGAACAGCGAATATTGCTGAACAGCAAATGTTGCTGCCTGATCATTCCTCTGCAAGCTTTTTCTCAGATGGGTACCTGGCCATGTGAGGTGTCAGTCTGCCCCTACTGGGGGGTGCCTCCCAGTTAGGCTACTTGGGGGTCAGGGACCCACTTGAGGAGGCAGTCTGTCCATTCTCAGATCTCAAACTCTGTGCTGGGAGAACCACTACTCTCTTTAAAGCTATCAGACAGGGACATTAATTTGTATTACTTTTAAGACTCCTTTCTTTAATTTCTGTGCTAAAAATTCCCCTTTGCTTAAGCATTAGAGTGCTAAAAAGCCCTCCCAGGACTTCTTCACAGGCATAGATGAATGATCACTTTCTTCATATCAAACTATTTTTTTTGGTGCCTGTATGATGTCTAGCACTACATGAGGCACTGCAGAGATCTACCAAGATGTGAATTTTGCCTTTTATCAGTGGTGTCTGGTTCATAACATATGCACAATACATATTTGCTGAATAAATTAAGGAAGTGAGTGAGAGAACTATGGTATCTCTTGTTCTGTTGTGTGCCATTTCCTTACTTTAAAGCCAATTACCCCACTGCTTATGGTAGGGGAAGTATTACCATAAGTCAAATCTCCAAGAGCTTAGGAGTGCAAAGGGCTCTGAGAGAACACAATAAACACCCTAGAGCTTAACAATAAGTATATGCATTCATTGAATAGGAACATAGTCCCTCTTCATTACACACCGTAATTTTCGCAGATTATAGACCATATTAATTTCAGCCTTTTTTTTTAGGAAAAGAAGTTGTTTTGATGGGTTTTTTGTATAGTCTGTTGAACTGAACACTGTCATGTATTTACTTGGAATTATTCAGAACAAATAAAGATTATTTTGTTGTATGGAGATCGAAGACTCACAATGTTACTTTACCAAAAGAGTAGTTACTAAAACATCTACTTTGAAAATACCCATTATTGACTGACTCATGTTAGAGCCAATAAGGCTACAAGCAATTTCAATCTATTAGAACCCAGCTGATAACTCTAGCAGAATAACTGACTAGAGTTACTCCTTGATGCCTCTATTCAAATTGCAAGAACTAAATTATATTGGGAATGCATATGGCAAGTGGAAGGAATAAATAATATTTAGTCACTACAAGTAAAACATAATCATAACCAGAAAAAAATTTATGAGAGAATGAAACAAAGATAGAAAATTTGCATCCTAGGACTACAAAGAGAGACTCCTAATAACTCACCTCAAGTATAGCCATCATCTAGCTCCTCAGTGTTTATAAAGTAAAGGTTAAACTGCTTACCTTGGTAGGCAAGGCATGCTACATTCTGATCCTAACAATTACATCCAGTATCAATTCCACTTTCTCCTCCCTTTACCTCCCGGCCACATAATTGACCTGTGGAGCAATTTACCAGAGTATATATTCACACATGCAGGCAGCAAATTTAATCAGTATTTTAATGCTTAACTCTTAAGTATGAGCACAGAGACAAGAATCATCAGACATTTAGGGAAAGCCACCAACATAAAAGAGACCCAAATAAACAACCACAAAGGAATCTGGAGTTAATAGAGACTATGAAGGGAACGGAGAATACTTAAAAAAACAAAAGCAACAATTAATTTTCTCAGAGAGAGATAAGAAACAATCAGAGAACAAGAAAGAGTAATTGGAAATTAAAAATGAAAGAACTGAAATTAAAAATAAATCAGTTACAGAAATGGAAGAGAAAGCCAAGGAAATATTTCAGAAAATAATATAAAGTAGTTGAAAGGATGGACTACAGGAAAAACAAGCTAATTAAAGGGTCAATCAAGAAGGCCCAATATCAAATTGGCTCCAGGAGGGCAATGTTTTTTCACTGCTATTACCTCTAGCACAGAATTACAATGCCTTGCAAGGGGAGGGGCATGATAACTATTTGTTGAATGAATAAATGCATGCTCCAAAGAGAAAACAGAGGGATAATGATGGGACCAAAAGAGGAAGAAAACAAACCTTCCCCAAAATGAAGACCATGTATCATACAAAATGGCCCATCAACTGTCCAGCATATTTTTTAAAAAACCCATATTAATTATTAATGCTCATTATCATAAAATTTCAAAATCAGAGATAATGAAAAGATACTAAACCCAAGAATGAAAACTAGCCATATGCAAAGAATGAGAAATCAAAACGGCTTAGATTTCTCAAAAAATATTAGAAGTTAAAAGTTATAAGAACAAGCCTTCAAATTCTAAGAGAAATTATTTCTTAGCCCAGAATTATTAATCAAATGGTGAGGTAGAATAGAGACATTTTTGCATGTGAAAAATAAAGAAAATGTCTGTCTCATTCTTGTTTGAATCTGTTCCCCTACTTACTAGGTGTGTGACCTTTGGCAAACTACTTCAGCTCCCTTGCCTCACAGCGTAATTCACATGTAAAATGGGGACTCCCCTCAGACCTCCTTCATAAGGTTGCTGTATGGATTCTGTGAGTTATTTCATGAGTAGTCCTGAGAACAGAGCCTGGCATAAAGTAAGTACTCAATAAACTGTTAATTACTATTTTTAATTGTCCTAAAATAAAAAAGTCTCTACAAAGCAATAGGATATTTATGAAGTTCATGTGTACATCTTATTTGGTTACTAGAAAGCCATTTGTATTTTTCTTCCTACATAATGTTAGCCATACTTTTTGTATTCTCTTTTTTTTTCCATTTGTCTCCCTGTCTTTCTTACTTCAACATTTATTATATTGGCACAACTGCTAAGTTTTTTGGTACATGATGAGAGAATGACATAAAATCTATGCTTAAGTAAACTGAGGGAAAAAATGCAAGAGAAAAACTTGTTCTCCAGACACAGTGGGGAAAAAAAATACAATTAAACTTATATTGGACTTTTAAATCAATTTTTTGAGTTCAAAATTATAAGTGAAAATTATCCTCTGAGATTAGAACCAATTCATTAATCACTGTTGAATACATAGCACTTGGCTATGTCTCCAGCTCCTAATGCCTTTCTGAGCTGACATGCTTCATTACTGTCAGATGAGTTTTCAACTGAGAGGGATAGCTTTGAACACTCACTGCCCTTTAGCAGGCAAACACGCAGGAAATGGCACAAGAAGCTTGAAACCAAACTCGTGTTCCTGGACTCAGTTTGGTTTTCACTCAGTGTGGCTGACTGGCACCTGTTTCAATAAACATTGGCACCCTTTCCCTCTATTTCTTCATGAAGCTATCTTCTCAGCTGAGGAACAATTAGAAAAACATTTGGGGCACATGGAAGGAATTAAAAGAATATCCAAAGTAAATTCTCCTACCACACAATAAACCCTGACTCCCATAACAGAAAAATCCACTTTCAAATCAAATTCTACAGCATTCTAAAGGATGGCTTTGGTAAAGACTGCTTGAAATCGCTTCTGGGTAGGTCCAGATTTTCAGTACAACTGGATTTTAAGTGTAAGGGGAAATGCCTTTCTGCAGCCCTGTTTCCTCTACGTAAACAAGGTGTCCTCAGCATGGCCCTCAGAGGCCCACCCACTCACACCTGCTGGGATGTTGCTGGCCTCCAGCACATGCTTCCCCCAGCGAATTTAGTTCACTCCAAAGGAAAGAAAAATTAAATAAGGTTTTCTCAAAACCAAACAAAACAAAAACGGAAAAAACTGACATTTCTATTACCCTTTTGTTTTCCAGGAGTGCTAGCAGAATATCAGGATAAGATGGACAAAACGCAGGCTGAAAGGCAAGAAATCTGGCTCTAACACCAAAACCTCATGCCAGCGTTCTGAGTCTGCATTTCTTCTCTATAAAATACTGGTGATTCCTATTTATAGGCCTTCTTGCCTCCTTGAGAAAATCAAATGAGCTACTTGATGTGAAAGGACTTATCTATCTTTGTTATTCTAATTGATAAAATTTATTTATTTTTTAAACAAATATTTGTTTAGTATGCCCAGCACTATTCTAGGTCTGGGGCACATGAGAACGAGCAGTAGTAGGCCAGGCATGGTGGCTCATGCCTGTAATCCCAGAACTTTGGGGGGCAAAGGTGGGCGGATCACTTGAGCCGAGGAGTTCGAGACCAGCCTGGCTACCATGGTGAAGTCCCATCTCTACTAAAAATACAAAAATTAGCCAGGTATGGTGGCACACACCTGTAATCCCAGCTACTGAGGAGGCTGAGGCAGGAGAATGGCTTGAACCCAGCAGGCAGAGGTTGGAGGGAGCCGAGATTGTGCTACTGCATTCCAGCCTGGGCAACAGAGTGAGACTCTGTTTTAAACAACAACAAAAACAGCAATATTAATATAAAGTCTTTTTCTCCAATAAGCTTTCATTTAAAAATACATATACATACTTTGGGAGGCCAAGGAGGGCAGATTGTGTGAGTCCAGGAGTTTGAGACCAGCCTGGCCAACATGCCAAAACCCTGTCTCTACTAAAAATACAAAAAATTAGCTGGGCATGGTGGTGCATGCCTGTAATGTCTGTAGTCCCACCTAATCAGGAGGCTGAAGTGGGGAGAATCACCTGAGCCTGGGAGATCGAGGCTTCAATAAGCCAAGATTGGGCAACAGAGTGAGACTCTGTCTCAAATATAAAAAATAAAAATCTATATATACCTACATTTTTTTTTTTTTTGAGACGGAGTCTTGCTATGTCGCCCAGGCGGGAGTGCAGTGGTGCAATCTCGGCTCACTACAAGCTCAGCCTCGCGGGTTCATGCCATTCTCCTGCCTCAGCCTCCCAAGTAGCTGGGACTACAGGTGCCTGCCACTACGCCCAGCTAATTTGAGAGAGAAAGAGAGAGAAATGAAATACACATACATAATATATACACATAATATATATTAGGGTTATCCAGAGAAACAGAATTAGGATGTGTATACATAGAAATATATATTTTTATATCTATATTTATATAAATATATTTATATTTACATGTACCCACATACACACACAGAGAAAGAGATTTATTTTAAGGAATTGGCTCATGTGATTGTGGAGATTTAATGAGTCCAAAATCTGATGAGTTGGGCCCTAGGCAAAGCTGTAGGGAAGACTCCAAAGGCAATGTGCTTTTACAAAACTCAGATAAATTGTATGATCTCCGGTTCAATAATCTGTCTGAAAGTCCATCTAAGATTTAGAAGTTGGAATAATTCTATGATCCACTGGCTGGATTAATGAAGTTATGTTTAATGGTAGAAAGCAAATATTCACATTTTCATTTAAGTCCCCAAGAGAATCAGGGTTATGTGGAGCATTAAAAAAACAAGAGTAGTACCTTAAAAGCTGTATTGTCCAGTTATATCACTGAGAGACAAGAAACATAACTACTGATTAAAAATACACATGCAAACAAGCAAAATAATTGGGCAAAGATTGAGCCGATATTCACCAAAAAAAGTATGAGAATGGTAAACAAGTACATAAAGGATGTCCTGAAGCTGACCTCTTCTTGAACCCCATTGCTAAAACCTTGGTCCAAACCATCATTATTCCTCACCTGAACTGCTGCAAAAACCCCCCCAACTGGTTTTCTTGTTTCCACTATAGCTATTCCATAGTCAACTTTTAACTCAGTTTCCAGAATGATCCTCTAAAAATGCATACTGAATCACATCACTCCCCTGACTAAAATCCTCTGGTGGCTTCTCATCACACAAAGTATAAAATCAAAACTCTTTACCACAGCCTACAAGGACTTCTGTGATCTGTCCTCTCCATGCCTCTCCAAGCTCATCTTCTAATTCTCTCCCTCTCGCTCACTCTAGCTACACTGTCTACATTCTGCTCTTTTTATACTATAAGCTCATTCCTCTTTTGGGGGATTTGCATTTGCTATTCCTTCCACATAATATTCCCCACCTCCTTCAATCTTAGCAGTGCTTTATTGATTGATTGCCTAAAGGTCAGCTCAGCAGGATGTCTTCCATGATGACTTTATATAAAGGAGCACTTCCTGTTCGCATCCCTGTTCCCTCTTCATTTTACTTCATAAAAATTATCATACCTCTTGATATTCCATTATAAATACACACACACATACATACACAGGGTGAGAGAGAGAGAGAGAGAGGCAATCCTCACTTAGCACACTTTTGATATGCATGGGGTTCAGTTACAACATTTTAAATAAAAACACTAGTCCCTCAACAACATGGTTCAAATTTCAGTTCTCATGGTAGATTAACAGTAAGTAATTGCATAAGATACAAAATTTGCCACCAGCCCTTCAGTCCACAAATCGCTATGTGAAAAAAGAGATGTGCATAATGATCAGTAACTAATTGCATCCCTCCTTTCAACATCCGTTAGTGATTGCTCACTGTATTTGTTATTCAGTTCATGACAGACAGCAAAGCATGGACTTCGGATGCCTCTTTGTCTCCCACTGATAAACCCATAGGATGTTTTATGAAAATGGGTCATTGAAAGAGAGAATTAGACAACAAAGATGAAAAAGCAGCAAAGAAACAACAAATGATAACACAAAATAAAAATAAAATGTAAATAGAGTCACAAAAGAAAGATCTGACCATGGGAATATTGATACTGGCATCATTTGAGAAACTATAGATCTATAACCAAAGGAACTCAGTGAAGCACAGCTATCAACACACATGAGGAAAAGTGGGTGTGATGAAAAGGATGAAAGTGCCCCAGAAGTCATGCTTGCCAAAAACTTCCCCTTAAAGGAATTCTCAAAGATACATCATGATATTGAAGGCACAAAGGAGAAAACATTGGAAGGTGATTCAAACTTAGAAAAGAGTATGACAATTTGATAAGATATTGAGAAGATGCTCAGGCTGTATGGTAGGTTATACAACAAGAAGAAGGTAAGCACTGTTCAAACTACTCCTGATACTTTTTTCCCAGAATATAAAATACTTTAATTTTGAATGTTTCTAATGTTTGAAACTATACTATGTTAAATTAGTATTAGTTGTACTATTTTTTCATTTTCCTATACATTCATAACTTTAAGCAGTAAGAGATTTTTTAATATCAAAATGTTTTATAGGTTACGGAACAATAGTAGCATTTTCATTGATTTTTACAATCATTTTGCATGGTTTCAGCTTGCATGGCCATTGTTACAGTTCCACACCACTGTGGAAAGCAAACATTGTATAAAGAAATAAAAATAACTACCATAGTCAGAATCATTTTTTAAAAGAATAAAAAAATTGGGGGGACTCATGTTAACTGATTTAAATAATATTATAAAGCTGGGAGGCTGAGGCGGGTGGATCACAAGGTCAGGAGATCAAGACCATCCTGGCTAACATGGCAAAACCCGTCTCTACTGAAAATACAAACAAACAAAAAAAAATTAGCTGGACATGGTGGCGGGTGCCTATAATCCCAGCTACTCAGGAGGCTGAGGCAGCAGAATCGCTTGAACCTGGAAGGCAGAGGTTGCAGTGGGCTGAGATCGCACCATTGCACTCCAGCCTAGGTGACAGAGCGAGACTCCGTCTCAAAAAAAAAAAAAAAAAAAAGAATATTATAAAGCTACAATAATCAAATCAGGATAGCACCAGTATAAGGATAGACGAATATATCAGTGGAGCAGAATAGAGTCCAGAAATAGATCCATACATATGTGGTTAATTGATATTTGTCAAATATGCCAAGGTAATTCAAAGAGAAATGGACAGTGGTCTCAAAAAATCATGCTGAATCAACTGGGCATCTTTATGAAAAATAATAAACCTCAGTCTCACAACATGCAAAGAATGAATCATAGCCTAAAACATAAATCTAAGCATAAACCTTAAAACTTCTAGAATGAAACATAGGAGAAAAATTTTACAACCATGGAGTAGGTTCATTTATTAATTTAAAATAAATATAATTTATATTTATTAGAATTAAAAATTTATTAATGAGAATATGAAAGTGCAAACATAGAAGGAAAAACAATACACTGCAATTGATCAAAATTAAAACTTTTACTTTTCAAAGGATATCAAGAAAATGCAAAGGAAAGCCAGAAATTTGGAGCATGAATTTGAAATACATATATCTGACATATCGTGTATCCAAAATATATAATGAGATCTTACAACTCAAGAAAAAGACAAACTACTGATTAAAAATAAACATGCAAACAAGCAAAATAATTGGGCAAAGATTGAGCCGATATTCACCAAAAAAAGTATGAGAATGGTAAATAAGTACATAAAAGGATGTCCACCTTCATTAATGAAGGAAATAAAAATAAAAATCATAATTAGATACTACTTCAGACCTATTGGAATGGCTAAAATTAATCAGACTGACAATACCAAAGAAGGGTGAGGAGCAACTGAAACTTGCTACAGTGTTCTTTGGAGTATAATATGGTATGAACACTTTGAAAAAGAGTTTGGCAAACACCGCATGTTCTCACTCATAATTCGGAGTTGAAAAATGAGAACACATGGACGCAGGGAGGGAAACATCACACACAGGGGCCTGTTGGGGCGTGAGGGGCTAGGGGAGGGATAGCATTAGAAGAAATACCTAATGTGGATGATGGGTTGGTGGGTGCAGCAAACCACCATGGCACATGTACACCTATGTAACAAACCTGTACGTTCTGCACATGTATCCCAGATCTTAAAGTATAATAATAATAATAAAAAAAAGGAGTTTGGCACTTTTTAAATGAAGTTTAACATCTACTGACCCAAAGGTACAGAATCTCCAACTTCTAGATATTTGCCCAAAAGGAAATACGTGTCCACAAAAAGGATTACACATTCAAATAACAATAAAGAAATTGAATTCATAATCAAAAAGTTCTCCAAAGAAAAATATTCAGGTCCAGATAGTGTCACTGGAGAATTTTACCAAACATTTAACAAATTGACACTAATTTTGAAACCACCTTTGCAAAATTATAACTGAGGAAATTATGACAGTGAAAGAAATCAGACCTAACCGACTCCATCTTGCTTCTAACCTTTAAGCTGTCCTTGTTCATTCCCGGGTGTAGGCCAAACTAACTTTGGGAAGGATTCAGTTCATGGTTTAACTATCAAACAAAACTGATAACAGCCCTTTCCTGAAAAGACCCCCTTCTTGCCTGGGGACCAGTCTGCCTTTGCAGGACTAACAAATTAGCTACAAGATTAAAAATTACAGTTTAGGGGTCATGCAGCTTCTGGCTCCAAAAGTCTGAACCTCCCCAAATTGCTCCTGGGGATAATATCACTATTGTAAAACCTAAGATCAGTACCTGAGACATTTTTCAGACCCTGCACTTGATGGATCAGCTGACACCACCCAGACTGGTAATCTGCCTCAACCAGTTCTGCCATCTCACCCAGGAACAGAAGACATTAAGAAAACCTAACTTCGACCCCCTGTGATTCCATCTCCAACCTGACCAATCGGCATTCCTCACTTCCCAAGGCCCTATCTGCCAAATTATCTTAAAAAATTCTGATCCCCGAATGCTCAGGGAGGCTGATTTGAGTAATGATAAAACTCCGGTCTCTTGCACAGCCGGCTCTGCATGAATTACTCTTTTTCCATTACAGTTCCCCTGTCTTAAGAAAGCAGCTCTGTCTAGGCAGTGGGCAAGGTGAACCCACTGGGCAGTTACAATTTTACACAACTATTCTGAGAAAACCGAAGTGGAGGGAATGTTTCCCAACTTACTTTATGAGGCTAGTATTGTAATGATAACAAAACCTAACAAAGACAGTACAAACAAAGAAAACAAAAAATATATTCTATGAACTTAGATGCAGAAATCCTCAACAAAACATTAGCAAATTCAAATACAATAACATACCATGACCAAGTTTGTATTTGTTCCATATATGTAATGCTGGTTCAATATTTGGAAAATTGATCAATGAAATCCACCATATCAACAGGTTAGAGATGAGAAATCATATCAATTGGCACAGAAAAGGCAGCTAACAAAATACAGGATCATTCATGGTTTTTTAAAAATAGAACTCTCAGGCCAGGTGCAGTGGCTCATACCTGTAATCCCAGCACTTTGGGAGACTGAAGTGGGTGGATCGCCTAAGGTAAAGAGTTTGAGACCAGCCTGACCAACATGGTGAAACCCCGTCTCTACTAAAAATAGAAAATTAGCCAGGCGTGGCAGCGCATGCCTGTAATCCCAGCTACTCAGGAGGCTGAGGCAGGAGAATCCCTTGAACCTTGGGAACTGAGGCCGGGCGTGGTGGTTCACGCCTGTAATCCCAGCACTTTGGGAGCCTGAGGCAGGTGGATCACAAGGTCAGGAGTTTGAGACCAGCCTGGCCAACATGGTGAAACCCTGTCTCTACTAAAAAAACACAAAAATTAGCCAGATGTGGTGGCGCGTACCTGTAATCCCAGCTACTCAGGAGGCTGAGGCAAGAGAATCGCTTGAACTCATGAGGCAGAGGTTGCAGTGACCCAAGATCATGCCATTGCACTCAAGCCTGGGCAACAGAGAGAGACTCCATCTCTAAACAAAAACAAAAACAAAAACAAAACAAACAAACAAAAAACCCTGGGAGGCAGAGGTTGCAGTGAGCCGAAATTGCACCACTGCACTCCAGCCTGGGTGACGGAGCGATACTCTGTCTCAAAATAAATACATAAATAAAATAAAAATAAAACATTCAGTTCTAGCCACTGAAATAAGGCAAGAGAAAGAAAAAAAAAGATATTCAGACTGGGAAAGAAGAAGTAAACCCATCTCTATTTGCAGATAACATAATTATCTATGTAGAAAATCCCAAGGAATCTACCAAAAAAATAAAAAACTCCCAGAACTAATAAGTGAGTCTTGCAAAGTTGCAAGATAGAAGATCAACCCACAAAAATCCATCATATTTCTATATACTAACAATTAACATGCAGAAACTGAAATTTAAAATATAATACTATTTAGAATCGCTTCAAAGAAAATGAAATACTTAAAAATATATTAACAGAATGTGCATGGGATCTTATGCTAAAAATTGCAAAATGCTGATGAAATAAAAGAAAGATAGAAATAAATGGAGAGATATACCTTGTTCATGGATTGGAAAACTCAACATAGTGAAGTGGTTAACTCCCCCCAAATTGACATATGAGTTTAATATAATTCCTATCAAAATCCCAGCTTTGTGGACATAGAGAAAATTTATATGGAAATGCATAGCCCTATAATACCTAAAAGAAAGTTGATAAAGAAGAATAAAGTAGGTACAGAAATCACTCTGCCTTTTAATAAGGCTTACATTATTAGCTAGAAAAATCAAGACAGTATGGTAGTGTTTTAGGGAACAGACTCTAGATCTATTCTTAGATCCATCCAGAGAGATCCACAGAAGAGAGCCCAGAATCCAGAAACAGACCCACAAAATACACCCAGTGGCTTTTAATAAAGATGCCAATGAAAGTTAAAATGGCTTATATCCAAAAGACAGGCAACAATAAATGCTGGCAAGAATGTGGAGAAAAGAGAGAATGCAAATTAGTACAACCACTATGGAATACAGTTCGGAGGTTGCTTAAAAAACTAAAAATAAAGCTAGCATATGATCCAGCAATCCTACTGCTGGGTATATACCCAAAAGAAAGGAAAGCAGTAAATCGAAGAGATATCTGCACTCCCATGTTTATTGCTGCACTGTTCACAATAGCTAAGATTTGGAAGCAACGTAAGTGTCTGGCTGAATGGTGAATGGCTAAATGAAATGTGGTATATATACAAAATGGAATACTATTCAGCCATAAAAAGAATGAGATCCTGTCATTTGCAACAACATGGTTGGAAAAGGAGATCATTATGTTAAGTGAAATAAGCCAGACACAGAAAGACAAACATCACATGTTCTCACTTATCTGTGGGCTCAAATCAAGGTTTTTTGTTTGTTTGTTTTTTGTTTGTTTGTTTGTTTTTTTGAGACAGTCTTGCTCTGTTGCCCAGGCTGGAGTGCGGTGGTGCGATCTCAGCTCACTGCAACCTCCACCTCCCGGGTTGAAGCGATTCTCCTGCCTCAGCCTCCCAAGTAGCTGGGACTACAGGCACCCGCCACCACACCTGGCTAATTGTTTTGTATTTTTAGTAGAGAGAGGGTTTCACCATGTTAGCCAGGATGGTCGTGATCTCCTGACCTCGTGATCCACCTGCCTCAGTCTCCCAAAGTGCTGGGATTATAGGTGTAAGCCACCACGCCTGGCAATCAAATCTTTTTGGTAAGGGATGGGGGATAGGGGGAAGGGTAAGAAGCAGGTGAGGATAGTTAATGGGTACAAAAAGAAACAATGAATAAGACCTACTATTTGATAGCACAACAGGGTGACTATAGTCAATCTTAACTTAATAGTACATTTAAAAATAACTAAAAGAGTATAATTGGATTGCTTCTAACATAAAGGATAAATGCTTGAGGGGATAGATATCTCATTCTCCATTATATGATTATTATACATTGCATGCCTGTATCAAAACGTCTCATGTACCCCATAAATATATACACCTACTATGTACGCACACAATTAAAAATTATTAAAAAATTTTAAAAGGAATTCTCACAACTCAACAGTAAAGAAACACCATTCAAACAGAAAATGGACAAAAGACATGGAAAAGATATTTTACCAAGACAGACATATAGATGGCAAATGAGTACATGAAAAGATGTTCAACACCATTAACCATTAAAGAAACAAATTAAAACTACAGTGAGCTATCACTGCACACCTGTAAGAATAGCTCAGATAAAAAACAGTGACAACATCAAATGCTGATGATGCTGAGATGCTGGCTCACCGGTGCAATGATGCTGGAAATGAAAAACAGTACCGTTATTCTGGAAAATAGCTCAGCAGTTTTACATAAAACTAAACATACTATCACCATATGACCCAGCAATTGTGCTCTTGGGCATTTATACCGGAGCAATGAAAACTTATCTTTACACAAAAACATGTACACTAATGTTCACAGCAGCTTTATTAGTAACAGCCAAAAACTAGAAACAACCTTTGATGGGAAGGAAACCCATTGATATACACACAACTTAGATAAATCTCAAGGGAAGGATGCTGAGTGAAAAATGTCAGTCTTAAAAGTTGCATATTATATGATCCCATTTAAATAGCATTCTTGAAATAACAAGATTATAGAGATAGAGAATATATTACTCATTTCCGGGGTTGGGGATGGAGGAGATGTATGTGGTTATTAAAGGGCAATGCAGGAGATCTTTGTGGTGACAAAACTGTTCTGACAGGGGTGGTGAATATGCAAAACTACACATGAAATAAAATTGCCTAGAACTAAATATATACACACACACTCGAGTACATGTAAAACTAGGAAATCTAAATAACATCAGTAGATGATAATGACGTCAATTCCTGGTCATGATACTGTCCTATAATTCTGTAAGATGTTACTACTGGAGAAAACTGAATAAAGAATACATGGAATCTCTCCGTGTTATGTCTTAAAACCACATGTGAATCTAAAAAATCTCAAAATAAAAAGGTGTATTAAAACAAAAAGATTTGAATACAATCTCATAGTAGCATTTTCGTAACAGTCCTAGACCAGAAATAACCCAAATGTCCATCAACAGGTGAATGGAGAAGCAGATTTTCCTACTCAGAAATAGAAATGAACAAATTGTTCATACATGCAACACCATAGTTAATTTCCCAGACCATATTGAATGAAAGAAGACAATATTTCATTTATATGAAGTTCCAGAACAAATAAAACTAATCAATGGTGATGAAAAAAATTAAAGAGTTGGTGAAAGGGAGGAGTGAAGCGACTGCAAAAGAATCTGCAGGCCTTTCTAGGATGATGGAAATATAAAGACATCTTGATTAAGGTGGTGGTTACATATGACACACATTTATCAAAACTTATCAAAGCGTATCCTTTAAATCTGTGCTTTTTATTGTGTATGCAAATTATACCTCAACAAGTTATTTTTAAGTGTCGGTGTGGTTGTAAGACAGAGAGGAGTCTAGGATATTGAGGATGGAGGCGAGGAAGTGCCTGGGGAGTTTCTAATGCAGGCAGCTTTGAGCCTGGTCAGATGGCCTTAAAGGGAAGGGTATACCAGTCAAGGAAATAGGGCACGTTGAATAGGAATCCAGGAAATCCGGGAGCAATAAAGCCTCTTTTCTCTATTACAAAACCTCTATACATCTCAGAGGGTGTGAGGAATTAGAATCCTAAGGTCTATATTTCCGTGAGATACTGTTAATGATGACTTATAATTTGTATAGGCTATAATTTGCATATTTTTGCATGTGGCTAATTAGTGTTATCTTCAAGACTTACTGGGTAAACAAAAGGGGTCTGTTGGTTCAAGGACATACCTGACTGATCATATCCTCCCTTGACTATGCACTTTTGATTACTGAACATTTCCAGAGAATGAACAAATAGAGCAGGAGATTAAATGATATAGAAAATATTAATTAGTGGGCTTAATATCCATACTTGGTGGGAGATATATATATATGCAAAGAGATTGAAGCATGTTCCAGGGAAAAACTTAGAAGATGAAGCCACCAGCTTCTTTATTAATGGCCTTCAACTGCCTCAAGCTTGCCGTGTTTTTAAAGCAAAATAATGTGTTTCTAACACAAACGCTCCAGCAGCATATTACAGCCTGAAAGGGCAATCTGGTAAGGATACAAACAGCTCTCTACTATTTATGCCTTCTGGAACTGCCATTGAAATTCTGATGTCCTGACACTGGGAATATCCAAGTAGCCTGCAGAGAAGCCAATTCTTGGAAATTGCACCATCATTTTAATTTTGAAATAAAAGGAAATTAAGACATGAGGAAAAGGTGGCTGAGATGCTGAATATAAGGACAGCATTTAATTATTCTGAGTCAGTTACCTAGTTTAAAGAATAAATTCTTCACTATCAAAAACAATGTACCAATATCTTTATGAATTATCTTTCTGCTAAACCTCTCTTCTTTTCAGATATTTATATTCTAGAGCTATTGATTTTTGAGGTTCCTCCCATGCAAACTTAGGAGCAAATTCATTGTCAACTACCAATCTGGAACCCAGGAAAGAGTTGAGCTTTTGAAACCAGGATTCCATGTCATTTACTAGCTGCTTGCTTCCAAGTTTCCTTACTAAAAAAAACAGGAATAAAAATAATTCCTTTTCTATCTTCCTGACAACGCTATTTGCAAATAAATGAAAGAATTCACCTAAAACATAAAGTATATTCCACACATTATATAAGCGCTATTTGATGTACATTTGAGAAGACACTTGATAGAAGAGATTTACAATACAGATATTTGACACAGTTTAAAAACTAACTTTTAACAACATGAACAACCCAAAATAAAACTATTCTATAGAACTAAAATTTTAAATCTGCAAAATTCCAATAGAGTTGAAAATTAACCTATATATTTGGTTTTAAGCAATATGATAATAATGTGAAACCAGTTAGTCAAATGCAAAGAAAAGATTTGTACAATTAAATAATTTTAAGCTAGTTTATGAATTCTCACAACCTTATTACAAGTTATTTGATACTGAAGATCAAAGCACATAATATATAAAAACAAATATAAATTGTTAACTATTCTCTGTTTTGTCCTATTTACTTTAGTAATGAAAACATAAAATCTATCCACCGTCATATATAAAAATAGGCCAGGGAACTCTCTTCAAGTATCTGTACAAAGGGCTTACATGAAAAATATCTGTGTTTACTATAGGCATCCTGTTGTGCTATCAAATCCTATTCCTTTGATCTAACTATATATTTGTACCCATTTGTATTTAGACAGTTTAATTTAAGCAGAATAAATTTTTTAAAAAGAAACTTTTTCGAAGTGTCCCTAGGTTTCAAACAGAAAGGTTTAGTGATGCTAATAAAGTACAACAGTATATTACAATCTATAGTTACACTATCTTCTACCACATGAGAATCCGAAGAAAAGGTTATTGATTTAGAAACCATCTGCCACAGACTTCACAGTTTCACCCAAAGAAGCAATTTGTTTTTATTTTCTATCACTATAACTTCTTATCCCTCTCATGACTCTCAGTTATAAGTCCCAGTGAGTCACTTTCCTTTGTTTCATTTCTTCAAACATTTCTAGAAAGGTGAAAATAAGTATATTGGTTTGTTTGAAAATATTTCCTCTACTATTCTTTCTCAAGTGGTCAATAGCATGTTACTAACAAATGCATTTCAACTAAGAATATATGTTTTCTGAGCTGACTCCCACTCCTGTTACAAGTGCATTATTGTAGTTCAGTAACCAATCTGCCTTCCTCTTCTATTGCACACAAATATTTTCCTAGGCTAAAATTTTAAAGAAACTTGAGCTTTGGAAATCAAACTCCAAGTAGGTACACTGAAGATAGAGGTCTTCATTCTTTTGATAAATTCTACACTTTGAAAGCAATTTATTTTTGTTCTTCCTTACTTCCCAATTGTTGACAGAGCTAGTCATTATGCAATTTGTCAGAATCCCAACTATACAGCCAATATTTTTTAAATTAGATACATTCACAATTTTTACTTTTTTCTCTATGGCAAAATTTTCTTTATCATCCATACCCTGCTGCTACCTAAAATTGTGTGCACAGAAAGAGTATTCCCAAGGGATAAAAAAAAGTTTTTCACATTAACTTAAGGAAAGTAATTAAAAATACAAATTTAGTAAAACAGACATGTTTTTGAGTAAGTTTTTTCCAACATGTGGTGATGCATGTACGTATAACTGTATTTATGAATATGGTTATACTGTACATAATACAGTACATTAAGAATTTGACATGTTTTTTCCTTTATGATACTGAGAATATATAATTTAGCCTATTTCCATTTTTCTCCTGGCTGCCAGAAAGCTGAGAGTCAAACAAACCAGCTGCTCATTATATAACTACATTAGTCTCTTTTTGAACAAATTTGTTTTATTTTCTGTGCCAACTTCTAGAGTACTGCCTAGTAGTAATTCATTAGTTTTATGGTGCATATGTTACACATCATAATCTTTTTCAAGTCTCTTTTAGATAACAGGTGGGATACAATAAAAGTGCAGACATATTTATTTAAGATCAAGGAGGTAAGCTGTTATTTTACTAAAACTTAACAGAAATTGACAAATACTTTTATATGTCTTGAAAAAGTGCTTAAAGCCACATTTCATCAAATAAAATAGATTTTATTTTAGCTTACCTATTGGTAATTTTCAGGGCTCTGAAAAGGCTTTAATTAAAGAGTATCAGAGGATTTAAGAGCAGGATGGCTGTTTGTGTCAATATTAAGCCAAGATTTACAAAGGCCTATTATGGTTCCAGTGACATTTCCTTCCTATTTTTCCATATCAGTGGAACATTTCTTGAGGGAATAGATTGCTACTTGCTGATAAGGTCTCTGACAGTAAAGGTAGGCTAAGCAGGATGCCAGGTAAGAAACTAGAGAATAAAGTCTTATCAAATGTAAAACTTGTAACATTGCACCTGCCATGTAGTTGGTTTACCTCGAATGGTCATTGCTTTTCCTCAAAAGCATATAAAGTTGTATCCTAATAAGTGTTGGTATGCAACAAAATTATGCTTTAATAAACTGAATAATTTTTAAAAAGTAACTTGGAAGCATGATAGAAGTTTAATAAACATCTAAAGAGATTTAAAAGCAAATAAGTAATCATAGTCATCAATTAACTTAGAAGCAAACCTCTCATATACTTTACATCTACTTCAAGGCTTTTTCTACTGCATGAATCAAATCACAGCGGCCTTATTTTCACCCAAAGATAACACACTGTTTTGTGACTCCATAAGGTTACTTATTACTAATATATTTTATATTTGCATGGCACTTTTCTATTTACAACATACTTTCATTTATAGATTATCTCATTAGAGCTTCATCATTCTGAGAAAACAGATTATAATCACATTAAAAAGTATGGGATGAGGTTAACAAATGGACTAACTATACAAATAGAGTTAAAACAGCCTGATTAAGATACAGAATTTAAATATTTTGAAGGCTGTGCAAAGCTAAGATAATGTCCTCTGTCATCAAGCTCACTGAAAAGCTTTTATTAGGTAACATTTGTATGGAGGACTGTTCTCTGGGATAAACTACAAACCATAAACATGGGCAAACATACAAGGAACATATAAGTAGAGAATAAAGGCAAGATTAATGTACATAATAGTAGCAAAAAAATGTCTTTTATCAGTCAAAGTCCAGATGCATAAGAGTAATATGTATATGGATATCATAGGAGTGGTGACAGGTAGATAAAATTTATCACTTTTCTTTTGTATTTCAAGATAATAATATTTTAACTTATGTAATTCCTACAAGAACCCCCTGTAAAGTAAGAACTATTTTATGCCTGAGGAAACTGAGGAACAAAAATTAAGAAACATTACTGAAAGCCAGGCGTGGTGTTTCACGCTTGTAACCTCAACACTTTAGGAGGCTGAGGTGGGTAGATCACTTGACATCAGGAGCTTAAGACCAGCCTGGGCAACAAAGCAAGACCCTGTCTCTACAAAAAATAACATAAAAAATTAGCCGAGCATGGTGGCTTGCACCTGTAGTCCTAACCCCTCGGGAGGTTGAGGCGGGAGGCTTGAGCCCAGGAGTCTGAGGCTGCAGTGAGCTATGATTGTGCCTGGGCAACAGAGTAAGAGTGAGACACTGTCTGAAAAGAAAATGAAGAAAAAAGAAAAGAAATGAAAAGAAAGAAAAGAAAAAGAGAAGAGAAGAGAAAACATCACCCAAGATCACACGCCTAATACTAATAAGTGGCCAAAGGGGGATTCAAACCCAGGCAGTTCGGCTCCCTGCAACTTAACCCTACCCTCACTCTACTGCGTGGAAAAGTTACCTGCCATGGTGAATGGGAAACTGAAACCGTATGAAAGAAAGAGGAGAGCAAAGCTAATCTTATGATCAAGTGGTACCTGTGAGAAATGATTTGAGGGAAAAACAAGTAAAATAACTTAAAAATATTCACCTCACTGACTCTCCACCATGAGAAGTTTCCCTCTTAGGATCTATTTTCCAAAATCCCCTATTTGATGCAAGTATTCAGGTATATTTACAGTCACTATCTAACACCTTTGTTTTCAACTAATATGTGAATTACAATGACTCTCATGACACTCACGTGAAAGAAAATAAAACCTCACATCCAGGGCAGTGTCTAGACCTGAACGTTACTGAGAGAATAAGGAAACCAAAATAACCGGCTTCAAATGTGGGCTGAGGACCAGGTAGTAAATGTATGACATACAGTGGAACCTTCCAAACACACAGAATAGCACCCACAGAATAAAACAGAGCCCTGGACACCGGGGTGGTCATTGATGAAACAAGGCTAGAGGGATGACAGAGAAAAGGCGGGCCTTCAAGGCTTTAAAATTGGGAGCAGAGACCTTGGCAATAAGAAACTGCTGGAAAGCTTTCAGAGAAGGTTCGAAATATAAAGGCAGGTTGGTTAATTTGGCACCATCAGGAGGAATACGGTGTGGAGTCTAGCCAGGCCTATGAGGCCTTGAATCCTGAGACAGGAGATGGCAGGAAACCACACGCAGAAGGTGGCACCAGGAGAGTTCCCATACACAGCACATCCTAGAATATGCTCCAGGGATTCAGAATGATGGATGATGGAGAACGGGCTCTTGCTTATGATGTTTGCAGGAAAGATCTGAGACACAGTAGCCTCACAGAATCTTGGCTTTTTCCCCCGTGGCAACTTGACTAAAGGAGACAATTTTGATATGCCATATCTGCTTTCTATTTCATACCACCCAGAGAAGCTCAGAAGGGATGGGAAAGTAAAAGTTCACTGTTCAAAAAGAGTGAGACGGTGTTTCATGTGTTTCTGAGGAGACCAGGGGTACTGTGACAGACAAGGAGATGTTCAGCAATGGTGGGTGGCACAGGAAATGGAGCTCCCTAGGCAGCATGATCACAGAAAGAATTGCCATTGGCGGCCTGTATTTTTCAAGAGGAAATTAAAGGACACATAAAATCAGAGAAGAAAGCGGGAGGCAGAAAGGGTTTCAGGAGCAGAGAATACACTGAGTACCAATTGACAGCCAGACACTATAAAAGATATGGGTTTGGATCCAAATGCCCAGTTGATAGAGCGCTAAGGCAGCTTAGAATCTTCAACATAAACACAGCAGAGAGGGGTATAAAGTGACTGAGCTGAGATGTAAACAATAATTGCTAGACCCAGATTTCAACAGCAGCAGTATAGCTCTCGGTGGGAAGAATAAATATTTTATATGTATAGAAGTAAAAATGATATGTGTGTTAATTCCCAAAGAGGGATTAAAGACCTTTCTCTAATATAGTACCAATGTGTAAATGTTCTCCAAGACTCATTTTATTAAGCACATATTCCTGGGAAGGTGATAAAGCTAGCTATTAGATTACATTCTTAAGATGCTCAATTATTTTCTTTATATGTGGTCCCCTGCCTTTCTAAAATCTCTACACTGGGCCAAATAGGAGACCGCTGAGCTTAGTATGCCACCTCATTCCTGGATAGGTTTATTGCTACTAGGAGCAAATGCTTTGTCTTCCACCAAATTTTTAAGTGTCTGAGCAGACAAATATCTTGAAAACCTGACTATATTTCATGCTGAGCTCTCCAAGTCTGTGCTGAATAAATGCAGAGATATGGCTTATACTAGAGAAAACAAAGTAAAGATACATATACATTCCTTATATTGGTAACATTAACAGCAGCTATCATTTCACTGTTTATACTATACTAAGCATGCAGATATTAAAATTAATCCTCTCCTAATGATCCTTTAAGGTAGGTGGTCCCAATTTACAGAAAAGGAAACTGAGGGCTATGTATTGGAACAATTTCCTCAAGAATACACAAAGCTGCAAAGTGGCAGAAATGAGGTTAAATACAGATCTGCTTGAAGCCAATATCTTAACCATTAGGCTCCTAAGCACAGTGCTGTCAGCTGGGAATACAATAATGAATATGTCATGGTTCAGTCTTCCAGGAGTCCACATGGGAGTAAAGAGAGAGAGGCGAAAGAGTCGATATAATCCATAAGAGTACGAAGAAATCCTACAAGTATATGCAGACTAGCAACTAACAGCCTGAGTATAAGCAGTGAGGGTCAGTGTTTGCACTGGGCCTTAACAGGAGCAGTTTGGTTGGCATGAGGGCTGTGGATAGCTGCAGGGGGAAAGTGTTCATCCTGAAGGAGTGCCTTTTACCAGCTGATGGAATCTATTCTAAACATCAGTGGACTGAATCATTGAATAGAATCACCTATAAGGAAGATTCTAATTTTAATGGTCACTTTTCAAAATAAGCCCGAGTTTCTCATTATTCTTAGGCTATCTTCAGGTTTTATTAAGCCAGCTTTTTAATACATTCAATGGATTGATTTTTTTTAAAAAAATTAAGAGTATTAAACCAGAAGAGCTTCAATAAAGACCCTCAGGTTGATGGTAAGTTATTGATTACTGGCTTTTGTTTTAGCACTCTAGTTAATTGGGTATCTGATCATCGTACATTTCGAAGCAATTTTCCCAGGTTCATTAGCAAGAAACTTCTATAATTCAAATCCAAATCTTCACTCCAAATATATTGCCCTTCTTTCTTCTTCCTTATCTACAGGGCTATAGTTTGTCACTGAGGAAATTAAACTGAGCAAGAACAAGTTATTTTTCACAAAGCCCACTTGTTAAGATTTAATACTTTGTAATACTGATAAGATTATATTTGCTAAACAAATTAATTTAGCAGTTTAGAAGTATCTAAGAAAACCTAAACATTGTATAACCCATAATAGTCTGACTATTCACTGTTTATTCTATAGAAATCCCCACTTAGGTGGGCATGATGAAGCATGTACAAGGATGTTCAGTGCAGTATTTTTGTAAAAGCAAAAGCTGGAAGCAACATAGATGATCATCAATTGAGCAACAGTTAAATAGGTATCCTGTTTAGCCTACGAATTGACAATGAGGTCAATCTGTATGGACTAACACAGTAAGATCTCTATGACATATTAATGAAAAAAATCAAATTGCTAAAAATGTATGATAAAACATCAACTGTGTAGAACATCACACACTCACACCAAATCACATATATGTACACATATACACACAAAGGAGAGATATATACATATATACACAAGTTTTTGTAGATATCTCTCTATATTATATTTATGTACATCACTTTCTTTATCCATATATGCATGCATATAGAGTTGTCCCTTGGTATCCACGTGGGATTGGTTCCAGTGCCTCCCACAGATACCAAAATCTACAGATGCTCAAATGCCTGATACAAAACAGTGTAGTATTTACATATAATCCGTGTATGTTCTCCTACGTACTTGACATCATCTCCAGATTACATATAATATCTAACACAATGTAAACACATGTAAATAGTTGTTATACTCTATTGTTTAGGGAATAATGACAAGGAAAAAATGTCTGTACGTGTTTAGTGCAGACACAAGCTTTTTTAAGAATATTTTTGATCCATGGCTCTTTGAATTCACAGATGCAGAATCCACAGATACAGAGGGCTGACTTACATACCTATATACATATATATGTGTGTGTGTATATACATATATGCACACACACATAAATATATATGTAAATGCAAATCTAAATGCATAGAGATTAGGATTGAGAATAGCATTTATGGAAGCTTTCTCTGTTCTCATTA
The DNA here is from genome assembly GCF_009828535.3 of Hylobates moloch. NCBI lineage: Eukaryota > Metazoa > Chordata > Mammalia > Primates > Hylobatidae > Hylobates > Hylobates moloch. Next base: position 53,040,026 of record NW_026652281.1, on the reverse strand, counting down.
CTTTATTGCTGTAAAAATAATGAATTTCTATATTACTTATACAGATGGTCTCCAACTTATAATGGTTTAGTTTACAATTTTTTGACTTTAAAATGGTGTAAAAATGATACACATTCATCAGAAACCATACTGCAAGTATCCACACAACCATCCTGTTTTTCACTTTTAGTACAGAATTAAATAAATTACATGAGATATTCCATACTTTAATATAAAGTAGGCTTTGTGTTAGACAATTTTGCCCAATTGTAGACTAACGTAAGTGTTCTAAGCATGTTTAACGTAGACTAGGTTAAGCTATGGTATTTAGTAGGTTAGGTGGATTAAATGCATTTTCACCTTATCAGGATTTATCAGGTCGGAATCCCATTGTATGTCAAGGAGAATCTGTATAATTAAAAATAAAAGTTTCCTAAATTTAAATTTTAAAAAACACCTTCAATTTAGGAACTAATCTACTACGTTCAATTTTTAACCAATAATTAATGTTTAATAGCCTATAGTTTTTAGCGTTTTTTCCCCCTTTTAAAAGAAAGACCAACGTTTTGCATTTTGATGCAAATTAATTTCATGGGTCTCCAAGCATGGCTGAGAACTCAGTGGGAGCAGGATACACACTTTACAGAGTACCAAAAAATGGGTGTTTAATAACTATTAAAAAAGGAATGAACCAACCAATGAATAAATGGCAGTCTCAGTAAATATTATACTTACGTTTCTCAGCATTGGTTGAGGTTTGGAACCTGGCAATTTATAGGGAGACATTAGAGGATATTCAAAGTGAAAACTAATATCACTCTCTTTTATTCTGCATTGATTTGTTAATGGTGCTAAGGACTGAATCTCTAAAAGCAAATTAAGATTTATATATTAAGATTTTCTTCTCTAGCCCAGGAAATTAATTTGTTAATTTTTCTCTTATAATTTTTGAATGTAGACAATACATAACTAACATAATGTGGCATTTTAGGGACAGCTTCCTAAGCTTTCATTAGTCATTAAACATAAATACAAATTATAAAATACGAATTATAAAATAATTAAAATTTCATTTTAATTATTTTAATTATTAAACGCCTTATTTTAGTATTTTGCTAAAAGTCACAAATTCCATTTCAGTTTGGTATCTACCTAATTTTCATGCAATACAAAACTCTACAACATTTCTTAATGAAAGTTAATTAACAGGAGAGTACAGATTAAACAACATCCCCAGAATACATATGATAAAGGCTTAATATCCAAAATATATAAAGGAACTCAATAGCAAGAAAATAAACCAATTAAAAAATAGGCAGAGGATCTGAACAGACATTCCTAAAAAGAATATATACAAATGGCCAACAGGTGTACAAAAAAATGCTCAATATCACCAATCAGCAGAAAAATGCAAATTAATACCACAATGAGATTTCACTGCATATCTGTTAGAATGGCTATTATCAAAAAGACAAAAGATTGCTGGATGCGGTGGCTCACACCTGTGATCCCAGCATTTTGGGGGTTTGAGGCGGGTGGATCACTTGAGGTCAGGAGGTCGAGACCAGCCTGGCCAACATGGTGAAATCCTGTCTCTATAAAAATACAAAAAATTAGCTGGGTGTGGTGGTGCACGCCTGTAATCCCAGCTACTCAGGAGGCTGGGGCAAGAGAATTGCATGAACTCAGGAGGTGGAGGTTGCAGTGAGCTGAGATGGTGCCACTGCACTCCAGTCTGGGCAACAGAGCAAGAGACTCCATATCAAAAGAAAAAAAAAAAAAGGCCAGGCACAGTGGTTCATGCCTGTAACCCCAGCACTTTGGGAGGCCAAGGCAGGAGGATCACCTGAGGTTGGGATTTCAAGATCAGCCTGGCCAACATGATGAAACCTTGTCTCTACTGAAAATACAAAAATTATCCAAGGGTGGTGGCATGTGCCTGCAATCCCAGCTACTCCCAAGGCTGAGGCAGGAGAATCACTTGAACCTGGGAGGCAGAAGTTGCAGTGAGCCGAGATTGTGCCACTGTACTCCAGCTTGGGCAACAGAGTGAGACTCTATCTCAAAAAAAAAAAAAACAAAAGAGAAAAAGACAAAAGATAAATATTGATAAGGATGTGAAGAAAAGGGAACACTTGCGCACTATTGGTAGGAATGTAAATTAGTGCAGCCATTATGAAAACCAGTATGGAAATTCCTCAAAAAATTAAAAATATAACTGCCATATGATCCAGCAATCCCAATACTAGGTATATATTCAAGGGGAATAAAATCAGTATATGACAGAGATATCTACACTGTCATGTTCTTTGCAACATTTTTCAAAATACCCAAGACATGAAATCAAGCTAAGTGTCCTTCAACAGGTAAATGGATAAAGAAAATGTGGCACATATACACAATGGAATACGATTCAGCTTTAAAAATGAAGGACACGTGTTATTTGCAACAACATAGATGAGGCTGGGGGACATTGTATTAAGTGAAATAAGTCAGACACAGAAAGACAAATACCAGATGATCTCACTTGTATGTGGAATCTTAAAAAGTTGAACTCATGGATTAGGGAGATGTTGGTCAAAGGATATAAAATTTCAGTTAGATAAGAGTAATAAGTTTAAGGGATCTATTATACAACATGGTGCTACAGTTAATAACAATGTATTGTATTTTGAAAATTGCTAAGATAGATTTTAAGTGTTCGCACCACAAAAACTGATGGGTATGTGAGGTAATGCATATGTTAATTAGCTCAATTTAGCCATTCCACAACTTATACATATTTCAAAACATCATGTTATACATGATAAACATATAAAATTTTTGTCAATTAGAGATAAACAAAACAACATCCTCCAAAATTTTATCTATGAAAAGTTTGTCAGCATAACATAATGTAAATGTAAGCATGTAGAAGAATTAAGAGTAGAGTTCATTGAAAATGTGGATGCTATAACTTTATTCCAAGCCTACTGAATTGGAATCTCCTGCACTGGGACTGAGGAAATTGTATTTTAACACACTCCACTGGTGAATCTTTTGCACACCAAACTTTAGGACTGCTGAGACAGAATGCTACAGTCTTCCTTGAACTTTTACACCTTTGTTATTCAAAGTGTGGTTCTAGGACAAGCAACATCCACATATCACAGGAGCTTGTTGGAAATGCAGTCTCAGATAACACTCAACACTGACTGAATCAGAATATGTATTTTAACAAGAGCCTTCATTGATTCATAGGCACATTAAAGTTTGAAATGCACTATGATAAGACAATATACTATCTTTTTGTTATGATTTAAATTTAAAAATTATAGGGATGAGTATATTTTTTAAGTACAAAAGGGATAAAATGTAAAGGAAAAGTTTTTTTTTGTTGTTTTTTTTTTTTTTGAGACAGAGTCTCACTTTGTTGCCCAGGCTGGAACACATTGGCTCTATCTTGGCTCACTGCAAACTCTGCCTCCCAGGTTCAGGCAATTCTCCTGCCTCAGCCTCCTGAGTAGCTGGGATTATAGGCACCCGCCATCACGGCTGGCTAGTTTTTGTATTTTTAGTAGAGACAGGGTTTCACCATGTTGGCCAGGCTGGTCTCAAACTCCTGACCTCAAGGGATCCACCCGCCTCGGCCTTCCAAAGTGCTGGGATTACAGGCGTGAGCCACTGCACCTGGCCAAAAAAGTTTTTTCTCCACCACCTATCCCAGTTTCACTCTTCAGAAACCATAAATAGGAAGTTTCTTCTTATTTATTTTTCTTTAATTTTCTTGAAAAAGGTATTGCTACTCTGTGTTCTAACATCTGGTATGGGGATGAGAAATCTGATTCACATTTCAAACATTTCTGTGATAATTAATTTCAGATGTCTACTTGACTGGATTTAACAATAGCTGGAGAACTAGTGAAGCATTATTTCTAGGTTTGTCTGTGAAGGTGGTTCTAGAGGAGACTGGTAAGTGGGTCAGTGGCGTGAGTGGGGAAGACCACTCTTGATGTGGGTAGAACCCTCCAACTGGCTGGGGGCTCAGGTAGAACAAAAAAGGCAGAGAAGAGGCCATTTCTTCTCTCTCCTAGAGCTGGAACACTGGAACACTCTTCTTCCCTGTTCTTGGACATCAGAACTCCAGGCTGTCTGACCTTTGAACTATAAGACTTAAACAAGCTGCCCCTTAGGTTCTCAGGCTTTTGGCCTTAGGCTGAGAGTTCCACCATCAGCTTCCTTGGTTCTAAGGCCTTTGGACTGAAACTGAGCCACACTACTGGCTTCCCTGGTTCTCCAGTTTGCAGATGGTCTGTCATGGGACTTCCCAGCCTCCATAATCATGTGAACCAACTTCCCTAACAAATCTTCCTTATCTATCTATCAATTGATTTATTGATCTGTCTCCTATTGGTTGTCTCCTTGGAGAACCCTGACTAGTACAATTTCTTTGTAAGTAAACAATTTTCTTTTTACTGTAAGCTTTTCAGATTTTCTCTTATTCTTGGAGTGATGAAATTTCCCCTAGAAAGTATCAAAATTAATTTCTCCTAAGTTTTGTCCTTTTCATTTATCTTGCTTGGTACTTACTGAATTCTTTAAAAATCAAGAATTAATCTTTCTCTTTTTTCTTTTTTTGAGATGGAGTCTTGCTCTGTTGCCCAGGCTGGAGTGCAATGGCATAATCTCAGCTCACTGCAACCACCGCCTCCCAGGCTCAAGAGATTCTCCTGCCTCAGCCTCCCGAGTAGCTGGGACTACAGGTGAGTGCCACCAGGCCCGACTACTTTTTTGTATTTTTGGTACAGATGGGGTTTCACCATGTTGGCCAGGCTGGTCTTGAACTCCTGACCTCAGGTGATCCACCCACCTCAGGCTCCCAAAGTGCTGGGATTACAGGTGTGAGCCACCACTCCTGGCTAAGAATTAATCTTTCTTAAGCCTGTAAAAATTTTCTTCTACTCTTTCTTTGATTATTTCCTCTGCTCCACCATTTCTATTCTCTGCTTTAGAATCTTGGACTAACATTCACCTGACTGAACAATAATTCTGACTGGATGGCTTCCATTTTGATCAGTCTGTGCCTATGTCATACACGTAGGTAAATATTTTGAATGTTACTTCCAACTGGATTTATGCTTTGGGTCCTTAAACACTTTTGCTCTCATATTTTCCATTCCTGTGTTATGTTTCTATAATGGATTGAATTGTTGACCCCAAAAGATATGTCTATCCAGAACCTCTGAGTGACCTTATTTGGAATAGGGCCTTTGAAGATATAATTAAGGTAAGGATCTTGAGATGAGACACTCGTGAATTAGGTTGAGCCCTACATTAAATGAAAAGCGCTTTTAAAATAAGAGACAAAGGTATGCAGACCACATAGAGGAAGGCCACATGAAGGTGGAGGCAGAGGTTGTAGTGACATGTCTACAAGTCAAGGAACACAAAGGATTGCCAGCAGACCTCTGAAGCTAAGAGAGGGGCAAGGAATGGAACCTCCCTGCAGTCTCCAAAAGGAACCAGCTGTATTGACACCTTGAACTCATACTTTTGGCCTCCAGAACTGTAAGAGAATAAAATTATGTTGTTTTAAGCCATCAACTTTGTGGTAATTTGCTATGGCAGCCCTAGGAAATTAATACACTTTCCTTGGCTTTGTCTTTTAGATTCTTACCTTACTTCCAAATATAAACATCTTGCAATTTGGCCCATTCAAAATTTTATTGCAGCCACTGTATATTTAACTTCCCAGGTTATTTTCTTGATGGTTTATTTGATCATATCATGTTTATCTTTTTATATGGATGCAATAAACTTTAGAATCTTTATGAAAATATTAATTAAAAATTTTAAATTTATATGTTGTTTCCAAAATTATCTTTTTGGTCTGGAATTATGTCTACTGATTCACCTTTCATGTTGCCAGATTTTCTCAAGTATATGGTTCTATTTTGTGGCCATTTATATTTATGAATCATAGACTATATTAGTTACTATAACAGACTTAAATTTCTTTTCTTTTTTTTTTTTTTTTTGAGACAGAGTCTCGCTCAGTTGCCCAGGCTGGAGTGCAGTGCTTGCTCACTGCAAGCTCCGCCTCCTGGGTTCATGCCGTTCTCCTGCCTCAGCCTCCCGAGTAGCTGGGACTACAGGCACCCGTCACTACGCCCAGCTAATTTTTTTGTATTTTTAGTAGAGACGAGGTTTCACCATGTTAGCCAGGATGGTCTCCTGACCTCGTGATCTGCCCGTCTCGGCCTCCCAAAGTGCTGGGATTATAGGCGTGAGCCACCGCTCCTGGCCAACAGGCTTAAATTTCTTGTAAGGTTATACAAGTCTGTCTTCCCAGCTTGCCTCTCTGTTTTGCACATCTGTATGAGTGTCTATGCTGGGCAAAGGGAAGCTGACATAGTTACTCAGACTGCCATCTTGAACTAGAAGTCCGTATCTACTGTTTCATATTACATTATTTTAACTTCTCTAATAAATTATAAATTCCTGCAGAATAGGGATTTCTTTCTTCACTTGTGTTTCCTATAGAAATTAGCATAAATGTACATTTAAAAATTAATCAAATGAATGAATTCCCAAGTTAGTAAGTACATGAGTGAGTGAAAGAAAGCCAGTAAAACAAAGTTAAAAGCTAAACTGCCAAAGTGAAGGAAAAACCTAATACTTTTGCTGTTTGAAAAGTGGCAGAAGTGAATTGTAACTTAATACATATGTGAGTAAAAAGCATTAATCTTCAGCTTCCAATTAACATGCCTCTTAATGCAAAATTTCATTTCACTGGATCAGATAACTCACATTCTCTTCCTTATTGCCAGGATATTCAATATTTATCATTTTAGATCTAGTCATCTTCAGGAAACATTTTTATTAGATTTTTGCAAATGTGTAGATTACTAACTATGCAAAGAGATGTGTATCAATTTGTACTTGGCAAATGCATTTCTGCTTGTATAAATTCACTGAGTTTTTGTGCTTGAAAATTAATATTAGAACAAGTTGAATGGAATAATCTGTGGGGGCTCTATAATCTTAGTATCTTAATTTCAAAATTGGACATTTTCCAAATTGAGAAAGGCTTTTAAAAAGTGACTCAAAGTCAATTTATTCCATTCCTATACAACTTATAACCCTACAAGTCAGTAGTGGAAAAGGGGAGAGGATCAGCTTTATTGAGTGGAGACATTTAAGCTGGTCTTAGAGAATAAGAGGGAATCCACCAGGTAGAAGAAAGGACATAGGGCATTCTAGGCAGAGGAAGCAAAGAAGCATCCAACAAATTAAGATTAATAGGGAGCATCCTCATCATGGTAAAGGGCATCCATAAAACTCATAGCTACCCAGTATCATACTTAATGGTGAAGGATGAATACTTCCCCCTGACCCTAGGATCAGGAACAAGCAAGGATGTTTGCTTTCTTCACATCTATTCAACACTGCAGTAGAGATTCTTGCCAGGACAATTACCAAGAGAATAATATAAAAGTCATCCAGATTGGAAAGGAAGAAATAAAGTTATCTCTATTTGCTAATGACATGGTCTAGAATACAGAAAATCCTAAGGAATCCACTACAAAACTACTAAAACTAATAAACAAGTTCTACAAGATCACAGGACAAGATTAATATATAAATTAATTTCTATTTGTAACCAATAAGGAAATTTAAAACAAATGAAAAAAATTCATTTACAATAGCTTGAAAAACAATAAAATACTCGTAAATAAATTTTTAAAAATAAGCAAAATTTATACTCTGAAAACTATATAACATTTTGAAAGAAATTATGAAGATAAATAGAAAGACATCCCATATTCGTGGATCAGAGGATTTAATATCATTAAGATGGCAATGCTCCCCAGATTTAACACTCTATCAGAATCCCAGTTAGCTTCTTTGTAAAAATGGACAAGCTATTCCTAAAATTCATATGGAAATTCAAAGGAACCAGAATAGCCAAAACAATTTTGAGAAAGAACAAAATTGAAGTACTCACACTTCATAATTTATTAATAAAAACTTGCTACAATGCTAAGTAAACAAGATACGGTAGTATTGTCACGAGAATAGAAATACAGATACATGGAATAGAACTGAGAGTCCATAAGTAAACCCTAACACTTATGGTCAATTAATTTTTGACAAAGGTGCCAAGAAAATAAAATGGGGAAAAAATAGTCTTTCAACATATGGTTGGCACAACTGGGAAAATTGTACATCTTCATAGAAAAAAATAAAGTTGGACTCCTACCACATATTATATAAAAAATTAACTCAAAATACATCAAAGAACTAAAGGTAAAAGCTAAAGCTATAAAACTCTTAGAAGAAAACACAGGTGTGATTCTCCAGGAACTTGAATTAGACAATGGTTTCTGACACAAAAAGCACAGCAATAAAAGAAAAAATAATGGTACTTCATCAAAATTTATGTGAAATAATTTGCATTTCAAAGGATACCAACAAGAAAGTGAAAAGGCACCCCACAGAATGGGAAAAGCTATTTGCAAATCATGTTTGATAAGGACTTGTATCTAGAATATATAAAGAACTTTCACAATTCAATAATAAAAGCTAAATAATGTAAAAACTAATGAGCCAATTTAAAAATGGGCAAAGGATATGAACAGACATTTCTCCAAAGAAGATAAACACATGGCCAACAAGCACATGAAAAGAAGATCAACATCATTATCCATTAGGGAAATGCAAATCAAGACCACAATGAAATAATATTTCACACTCACTAACATGACAATTAAGAAAATGGAAAATAACAAGTGTTGACAAGGATGTGGAAAAACTGGGATATTCATACACTGCTGGTGGGAATATAATATAGTATATCCACTTTGGAAAACAGTCTGGAAGTTCTTTAAAAAGCTAAACATAGAGTTTCCATATGATCCAGCAATTCCACTCCTGGTTATATGCCCAACAGAAATAAAAACATATGTACAAATGAACACAAATGTTCATAGTAACACTATAATTCATAAAAGTGGCAATAATTCAAATGCTCATAAATCAATGAGTGAATAAATAAAATATGGTATATTCATATAAGGAATATTATTTGGCAATAAAAATTAATGAAGTACTAATACACATTATAACATAGATGAACCCTGAAAACATCATGCTAAGTCAGACACAAAAGATTACGTACTGTATAATTCCATTTATATTAAATGTTCAGAAAAACAATAGTGACAGAACATAGATTAGTAGTTGCCTAGGGTTCAGGGGACTGGAGGTAATAGAGACTGAATGGTAATGGGTACAGGGTTTCTTTTGGGGGTTATGAGTGAATTGTATAGTATGCGAATTATATCTCAATGAAGCTGTTATAAGAAAAAAATAAGAATCTCTGGAGACTGAGAATCATGACATTTTAGAGATAGGACATTTCTATCTCTCATTTTATAGATTTTGTTTGTTTTTTTGAGACGGAGTCTCACTCGGTCGCCAGGCTGGAGTGCAGTGGTGTGATCTTGGCTCACTGCAACTTCCGCCTCTCGGGTTCAAGCAATTTTCCTGCCTCAGCCTCCTGAGTAGCTGGGACTACAGGCGTGTGCCACCATCACACCCAGCTAATTTCTGTATTTTTAGTAGAGACAGGGTTTCACCATGTTGGCCAGGATGGTCTCCATCTCTTGAGACCTCGTGATCTGCCCCCCTTGGCCTCCCAAAGTGCTGGGATTAAAGGTGTGAGCCACCATGCCTGGCCATTTTATAGATATTTTTTAAAGGCACTTGGTTTTGCATCAGGTCACAAAATTTGAAGACTACACTTATAATTTAACATTTATTAATTGTTGATATATATGATTTCGGGAAATTTGTTCATTATAGAAGCCAAATTATATATTTATACCCACTGACATACATAAGGATATGTATATCCATCCAATAGATCAAAAATTTTCAGGGATTTTGCTATTGTTGTTGTTTTTACTAATCCCAACACACTTAAGGGTGTGTCAGGAAAAAAAGTTCTGTGAACATGACCAGAATTAAATCATAAATATTGACTATCCTGGCAAGAAAGAAGAGTGAAATGAAGACGACATGTTAATAGGAGAATCTGGCAAGTTCCCATCAAGATATGATCTTAAATATAGAACATCTTTCAATAAAGCAGCAGGGGTGATGAGTAGGGGGCATATCTCTGGGACAGAGGAGGGACATGGGTGTTTGATAACCTGCAAGTTGAAATATACATATTTCGGAAAAATTTTCTCCCCTCGAATCCTGAAAAACACATATAGGGAGCTGTGTTTACCCCAGTCTAGTGAAAATCACCATGCAAACAATATTCAAAAGTTTCTGCATACTCTTCAAAATGCTTTTTAGATATCTCTGCTAATTCTGATTAAATTGATCAGAGTTTGGACAAAATGAAGTGGGTCAGAGGAGAGTAAATCTGAATTACACTGAGCGCCAGAACATGAATAATGAGTGTTATCAGAGTGAGACACATCAATCCAGAGAGGTAAGTGCAAATTCTCATAAAATTGTCTTGGTAAACACACATAAATACAAAGGCTACAGACTAGCATATCCCCACATCCCAAGAGTTCCTAGCACATAGTAGGTTCTCAAGAAATATTTACTGAATATACAAATAAAAATGTGATTTAGAAAGCGAGAGAAGCTGAAGGAGAAAACAGGAATGAAAGTTTAAAAGATGAAGGAGAGAAATTAACAATGAGGAGACCTAGGGAGAAAGAAGGGACAAGAAGCACAACACCAGTAGTCACTTTGTAACAAATCCAAAATGAAAAAAGAATGAACAGGTGAGGGGGGCGGGGGAGAAAGAGAGAGAGAGAGTGAAGCAATAACAAGAAACAGATTACCCTTTTGTTGTCGTCATTGTTGTTGTTGTTATTGTTGTTGTTGTTGTTTGAGACGGAGTTTTGCTCCTGCTGCCCAGGCTGGAGTGCAATGGTGTGATCTTGGCTCACTGCAACCTCCACCTCCGGGGTTCAAGCGATTCTCCTGCCTCAGCCTCCCTAGTAGCTGGGATTACAAGTGCCTGCAACCATGTCCAGCTAATTTTTTGTATTTTTAGTAGATACAGGGTTTCACTATGTTGGCAAGGCTGGTCTTGAACTCCTGACCTCAGGCAATCCATCCACCTCAGCCTCCCAAAGAGCTGGGATTATAGGCGTGAGCCACCACACCCAGCCAATTGCCATTTTTTAATTCTGTATTTACCACTTCATCAAAAATCAATACAGATATTGTAACAGCAACACTGTACAGAAGTACTTTATAGTTTATGAAATACTTTCCCATGTTTTAACTCATTCCTGACAATCTAAGAGGTAAATATATTATTTTTATTTAGCAGATGAAGAAACTTTGGTTTTGAGGGTTTAAATAACATGAGCAGGAATATACAAGTAGAGGAGCTGGAACTTCAACCAGCCCTGAACCCATGCCTCTACAATGGGTGTTGGGAATCGAGAACCACAGTGTAGGACAAAAAAGAGATACCAAACCTGTTCATCTTCAACCCTTTCAGGAAAAAAAAAAAAAAAGTTCTAGAACATATGTATTATCCTTAGTTTTGATGCTATTTCAATTGACTATTCTTGCTTATCTAGAAATCATCTTCTTGAAAGTCACCAATGATCCATTAATCAGCAAAGCCAAAGAATTCTCAATTTTCAATCCACTTTTCTAACCTCTAGCATCCAACACTGTTTACCATTCCTTCCTTCTTTAATCTGTTTCTTCTCATGACCCTGTTCTGTCATCTTTGCCTTTCTTCTCCTGCAATTGCTCCACATGTGTTTCCTTCAAATGTATGAAGACACAAATGTATGAAGACACAACATATACAGACCTTTATCACTCTTATTTCCACCACAACTCTTGAGCTTGATTTCCTCACAAGAACATCCCACTAATCCTCATATAGCATGATCAAAAGGGAATTGTGTCATCCCCAATTGTCTTCCAACATTCTTGACTTTGGCTAATGGCATCACTATTCTTCCAGTAACTAAGTCGAAACATTGAGGGGAGAAAGTTTTGCCACCTCCTCTTTACCTCTTTTCCCCTTCCCTGGCCAATCAGCCATGAGACACCAGTTACATAACTCAGAAATTCTTTCTTATCAATAGTCTCAACTTAGTCCATAGTCTCTGAACTACTTGTATTTTCCTAAGAAATATTTCCCTTTGCCTGGCCCCTCTCTTTTCCTCCCTCTCTCCTTCTGTCACACCTACAGTTTTTCTACTGTTAGCAGAGTTATTGTTCTTAAAGATTATTCCTATACTCAAAAACTTTCAGACAATCCCCATAATCCACAGAATTAAGTCCAGATTCCATAGCACAACTTTCAACGCCATCCATGATCCAGTCTCAATTTACCTTTAGTAAAGAGTAATTTCCCCTATAAGTCTATTTCCCGTAAAGCTGGATTATTTGATGCTTCTGAATATATCTGGGGTTCACCAGTGGCTAAGCTTTAACTCATGTTAGGCCACTCCATCACATACCTGTCCCTGGAATGTTCCCACACCGGTCCCAATTATCTTTCAAGGTTTTGTCTGAACGTTAAGAAGCTCTTTTGAATACTGCCTCTAGTCCAAGGACTCAGTCAAAATGAATGCTACATTTCTTAATCATTCTAATTTGTTTTACCTCTCTTACTTGTTTTACCCATACTTATCCTATAGTCAACATATATGGGTATCTCCCCACCAGATTACAATCTCTCATTTTTAATTCTGTACAGTTCTTGGTATAGAAATGCTGTGCAAATTCTTATTGAACTTTGGCAACACCAGCTGAAAAGCATTTGAATCAAAACATAAAAATCACTATACTGACAGGTAGCATATGACATTTTACAACATCAGATTGACTTCTGGCAAAAAAAAAAAAAAGTGTACTCTTTACCTTTATTTCTAGATTAAATGTCTAGTGTAGTAGAAGTTATAAGGAAGTAAGCATATCTTAATAAAAATTCTGAACACTAATTTATAGTTAATAAAGCAAACAATAAAAGTGTTTAATTGCTTTCATTTTTAATTGCAGTACAAAAAAGTTGTAACTATATTCTACTTGCAGATCCTCATATAATCAGAATGAGCTTGTTATAAATACAGAGGTTTGAAGGGGTATAAAGGAAGATCAGTTATGATGCTCTTTATACAATTCCTAGCTTTGACTCTCAGATATAACCAGTATAATGACCTTGAAGCCTGACTTTGTCAACTCCATTCCCCTAAATGACCTACAATTTCTGACTTGTGTGCTAGGGTTGTTTTCTAGACCTGCCACAGACCCTATAAATATGAATTCAAATTCTATTTTTGCCACTTTGATGCTACAAAAACACTAAGCATTTTTTTTAAATAAAATGAGATCAGAAAAAAAATAGTTTGCCAAACTAACTTCCTTTTGTCAAGAAAGCACAAGAAAGTTTTGTAACAGTACATAAAAATAAAAGAACACTAAATGTTAAACAAGAACATCCTGTTCTATAATGCTTGACTTTCAAATGTAACAAATTTAGCTTTACCAACCTAAAGGGGGGAAAGGCTAATCATAAGCACTAATTGCCCTTAATTTGAGGCCATTTGGAAAAATCAAAACCCTCTGCTATATCAAAAAATGTTTAAAAGTATTATCTTATAAAATAAAAAATTCTTTAAGTGTGTTAATTTTCTCATCAGTAAATATAGATTTATGAATATCAGTGACATAAATTCCATAAATTTTTGAGTCAGTGACCATTTGAATTATATTTACTCATAACTCACAACCAAAGGGAGGGGAAATTTGCTCTCCAAAGAAGCAATTCCAGTTAGGATATGTACTGTAAATTTCACAGCCATTCCCTCTGAATTACATAGAGTTAATTCGTTTGTGATTATCCTTAGTTTTAGTATTTTTGACACAGAAATAATGTTATTCATCTATCTGTCTACTTTCCAAATAACATATGATCCATAAAATAACAAACCACATTGTTATACAATAATTTTCTCTATGTGTAATAAATGTTAAGGCTTTGTGTGGAATACTAATCTTATTTTCTTATTCAAAAAAATCCAAGCATATTTAACCTTATCATTCATCAATTTATCTCAATACTAAATAAACAACTAGAATATCTGTTCTCTAATATAAAAGTAAATTTTATTGGGTGTTTAATTAATCTCTCAACAAAGTACATTAATTTTTCTAGGATTACTTCAGAACAATAAATAAAACTAAAGAAAATAAAAACCACAAACCAGAGTGTAAATAATGAGCTAACACTGGGAATATTTCATGTTGTATATTACTTCTAGAGGAAATAATTATCACACAGTAATTTATGCCTAGTAAGTTACATTTTAATTTTAATAAAAAAACCTAGAACTCTCCAATAAAATTCTTTCAAGTTCTAAAAGCACATCATAAAACAAATTGAGTACTTCAATATACCAGATGTATCCAAGAGAAACAATTTGTAATACTATAGAGGCAAAAGTTGATCCCTCTCAAGAAAAGATAACAATCTCCTCTTCTCAAAGCAAATAGACTGAATTGATAACTAACTCCTATAGTCAAATAATGTATTCATACTATATGCAAAGGAATACCACATATATCTTTTGGTGAAAAGTTAACATAAAAGTAATTATCAACAGTCCAGCACTCTAGAATGCAGAAAACAAATTGGATTCAGGTAGGAATCCTAGAACATGTAGGAATCCTGGCTGCTGGAACTACAGCCCCTGAGAACCACTTGTAATACATAATTGATGATTCTTGTAACGCTCCCAATTTTGTTATTTGCTAGTGTGGATTAGTGAAATAATTCTTCAAGTAATCGCGTTTTTAGGAAATCATTCTATCTCTGCCTGTCTTTTGAAAAAATACCTGGAAAATAAATGATCAATTCAGTATAAATTATAAAAAATGTATGTGCCTAGCCACAGCAAATGACAACTTCTCCATATGTTATTTCTAAGTCCTTCTAGTGCATATTCTTTTTCTGAACCCACAATCACCATGGCTGGTTTTCACTGATGTGCTGGGAGTTCACACTAATTAGACCATTTTTCCAGGCAGACTTATCTGATCTTCTCAGGACTGTTGAGTGAATTGGTCAGGAGTTGGATATGATTGCCTAAAGCAGAGCCCGGGATAACAATGATTGTTCATTATTATTTAGTAAAACAAGCAGAAGAGAGCAGGAGGAGGGGAGAACGAAGGGGTTATATGAGAAAGGACGATTTCTCTTGTCCCTTCAACTCCCATCTCCTCAATATATCTCATGCCCCTACACATTCCCATCTTCCTGAACTGTGACCTCCAAACGTTCTTTGCCTAACCCAAGGGTAGCCCTAGATACTTCTATCACCCAGTCTCAATCCCTCTTCTCCCCAAAATAAAGCTCCACTAATATTTTAAGGGGTAAGATACTGGAGGTTTGTACCACTCACCCTATACCTTATCCACCTCACCTTTCCAAGGGTCACTGATTCAGACAGAGGTGTGGGTCAGCACAGGGAATATTCAAACCCACTGAAGGAAGACACTGTCAACTCACAGAGTTCCATACAAGTCTTTTCCTTCTAAATATCCTTATTCCTATTGTAGAGAGGACTTTTTAATGACACAAAACCAAACAAAACAAAATTATATGACCCTAATGATGGCATTTCTTTTGACACTGATTGAGGTCTCTCCACCTTCATTCTTCATCTCAGGCAAGTGCTTACCCTGATCTGTGGTGTCAACACCTTCTTCTATAATCAGTGCTTACTTTGAAGCATCCCTGGATCCACTCTGATGAACTATCTAAGGTTGAGTTGGGCTTGTGAGGTAATTTTCATCAAATAAATCAAGGAGGTGATTATCATATCTGTGGTAAACCTGAAAGGTTCATAAGAACAAGGAATTTGTCACATAATCAGAGTTTTGGGGCCTTTTCACCAAACACATTTCTGATGGACCCCTATAGAACATTCGGATTTTCCTGATAAAAATATAGAAAATCCACTTATATCCTTCCTATCCTAATTATGTTATTAGAGGTTTCATGATTGGAAAAATCGTGATGAGTAATGGGACTAACAAGTATATAAAAGCAGTTTAAGATAATTTCTACTAACTTCTGAGATAATACAGACTTTTATTTTTAAAAAATATTTTACTATCAGTCCTACAACTGTTCTATTTTGAAACACGAGTAATAATGCAAGAATAAGACAGTTGGAATGTGGTTGCACTGATTTTATATTGCCATTTAAAGAGATACAACAAGTCAATAGTGTCTCCCTCATCTAATGTAATCTTATTCCTCCCAATGAGAAATTATAGGTATATTATTCAAATACATTTCTCTTTTTGTTAGGTCTGATAGCACGAAACAGAAATCCATACAAAACAGTTTAAGGAAAGAAAATTTACCGAAAGGACACTACAGATTTCCACGGGAAGAAGGGTGAAGTCAAGCCAAACCTCCGAGAACAGGAAACTTTGATGTCTCTAGAGTGATGCCTTCCCATTTGCTCCTCCCTGCACCTTTCTCCAAGCAAAACAGCTTCCTCTGACTGTTCCAGGATTATGGCCTCCCTTGCCCCTCATTACTTTGGTCTGCCTAAAGCTTTAGCTGTCGGAGACTCCATTTTCACCTGACCTGATTCTTTTGTTCCTGACAATTAAATTAGTAAGACCTACAGAAAGCATCAGCTTAAATTCTCAAGAGAACATACATTTGGCTCAGATCATCAGCTATTAATGTGCTTTCCTTTGTCTGGGAAAAAAAACATTTCTGGAGAAACCAACGTGTCAGCTTAGGCCTGACCTTTCAGCTAACACTAAGGGGTAGTTCCATTCCCAAGAGTGTTGCTGAGTGGGGGAAATTCCATTGAATTTGACTCTGCAAATACATGAGTACTTCTCCTATTCCAGGAAGGCAATAAATCACCTAAAAACTTAGAAAATTCTAGGATGGCCTCGAACGAGATGGGCTATTTCTACTCTTTTTCAGACTTTAAGGATTAGAGTTTTCCTCAGACTTAATTTAGATTGTTACAGGTGTCTCCGTGGTGCTATAATGACAACCAAATCTGAGTATTTGACATAGCTAACTCCATTCACCCTACTTTAAAAAAAAAAAATTCTTTTTTGTATAGATCTTTTTCATTTGACCCTAGAATTTTTGGACAGCTACTGGGTCTGATATTTATTCTAAATTTTAAATAAGACATTTACATTTTAGACTGCTGAGAATACAACAAGGTCACATATAGCAGAGCTTTGGTGTATATGAAAACAATGGAACAAACCATTAGCTAAGGATGCAGTGGAGGGATCTATGAGTCATTTGGGTACAAGATGGCAAGAGCTGGAACAGGGATGCTGGAGTAGAAATAGGAGGAAGGCAGACAGTCATTCCCCTACTTCTCCTTTGCCATCTGTACCGTCAGTCATTGTCTGCTGGTTCTGCTCTACTTTATTTTATTATTTTATTGTTAATTTTTGTGGGTAGATAGTGGTGTCTATATTTACAGGTTACATGAAATATTTTGATACAGGCATGCAATGAATAATAGTCACATCAGGGTAAACAGGACGTCCAACACTTCAAGCATTTATCCTTTGTGTTACAAGCAATCCAATTATACTCTTTTAGTTATTTTTAAATGTACACAAATTATTTTACCATAGTCACCCTGTTGTGCTAGCAAATACTAGGTCTTATTCATTCTTTCTAACTATTTTTTGTACCCATTAACCATCCCCACTTCTGCCCTGCCCACTCGCCAACTACCCTTCCCAGCTTCTGGTAACCAGCCTTCTACTCCCTATGAGTTCAATCATTTTCATTTTTAGCTCCCACAAATAAGTGAGAAGATATGAAGTTTGTTCTTCTGTGCCCAGCTTATTTCATTTAACATAATGACCTCCAGTTTCAGACAAATGATGAGATCTTATTCTTTTTCATGGTTGATTAGTACTCCATTCTATATATGTACCACATTTTCTTTATCCATTCATCTGTTGATGGACACTTAAGATTGCTTCCCAATCTTCGCTATTTTGAACAGTGCTGCAATTAACATGGAAGTGCAGATATCTCTTCAATATACTGCTTTCCTTTTTGCGGGGGTACATACCCAGCAGTGGGATTGCTGGAGCAAATGGTAGCTCTATTTTTACTTTTATGAGGAACCACCAAACTATTCTCCATAGTGGTTTTACTAATTTACACTCCCATCAACAGTGTACCAGAATTCCCTTTTCTCCACAATCTCGCCAGCATTTGTGATTGCCTGACTTTGGGATAAAAGCCACTCTAACTGGCATGAGATGGTATCTCACTGTAGTTTTGATTTGCATTTCTATGATGATCAATGATGTTGCGCACCTATTTTCCATCTGTATGTCTTCTTTTGAGAAATGTCTATTGAGATTTTTGGCTATTTTTAATTCAGATTATAAGATTCTTTTTCCTATAGAGTAGTTTGAGTTCCTTATATATTCTGGTTATTAATTACTTGCCAGAGGGATAGTTTGCAAATATTTTTTCCCATTCTGTGGGTTGTCTCTTCACTTCGTTGATTGTTTTCTTTGCTGTTCAGACGCTTTTTAACTTTATGTAATCCCACTTGTCCATTTTTGCTTTGGTTGCCTGTGTTTGTGAGGTATTACTTAAGAAATCTTTACCTGGTCCAATGTTCTAGAAAGTTTCCCCAATGTTCTCTCATAGTTTGAGGTTTTAAACTTAAGTCTTTAATCCATTTTGGTTTGATTTTTGTATATGGTGAGAGATAGGGTCTAAATTCATTCCCTTTCATATGGATATCCAGTTTTCCCAGCACTGTTTATTGAAGAGGTGGTCCTTTTCCCAATGTATGTTCCTGGCACCTCTGTCAAAAATAAGTTCACTGTATATGTATGGATTTATCTCTGGGTTCTCTATTCTGTTCCACTGATTTATGTGTTTGTTTTTATGCCAGTACCATGCCGTTTTTGTTACTATAGCTTTGTAGTACAATTTAAAGTCAGGTAATGTGATTCCTCCAGTTTTGTTCTTTTTGCTTAGGACAGCTTTGGCTATTCAGGATATTTTGTGGTTTTATATAAATTTTAGAATCGTTTTTTCTATTTCTGTGAATAATGTCATTGGTATTTGGATAGGCATTGCATTAAACTTGTCTATTGCTTTAGGTGATATGGACATTTTAGCAATATTAATTCTTCAATCCATGAACATGGAGTATCTTTCCAGTTTTTGTGTGTCCTCTTCAATTTCTTATATCAATATATTTTAGTTTTCATTATAGAGATCTTTCACTTCTTTGGTTAATTCCTAATATATTTTATTTTATTTGTAACTACTGTAAATAAGATTACTTTCTTGATTTCCTTTTCAGATTGTTCACTGTTGGCAAATGGAAATGCTACTGATTTTTGTATGCCGATTTTGTATCTTACAACTTTACTGAATTTGCTTATCTGTTCTAGTAGTTTTTTTGGTTAGTCTTTAGGTTTTTTGAAATATAAGATCACATCATCTGCAAACAAGGATAATTTGATTTCTTCCTTTCCAGTTTGGATGGCCTTTATTTCTTTCTCATCTGATTTCTCTAGCTAAGACTTCCAGTACTATGTTGAATAACGGTAGTGAAAGTGGGTATCCTTGTCATGTTCAAGATCTTAGAGGAAAGGCTTTCAGCTTTTCCCCATTCAATATGATGCCAGCTATGGGTCTGTCATATATGTCTTTGATTGTGTTGAGGTATGTTCCTTCCATACCCAGTTGCTTTTTGGGGTTTTTATCATGAAGGAATGTTGAGTTTTATCAAATACTTTTTCAGCATTCATTGAAATGATCATATGGTTTTTGTTCTTCATTCTGTTGTTTTGATGTATCACATTGACTGATTTGTGAATGTAGAACCATCCCCACATCACTGGGATAAATCTCACTCGATCATGATGAATGATCTTTTTAATGTATTGTTGAATTCAGTTTGCTAATATTTTCTTGAAGATTTTTATATCAATTTTCATCAAATATATTGGCCTGTAGTGATTTTTTTTGTGCCTTTGTCTGATTTTGGTATCAGGTAATACTGGACTCATATAATGAGTTTGGATGTATTCCCTCCTCTTCCTTTTCCAAAATAGCTTGAATAAGATTGGTATTAGTTCTTCTTTAAATATTTGGTAGATTTACTATGCATCTGAAAAGGACTAATATCTAGAATCTACAATGAACTCAAATTATCAAGAAAAAGCAAACAATCGCATCAAAAAGTGGCCTAAGAATATGAATTGACAATTCTTAAAAGAAGATATACAAACGAGCAACAAATATATAAAAAATGCTCAACATCACTAATGATTAGGGAAATGCAAATCAAAACCACAATGCAATACCACCTTAGTCCTACAAGAATGGCCATAATAAAAAAATTTTAAAAAATAGATGTTGGCGTGAATGCAGTGAACAGGGAACACTTCCACACTACTGGTGGGAATGTAAACTAGTACAGCCACTATGGAAAAGTATGGAGATTCCTTAAAGAACTAAAAGTAGAACTACCATTTGATCCAGCAGTCCCACTACTAGGTGTCTACCCAGAGGAAAATAAGTAATTATACGAAAAAGATACTTGCACATGCATGTTTACAGCACCGCAATTCTCAATTGCAAAAAATGTGGAACCAACCAAAAGCCCATCATTTAATGAGTGAATAAAGAAAATTATATATATATTAGATAAAATATATATTTTATATACATATAAATAATGGAATACTACTCATCCATAGAAAGGAATGAATTAATGGCATTCACAGCAACCTGGGTGAGACTGGAGACTATTATTCTAAGTGAAGTAACTCAGGAATGGAAAACCAAACATCATATGTTCTCACTCATATGTGGGAGCTAAGCTATGAGGATGCAAAGGCATAAGAACAATGCAATGGACTTTGGGGACTCAGGAGGAAAGGGTGGAAAGGGGGTGACAGATAAAAGACTACAAATTGAGTGCAGTGTAATTGAAGTAATTGAGGGATAAAAGACTACAAATTGAGTGCAGTGTAAAAGAAATAATTATACAAAAAAGATACTTACACATACATGTTTATAGCACCACAATTCTCAATTGCAAAAACGTGGAACCAATCAAAAGCCCATCATTTAATGAGTGGATAAAGAAAATGATATATATATATATAAAATATTATATATAAAGTATTATATATAATACTTTATATTATATATAAAATATATATAATATATAATATGTAAAATATATATAAAATATATGTAATATGTAAAATATTATATATAAATATTATGAATATATAAAACATTATATATATATAATGGAATGCTACTCATCCATAGAAAGGAATGAATTAATGGCATTCACAGCAACCTGGATGAGACTTGCACACTTGGTATTTGGATAGGGATTGCATTAAACTTGTCTATTGCTTTAAGTAATATGGACATTTTAGCAATATTAATTCTTCAATCCACTTCAATATTGCTCGAGTGATGGGTGCACCAAAATCTCACAAATCACCACTAAACAATTTACTCATGTAACCAATCACAACCTGTTCCCCAATAACCTATGGAAATAAAAAAATTTAAATATATATTTGGTAGATTCAGCAGTGAAGCCTTCGGGTCCTGGGCTTATTGTTGATGGCAGGCTTTTTATTACAGCTTTGATCTCACTACTTGTTATTGGTCTGTTCATATTTTGGATTTCTTCATGGTTCAGTCTTGGAAGGTTGTATGTATCTAGAAATTTACTCATTTCTTCTAGATTTTCCAATTTACTGGCATATAGTTGCTCGCAGTAGCCACTAATGATCCTTTCAATTTCTGCAGTATCAGTTGTAATGTCTGCTTTTTCAACTCTAATTTTATCTTTTTGGATCTCTCTTTTTTCTTACTAGTCTGGCTAAAGTTTTACAAATTGTTTTCATCTTTTTAAAAAACCAACTTTTATTTTATTGATCTTTTGTATTAATTTCTTCATTTCAAATTCATTTATTTCTGCTTTGATTTTTATTATTTCTTTTCTTCTACTAATTTTGGGTTCAATTTCCTCTTGCTTTTCTAATTCCTTAAAATGCATCTTTAGGTTATTTATTTGAAGTTTTTCTTCTTTTTTGATGTAGACACTTAGAGCTATCAGCTGCCCTCTCTGCATTGTTTTCACTGTGTCCCATAGATTTTGGTATGTTGTGTTTCTATTATATCATTTGTTTAAAGAAATTTTTCAATTTCCTCCTTAATTTCTTCATTGACCCACTGGTCATTCAGGAGCATATTGTTTAATTTCCATGTGTTTGTATAGTTTCCAAAATTCCTCTGTTGTTGATTTCTAGTTTATTCCATTGTGGTCAGAGAACATGCTTGATATTATTTCAAGTTTTTGAATGTTCTAAGACTTGTTTTGTGACCTAACATATGATCCATCCTTGAGAACGATCCATGTACTGAAGAAAAGAATGTGTTTTCTGTAGCTGTTGGATGAAATGTTCTGTAAATATCTATTAGATTCATTTGATCTATAGTGCAGATTAAGTCCAATATTTCTTGGTTGATTTTCTCTCTAGAAAATCTGTCCAATGCTGAAAGTGGGGTGTTGAAGTCTCCAGCTATTATTGTATTGGAATCTATCTTTCTCTTTAGCTCTAATAATATGTGCTTTATGTATCTGGGTGCCCCAGTGTTGGATGCATATATATTTACAATAATCATATCCTCCTGCTGAATTGACCCCTTTATCATTATACAGTGACCTTACTTTGTCTCTTCTTAATGTTTTGTCTTGAATTCTATTTTTTCTGATCTAAGTATTGCTAATCCTGCTCTTTTTTGGTTTCCATTGGCACGGAATGTCTTTTTCCATCCCCTTACTTTCAATCTATATTTATCTTTACAAGTAAAGTGTATTTATTGCAGGCAACAGATCACTGGGTCTTGGTTTTTTTTAATCCATTCAGCTATTCTATGTCTTTTGACTGGACAGTTTAGTCCATTTGCATTAATGTGATTATTGATAAATAAAGACTTACTCCTTCCATTTTGTTATTTGTTTTCTGGTTGTTTTGTGGTCTTTTCCTTTTTTCCTTTCTTCCTGTCCTCTATTTAGTGAAGGTGATTTTCTCTGGTAATATGGTTTAATTTCTTGCTTCTTATGTTTTGCATATCTATTGTATTTTTTTTATGTGAGGTTAGCATAAGGCTTGCAAATACTATCTTATAATCCATCATTTTAAGTTGATAACAACCTAATACCGTTTGCATAAAAAAGTAAAAAGAAAACTGATAAAAGCTCTACACCTTAACTTCATCCCTCCACTTTTATTTATTTATTTATTTGAGACAGAGTCTTGCTCTGTCGGCCAGGCTGAAGTACAGTGGCATGATGTCGACTCACTGCAACCTCCGTCTCCCAGGATCAAGCAATTCTCCTGCCTCAACCTCCCGAGTAGCTGGGATTACAGGCTTGTGCCACCAAGCCTGGCTAGTTTTTGTATTTTTAGTAGAGACGGGTTTCACCATGTTGGCCAGGCTGGTCTCGAATTCCTGACCTAAGGTAATCTGCCCATCTTGGCCTCCCAAAGTGCTGTATCCCTCTACTTTTTATCTTCTTGTTTCTATTTATATCTTATTGTATTAACTGCGTCTTGAAAAACTGTTGTAGTTATTTTTGATTGGTTCATTTAGTCTTCCTTCTTGGGATAGAAGTAGATTACACACCACAGTTATAGTGTTATAATATTCTATGTTTTTCTATATACTTACCATTACCAGTAAGTTTTACACCTTCACATGACTTCTTATTGCTCATTAACATCCTTTTTTTAAAAAATTGAAGTACTCCCTTTAGCATTTCTTGTAGGATAGGTCTGGTGATGATGAAATCCTTCAACCTTTGTCTGGGACAGTCTTCATTTCTCCTTTGTGTTTGAAGGATATTTTTCAGATATACTACTAAGGTAAAAGGTGTTTTTTCCTTCAGTACTTTAAATATGTCATGCCACTCTCTCCTGGCCTGTAAGATTTCCACTGGAAAGTCTGTTGCCGGATGGACTGGTGCTCTATGGTATGTTATTTGTTTGTTTGTTTTTTTCTCTTGCCACTTTTAGGATCCTTTATTTATCCTTGACTTTGGGGAGTTTGGTTGTTAAATGCCTTGAGGTAGGCTTCTTTGAGTTAAACCTGTTTGGTGTTCTATAACCTTCTTGTACTTGGATACTGATATCTTTCTTGAGGCTTGGGAAGTTTCTCTGTTATTATCCTTTTCAATAAACTTTCTACCTCTATCTCTTTCTCCACCTCCTCTTTAATGCCTTATCTCTTAGACTTGCCCTTCTGAGACTATTTTCTACATCCTGTAGGTATGCTTTGTTGTTTTTTATTATTTTTTCTTTTGTCTCCTCTGACTGTGTATTTTCAAATAGCTTGTCTGCAAGCTCACTTATTCTTTCTTCAGTTTGATCAATTTTGTCATTAAAAGACTCTGATGCAGTCTTTGGTATGTCGATTGCATTTCAACTCTGGAATTTCTGCTTGATTTTTTCTAATCATGTCAATCTCTTTGTTCAGTTTATCCAACAGCATTCTGAATTCCTTCTCTGTATTGTCTTGAAATTCTTTGAGTTCCTCAAAACACCTATTTTGAATTCTTTGTCTGAAAGGTTACATATCTCTGTTTCCCCAGGATTGGTCTCTAGTGCCTTATTCAGTTCCTTTGGTGAGGTCATGTTTTCCCGGATGGTCTCAATGCTGTGGATATTCATCAGTGTCTGGGCATTGAAGAATTAGATATTTATTTTAGTCTCCATGGTCTGGGCTTGTTTGTAGCCCTCTTTCTTGGGAAGGCTTTCCAGTATTTGAAGGGACTTGAGTGTCGTGATCTAAGCCTTATCTGCATTATGGGGCACCCCAAGTCCAGTAATACTGTGGTTCTTACAAACTCAAAGAGGTACCACCTTGGTAGTCTTGGGTAAGATCCAGAAGAATTCTCTGGATTACCAACAGATACTCTTGTTCTCGTCCCTTTCTTTCTCCCAAACAAATGGAGTCCGTCTCTGTTCTGAGATGCCTAGAGCTAGAGGTTGGGTGACACAAGCACCCCTGTGGCCACAACTGGGACTGTGCTGGGACAGACCTGAAGCCAGCATAGCACTGGGTCTCACTCAAGGCCAGTGGTCACCGCTGACTACCGCCTATGTTTGCTCAAGGACTTGGAGCTCTACAATCAGCACATGGCAAAGCCAGCCAGGTTTGTGTCCTTCCCTTCAGGGTGGCAAGTTCCCCTAATCTCCAGGCAAGTCCACAGATGCCATCCAGGAGCCAGAGACTAGAGTTTAAAGCCTTAGAAGTGTACTCAGTGTTCTACTGTACTGTGGCTGAGCTGGCACTCAAACCACAAAACACAGTCCTTCCCACTCTTCCCTCCCTTTTCCAAAGGCAGAGGGTTCTCATCCCATTGCCACCACTACAGACCCATGGGGAGTACTGCTAGGCTACCACTGATGTTCACTTAAGGGCCAAGGGCTCTTCAGTCAGCTTGTGGTGAATGCTGCCTGCCCTGGGACTCATCTTCAGGGCAGTGGACTTCCCTCTGGCCCAGGGCAGGTCCAGAAATGCCATCCAAGGCCCAAGGCCTAGAACTGGGGAACCCAAGATCCCACTTGTGCTCTACCCTCATGGCCAAGCTGGTACCCACTGATGTTCACTTAAGGGCCAAGGGCTCTTCAAGGTGCAAGCCAAAGTTCCCTTTACTTTTTCCTCTGCTTTTCTCAAGAAGAAGGAGTCTCTCCCCATAGCCACCAGAGCTGGGAATATGCTGAATCTCACTTCAAGCCAGTAAGTCTCAGGGTCTCACCCAAGGCCTGTGGCATATTACCTTGGTATCACTGCTGGTTATTCAGGGATCAAATGTTCTTTAGTCAGCAGGGGATGAGGCCTGCCAGGACTGGGCCCTTCCTTTCAAGGGAGTGGGTTCCCTTCCAGTCCAGGGTGTGTCTAGAAATATTGTCCAGGAGCTAGGGCCTGAAAGTTGGCCTCCTGACTCTGACTGGCGTCCTTTCCTACTGTGGCTGTGCCAGTATCCTAGATGAAAGACAAAGTCCTCTTTAATCTTCTCTCTCCTCACGCGGAAGGAAGGGGTCTCATCTGGAGCTGCGAGCTGTTCAGCCTGGGACTGGGGAGACGGGTGGTGCAAGCATTCCCTTAGCCTCCCTGGCTGTTTTCTCAGTAGGTCATGTGCCCCCTCAGTCCACTGCTTCTGAGCCCAGTTCAGCACTAGGACTTGCCTAGGAGTTACAGTCCTTGTTGCCTAGACTGCCTTTTAAGTTTATTTAGGGTTTCAGAAACACTTTATCCTGTGGTAGCAAGGCTTGCCAGAACTCCAGTTCTGACAGCTGGGATGCGTGATTCCCTTCTGGCTAGGGCCAGTTAAAATACTCCTTCCATGAGTCGGGGGTCAACTGAGTTCAGCTGGCTTAGCTTTCTGTTGTGATAGAGCACCACTGAATTCAATGCAATGTCTCACAATTGCTGTGCTCTCCTTCTCCCAAGCACATAGATTCTTTCTCTGCGCTGCAAATTTGGGGCATAGGAGATGCGGGAGGGATGGCATCAGCACTTCAAGACTGTCTCCTACTCTTTTCAGTGGCTCTTTCAGTGATATGAAGTTAAAATCAGGAACTGTGAGTGCTCACCTGATTTTTGGTTCTCATGAACGTGCTTTTGTTGTTGTTGTTTAAATAGTTGTTAAATTGGTGTCCTTGCAGGGGGAACAATCAGTGGAGCCTTCTATTTGGCCATCTTACTCAACATCTCTCCCATTCTGCTTTTTAAATAAATAATTTTAGACCAATATCCTTGATGAACACTGATGCAAAAATCCTCAATAAAATACTGGCAAACTGAATCCAGCAGCACACGTAAAAGCTTATCCGCCATGATCAAGTGGGCTTCATCCCTGGGATGCAAGGCTGGTTCAACATATGCAAATCAATAAATGTAATCCAGCATATAAACAGAACCAACAACAAAAACCACACGATTATCTCAATAGATGCAGAAAAGGCCTTTGACAAAATTCAACAACCCTTCATGCTAAAAACTCTCCATAAATTAGGTATTCATGGGACATATCTCAAAATAATAAGAGCTATCTATGACAAACCCACAGCCAATATCATACTGAATGGGCAAAAACTGGAAGCATTGCCTTTGAAAACTGGCACAAGCCAGGGATGCCCTCTCTCACCACTCCTATTCAACGTAGTGTTGGAAGTTCTGGCCAGAGCAATCAGGCAGGAGAAGGAAATAAAGGGTATTCAATTAGGAAAAGAGGAAGTCAAATTGTCCCTGTTTGTAGATGACATGATTGTATATCTAGAAAACCCCATTGTCTCAGCCCAAAATCTCCTTAAGCTGATAAGCAACTTCAGCAAAGTCTCAGGATACAAAATCAATGTGCAAAAATCACAAGCATACTTATACACCAATAACAGACAGAGAGCCAAATCCTGAGTGAACTTCCATTCACGGTTGCTTCAAAGAGAATAAAATACCTAGGAATCCAATTTACAAGGGATGTAAAGGACCTCTTCAAGGAGTACTACAAACCACTGCTCAATGAAATAAAAGAGGATACAAGCAAATGGAAGAACATTCCATGCTCATGGGTAGGAAGAATCAATATCATGAAAATGGCCATACTGCCCAAGGTAATTTATAGATTCAATGCCATCCCCATCAAGCTACCAATAACTTTCTTCACAGAATTGGAAAAAACTACTTTAAAGTGCAGATAGAACCAAAAAAGAACCTGCATTGCCAAGTCAATCCTAAGCCAAAAGAACAAAGCTGGAGGCATCACGCTGCCTGACTTCAAACTATATTACAAGGCTACAGTAACCAAAACAGCACGGTACCGGTACCAAAACAGAGATATAGATCAATGGAACAGAACAGAGCCCTCAGAAATAATGCCACATATCTACAACTATCTAATCTTTGATAAACCTGACAAAAGCAATGGGGAAAGGATTCCCTATTTAATAAATGGTGCTGGGAAAACTGGCTAGCCATATGTAGAAAGCTGAAACTAGATCCCTTCCTTATACCTTATACAAAAATTAATTCAAGGTGGATTAAAGACTTACATGTTAGACCTAAAACCATAAAAACCCTAGAAGAAAACCTAGGCAATACCATTCAGGACATAGGCATGGGCAAGGACTTCATGTCTAAAACACCAAAAGCAATGGCAACAAAAGCCAAAATTGACAAATGGGATCTAATTAAACTAAAGAGCTTCTGCACAGCAAAAGAAACCACCATCAGAGTGAACAGGCAACCTACAGAATGGGAGAAAATTTTTGCAACCTAATCATCTGACAAAGGGCTAATATCTAGAATGTACAATGAACTCAAACAAATTTACAAGAAAAAAACAAACAAGCCCATCAAAAAGTGGGTGAAGGATATGAACAGACACTTCTCAAAAGAAGACATTTATGCAGCCAAAAAACACATGAAAAGATGCTCATCATCACTGGCCATCAGAGAAATGCAAATGAAAACTACAATGAGCTACCAACTCACACCAGTTAGAATGGCGATCATTAAAAGGTCAAGAAACAACAGGTGCTGGAGAGGATGTGGAGAAATAGGAACACTTTTACACTGTTGGTGGGACTGTAAACTAGTTCAAACTTTGTGGAAGTCAGTGTGGCGATTCCTCAGGGATCTAGAACCAGAAATACCATTTGACCCAGCCATCCCATTACTGGGTATATACCCAAAGGATTATAAATCATGCTGCTATAAAGACACATGCACACGTATGTTTATTGTGGCACTATTCACAATAGCAAAGAGTTGGAACCAACCCAAATGTCCAACAATGATAGACAGGATTAAGAAAATATGGCACATATACACCATGGAATACTATGCAGCCATAAAAAATGATGAGTTCATGTCCTTTGTAGGGACATGGATGAAGCTGGAAACCATCATTCTCAGCAAAGTATTGCAAGAACAAAAAACCAAACACCACATGTTCTCACTCACAGGTGGGAACTGAACAATGAGAACACATGGACACAGGAAGGGGAACATCACACACCGGGGACTGTTGTGGGGTGGGGGGCGGGGAGCCTAATGCTAAATGACGAGTTAATGGGTGCAGCACACCAACATGGCACATGGATACATATGTAACAAACCTGCACGTTGTGCACATGTACCCTAAAACTTAAAGTATAATAATAATAATAAAAAAGATTATCTCAAACATCTCAGATCAAGAAAGTCTTATCTCCTACTTGTCTCTTTGCCCATAACCATAATCACACTCATATGTATGTACCATGATCACGTCCATCTTGGAGCTTTTATCCCTTCTTCCCTTTTGCTTGGAATTCCTACCTTCCTTTCTTCTCCAAGCAATAGCTAAACCTCAAAACCCATTTTCAAGTCTCATCTCCTCCCCGAGACCCTTCCTGATCAATTCAATTAACTGATTTCTTATTTCTCATTTGTTAAAATATGATATAAACAGAAATACAGAAATATGAATAGATTTGAAAATTATTTAAGAGGTAGCAATACAGATGGATTTTTGTGATAGACTGATTTCCTTCCCTTTCTGTCTTCTTTCATAAGAGAATGTCATTTTAGGGGCTGGGAGATCATCATGTTATCATGTACAAAACAATAATCAGCCGTCTGGCAGAGAGGAGAGGCCATACAATACAATTCTGGCCAATGACATTCAATTACTCAAAAAGGGAGCAAACTCAGCTTTTTTTTCCTCCTTTTTTTTCTTTGTTAGCCTTGCTGCTATTTTTTTCTTTTTTAGCCTTGTTATTTTTTCTTTTTAGCCTTTCTGCTTTTTTTTCCTCCCCTTTTTTTCTCCATGAAATATGGATGTAACGTTAGAGATGAAGCACCTGTCTGGTAACCATAAGAAGGCCACAAAGAATAGGGGGAAAAAATTGCAGGAACTAAACTCTGAAATCTTTAAGCCAGCAACCACCTACCTCTCAACCTCTAGTTAAGGGAGGTAAACAAAACTTACAAAATATCTAGTTTGTGGGAGGGAGTTCTAAACGCAGACACTTTGACTAACATTAGCCTGTACACACTTTTAATACCTAAAGAATTCAAAACAAAAAATATACAAACAAGAAAACCTTTATTCTATCTAAAGGGATAACATTTTGAAACAATTCAATATTTGCTTAATGTCTATAAACAGAAATTAAGATATTTCTTTATTTGAAAAACTAAAAGTTTACTTTCTTTGATGTTGAAATATTTGTTAAACATATTATAAATAAATTAATTCTTATCTTTGGCATTTGTTATATCCATTCTTCATGGTACTCTAAGAGGGACTATAATAAATAGCATTTCATTTTCCAATGAATAAAAATATACACTAAATCTTACCTAAAAACAGTCTTGACTTTGGAAATGCCCTTGTGTCATGTTATTTATAGATAACTCAGTAAGCAAGCTTGTGCTGGCAGAATTGGAGACACTGTTATGTTGCCAGGAATTTTTGCTATGATACATCCATAGGAAGCTTGGGCTTTGGTCCAAGGAACTAGAGCTGGAAAAGTCATCCCCTACCTTTCCAGAGAATTACTAAGAAACTACTCTATCCCGTAGGTTGTCCATTTTCCACAGCTACCCATAGCAAGAATATTCTCTTGGCATTTATTCCTCTACACTGTGTTCTACCAGCATTTTTCCAAGCTCCCAAGCCTGAAAGGTACCTGCTGGGATGGCTCTACACAAATTGTATGAGTTTCTCCTTAGGCGTTCAGAGGAAATCCCACCAGATGTCAAAGGTGTCCAATATCACAGGACTGTAAGAAGTAGCTATATACAAGAGACATAAGGTCACACAAACCGAGAAGTGAAATGGCAAAATTATAAATTCTTGTTATAAACACACTGTCATACGAAGTGAGAAATTGCAGTTGCATTAAGCTGATGGATAATCTGGCAACAAGCAAACAGACACTTATTTTCTCTTCAATCTAAACTGTGCAACTGTCCCCTCCTGACTTACATGCCAATCTTTTCAAATACTTCATCTTTAAATTACTATTATTAGTAAAGTACAAGAGAGAAGCCAGTATCATTTCTCCTGATGCTACCTCTGGAAGAAAACTGCTAAATAAAAAGATTTAAATGTTTTTCACTTGGCATTTTTATTGACTATCCAAAGGGTATATCACTAGCAGATGCGTATATACAGCCCTAGTGGAATACACAACTGAAAATGCACAGTAAAGATTTCAGAAAGCAACAAGATAGATTCACTTCTCAGTAAGATTACAGATGTATGATTACTGATACTCTTTGAAAATTTTAAAAAATACTTATTAATCATGCGCATTCATATTTCCTAGTATTGTTTCCAAATATTCCTAGCATATACTATAAATAGCTTTTCTTTCCTGGAATTTAACATTAACATTACCTTTTAAATTTGTTAACAAATTTGCTTTTATCAGAGCTTTCAAGAATTTTCTTCCCCTAGAGGATGTCAAAATTTATCATTTCTAAATTTAGAAGGGTAATGGGAGAGATACAACTCCCTATCAAAGCACTTATATAATTTGACAAAAGTTCAGTCAGAACAACAAATACAATTTGGAAGTTCCAAGTTCTAACTACAGATAACTATATTTCTTCGAATAAAGATGTAGTGGGAGGCTTTTAGTAAAGCCGGTCTTGGCCACACCTGCTTTCCTTCTGCAAATGGAATGTGAGGTCATAATCTCTGTCATTAAACTCCCATGAAGTCAGAAAACATTCGCTGTGATTAATTTCTGTGGGAACAATGGGGCATTAAATGAGCAGTTCACAGGCATTAACTCTGAAGAAGTTCTGAGGCTTGGTAATAACAATGGAGGAAAGATTTTATATGGAAACCTAAAAAAGCACTTACTAATATACCAAATAATATAATAAAATAAATATATTTTTCATTAACCACCCCTCATTTAAGGGATTCTACCAGGCAATGTTAAGACAATTGATGCAGCCTGATTGTCTACTTGAGGCCCCAGAGCACATTTTTGGATTAAAACCTAACTTGCCACTAAATAGAAGCACAAAGGAAAGAATAATCATAATCCTGGACTTTTTATTATTAGATATACCCCCCTGCCTCCCCAACTTCTCTGATCATGCAGGAATTTCAGGAAAAACATAAGAAATATGACGTATTGTCCAAATTTGCTAGAGGCTTGGAGATCTAGCCTGTGAAGCAGAAACAGAGCCTTCCAGGCACATTCCAAGGCTTGGCCATACACAAAGGGACTGGTCTGATGTCAGAGGAGAACAAGAACCCCAAGGAATTTCTAGTCCCCCAAATGAGTTACACTATATTGGGACAGCAATGAGATAAGAGCTGGGATGAAAAGAATTCGACAGAGTAAGAGTAGATGCATGATAGAATAGGTTACAAGAAAGAAAAGATCCGTGTTCAATGGTTAAGTCCATGGGGGCAGGAATTTGGTTTTTGTTGTTCAACACTACATACCCAGTTTCAGGCCCATAACAAGAGAAATGAATTAATCGGAGAGTGAGTGAGGCTATTTGATCCTTTCTCTTTGTTTCTTTAATCTAGTATTTCCCAATGTGCAGGATGCTTCAACTGATAATCTGAGAGATCATTTTAGGTGGTAATGGTACATTAAACACTCTAAATCAGGTAGAGACAAAGTTTTCCCCTTTTAATTTTCTAACATCAAAGAGAAAAATTTCAGTTTGGTACTGGTAGGCCTTTAACATCTTTCTATTCTTGTTTAAACAGGAGACATGTTCTCAGGGACTGAGCTCCAGGTAACATTATTTAGTTAAAACTATATACAGTCATTTGTCACTTAACAATAAGGATGCATTCTGAGAAATGCATTATGGGTGATTTTGTTGTTTTATGAACATCATGGAATGTACTTACACAAACTGAGATGGAATAGCCTACTATACACCTAGGCTGGATGGTATAGCCTGTTGCTTTGAGGCTACAAACCTATACAGTATGTTACCACACTGAATACTATAGGCAAATGTAACACAATGGTAACCATTTGTGTATCTAAACATAGAAAAGGTACTATAAAAAATACAGTATTATAATCTTCTGGAACCACTATTGTATATGCATTTCATCACTGACCAGAATGTCATTATGCAATGCATGACTGTACTTCATCTGGTTTTTCATCCTATTCATTTTTATAGTTACCATCTATTTTAGGAAACAATGATTTTTCTAATTTGGGCTAGTAATGTAAAAATTTCCTCTTAAAGGCCAGGCACAGTGGCTCACGCCTGTAATCCCAGCACTTTGGGAGGCCGAGGCGGGCAGATCATGAGGTCAGGAGATCAAGACCATCCTGGCTAACACAGTGAAACTCCGTCTCTACTAAAAAATACAAAAAATTAGCCAGACGTGGTGGCGGGCACCTGTAGTCCCAGCTACTCAGGAGGCTGAGGCAGTAGAATGGCGTGAACCCGGGAGGCAGAGCTTGCAGTGAGCCAAGATCCTGTCACTGCACTCCAGCCTGGGCGACAGAGCAAGACTCCATCTCAAAAAAAAAAAAAAAAAAAAAAATTCCCTTTAAAATAATTTATTTAAAACACAAAATTGAGTTGACTTAAAAGAAAAACATTAGGTAAATAATAAAGTCATGTGTATATATGGCACTAATCAGATGATGATACTCAAATGAATTAAATTTGGCAAGCTGCATTGTAATCGCCTTGGACTCCCTATGGTCTTTAGGTCTCCATTGCTACTCCAACAATAAAGATCTAAAGCAGCTGTTCAGCTTTGGGTGGACTGCACAGAGTCATCCCCAGGAGACACAGCAACCTGAGACAACAGTCAGTCAAACAAATGTAAATAGAATCTTCAGTGTCCTGGTGAGCAACTTAAATGCAAATGCAAAAACTCCATTTCCCAAAATCTTCCATCAATTTTATATTCTTGAGAAAGATGCCTGTAACTGTCCCTTCATTTGACTCTCCACTGTTAAGCTAATTTAGAAATAAATACTAAGCTACTAAGGTAATGAATTCATGGTAAGAAGAAAGAGAAATAATAAATTTAGAAGCCAAAAATCAATGAGAAGTTCTGTTAGGTCCTACAAATTCTTTTGGATGATCATAATTTTAATTGTTATAGGCAAATGATAGATCTCACATTAAATTCAGCAACAGCTTGCAATATATAAATTAGGAGCCCAAAGTTCTTGAACTAACTTGCAAAGGTAGTATTAGTTGCTAATAGATGCCATTTAATTTCTGACTTTCAGAGCTCAAGATTAAAAAAAGGGCTAAAATAGAGCTGAGGTTCCTTAAGCGGCTGCTAATAGCCTATGTTACTGAAGAGTTACTAAAAATACTGATTAAGTACATAAGAGATTTTTTTTTGTGTGTTTAACCAAGCACGACTTGATTTTCATAGTACAATATTTAAAAATAAAATAACAAAATAAAATCTGTATATTAAGTCATCAACCTGGATCCTCATTTTCTTCCTTTTTTTTTTTTTTTTACAAAGAATTTCTTAGTCCGCTGGCCTCTACAAGCATATACAAACATTGACAGAATCATAATCTAAAAGGAAGAGAGACACAATCAGAATTTTTTTCATTCTTAACAATTCACTTTACCTGAATCGTTTGTTTCTCCATCTTCCTCTAATTTTGTTGGCTTTTAGCCAATTCACAATAATTAAGACTTTGATGTTGAGGCCAAGAGGGAACTGGCAAAAAGTAAAACTCATTCATCAATCTAACTCAGTAACTCTCACCTCTCATATTATGACACAGCCACCAGAAGCTACTGCAACAACTTCCTTAATAGCTCAGAACAACAAGAATACCTAATAACAGACATGCTTCAACTCCAGAGTCACGGCAATATTTTTTTCTATTTTAAATAAGTCACGCTAATGTTGAAATGCTAACTGTGAAATTCTTTACCTCACATGGGTGCCATTGTTTAATACAGTAACTCCTACAAATATTCTTGGAGCTTCCTGTAAAGTGACATGTAAATAAAGCATTATTGCCATAACATCTCCCTTAATGATTTAGAAAAGGCAGTAAATAGCAAGCTGATGGAATCACAGATGGTACTAAATTGAGACGTGTTGCAAACATCAGTAAAGGCAGAAAAAATTATGCAAAAAGGACCTAAAGTGCTTAAAATAAGACCGAAACATTTCTAACATTATGGGAAAAAGAAAATGACATTTTTAAAGAGTGTCCGAAATATGCTGTCCAGCATAGATGCTACAACCAACAGGTAAAAACATGCCAGCCAGAATTGTTTTCATTTCTTTGAAACCAACTAACATGCCAATGTGCTCTGAAGAGGGATTGGTAGTCACATAAATATAACACAATAAACAGGAAAGAAAAACCACTGTGAATTCATTAAAAAGTGCCAATGAAAAGTCCAGTTTGGTATGTCTGTAACTTTGAAAGAACACAGAGTTCCATTTAGGAAGAGTATTCCAAGTAAACCTGTTTCATCCTAAGCATTTTCATAAGCCTAAATTTGCCTCCCACTTGGGCAGAGCCATCTGTCTGGGCAGGTTTTGCATACGGACCGAAACAGAAAGAAGGCATCTTACAGGGCTTGTGCTTGGGGTTGCAGGTGGCTTTGAGTTTGTCCTCTACTTCCCATGGTGACAAATGGGGCACATGTGAGATATGTGGTTATAAATACAGTCTATAATGGTAGTGAGAGAATAAAGCAGACATTGACATCACCACTACCATGCTTCTCTCTTTTATGCTCTAACCTGTACCTTTTGCAAAATTTAGCCTCATGTTTAATATCAAAACATTTTAATGTCAAAACATATGTATTCTCTCTTGGCTCCCACTATACCTGTTGGTTGTTTCATCTGTTCAGGTGACAGACAATAGTTGCTGAATGTAAGGTCTTGATTAATCCAGCATGGGTTTTCTCTTTTTTCAGGAGCCAGGCTCATTCACCCGTTCTTACCCAACCCAATTCTCTAATCACTGAAGTCTGACACATGAAATCTTACTGGAAAACAGTCCTTCAATGCTGTTGTGGACCTGAGAACATACCATCAAACTTTATTATCCTGAGGAATTTATTTACACAGAAAATTGTTTTACAAGTTATCAAAAAGAAAAACACTTTTATGTATCTGTCAGAGTAACCCTGGACCCTAAAAATGGGTCTAGATCGAGTAACCGAAAATAAACTGATTAAATACTATCATTTACTTCTCTTTCAAACAAATAAAAAGACTGGCGGTAATCAGCCCAGGTCTGGGATGGCACCCTACGAGGTCAGGCACCCAGGCTCCATCTACCTGGTTGCTTTGCCATCCTCAGCACGCAGCTTCCACCTAACAGTCCCCGATGGCTGCCTGCCTTCTGTTGCACCACACTGCAGTCCATTGGCTAGAACCTAGTCACATGGCTATGCCTAGCTGCAAGCCAACTAGAAAACAAAGTCTTTACTCCAGGAATCCATGTGCCCAGGTAAAAATTAGGGATTCTGTTATATCTATACTGAATTAAAAAAGAGAGACTAGATACTGGAGGACAATTAGCAGTCTCTGCTTCAATTAAGAATCATATTTTAATATTCAAAGCTTGCTAATTTTAAAGATTCTTTCAGCATTTATCCTTGGTTAACAAAATACCCATTGACACCTAATTGTTTATTCAACACAGTTTACTTGAGTTTGATATCTGAACAAAATTTCCTAATTTTTCCTTCAACTTTTAAAGAATTCTGCTTCATGGTTTTACAGTTTGTTTCCTGTAAGGATGTCATTTCTGCTATCACAAAATGTAAAACATTTATGAAACTATAAAAAGTAAACTTTAAGGCTTTCCCTTTTTCTATGCAGGCCTTACTTTTTTAAAGACAGAATTTTAGGACTAGTTAAAATAATCACTTTAGTAAGGAATATTTTAAACATTTTAGTCACATAAACAGTTTTATGTGTATCTGTTCACATTTTAAGAGTACATAATTAATATGCATAGACTGTGCTTCATATATATTGAAAGAAATTTATTGTAAGGAATTGGCTCACTTGACCATAGAGGCTGGCAAGTCCAGAGTCAGCAGTGTGAGCCAGAAGGCTGGAAACCCATGAGAGACAATGGTGTGGATGAAGTTTGAAGGCAGTCCTTTGGAGATTTCTCTCTTGCTGAGGGCATCTTTTCATTCTATTCAGTCCTTCAACTGATTGCATGAGGCTCACCCCCATTATGGAGGAGAATCCACTTACTTACTTACTTACTCCTCAACTTAAATGTTCATCTCATCCAAAAACCCAAAATATCCTCCAAGTTGACATATAAAATTAATCATGGCTGGGTGTGGTGGCTCACGCCTATAATCCCAACATTTTGGGAGGCCATGGTGAGTGGATCACTTGAGCCCAGGAGTTTGAGACCAGCCTGAGCAACATGGCAAAACCCTGTCTCTACAAAAAATACAAAAATTAGCCAGGCATGGTGGTGCATGCCTGTAGTCCCAGCTACTCAGGAGGCTGAGTAGGGAGAATCACCTGAACCGGGAAGTTGAGGCTGCAGTGAGCCACGATCTCACAACTGCACTCTAGCATGGGCATCAGAGTGAGATTCTGTCTCAAAATAAAATAAAATAAAACAAAATAATCATCACACCCTTCTTTAAGGGGGAGTGGACCAGGTACATTTTGCTTAACAAATGGCTCATGGTCATTATAATTGTTAACCAGGAACATTAATTAATTGTGTTAATCATTATTATTTAATTACTAACTATAACTCCACAAGTCTCTTTTGCATATTTCTTGAAACTGGAAAAATTATTGCAATAATAGAAAATCTAAATTCAGAAAAAAATAACTAGCAGACTCAAAGGGAAGGAACACCAAACACTGCAAAATTCAGAAGGGATTTTCCTTGGGTCTAACAGAGAAGATTACAGTTCCCTCTTCAATGTTAACTTGAGCCTCAGTCTAAAAGTTACTTCTGAAGTCTTTAAGCTGTGACCTGAATTGTGCCTAAAACTGTTTATCTGTGTGTTTTTTAAGAAGGTCATACCAAACATTTATGATCAGCTCAAATAGAAACATTTTCTGTTTTTCTAGACTATTTTCATAGTAAACAATAAGGCTATTTGAAAAACATTACTAAGAAATGTACTTAAATAACAGGAAACCCCATGCCAACTTTGGGAAATACAGTACAAATAGGGGAAACTCCAATCCCTAGCAACAAGGGAAATGCAATGGCTCTGGTGGTGTCAGCTGCCATAAAGAACATGTTACGGAATTTCACTCCACAATCACCGTGTGCCCTGGAATAACTGAGTACTGGGCAGGCCTGAAGGGAGGTAGCCATCACTGCCTGGAATAAGGTTTCTAGGATATGCAGCAGCTTCTTATATGCTCACAGAGATGGGAATTAGTCTTCTACACACCTTCATCTGTGGGCCTGATAAAGCCAAAAGAAATTCCAAGATTCATTCATGCCTTGTCAATATCTAAGGGGATATTTACATTTAATGTTAGCAAATATTGCATAGTATTCTAAAGCATCCGAAAGAATCAGTCCACCATGCAATTTCTCTGCATTTAAACAACTGTCATGAAACTGACTGAGATAGTCAACAATATTTTAGGTGCACACAGATTGTCTTTTTTTTTTTTTTTTTTTTTTGAGACAGGGTTTCACTCTGTCCCCCAGGCTGGAAGGCAGTGGCATGATCACGGCTCACTGCAGCCTTGACCTGCAGGGCTCAAATGATCCTCCTACCTCAGCCCCCTGAGTAGTTGGAAGTATAGGAATGCACCACCACATTCACCTAATTTTTTTTTATTTTTTGTAGAAATGTGGTTTCACTATGTTGCCCAGGCTGGTCTTGAACTCATGGGCTAAAGCAATCTTCCTGCTTCAGTCTCCCAAGTGCTGGGGATTACAAGCATGAGCCACCACACCCAGCCTAGGCTGCCTCTTTAACACCCCCAATCATTTGTTTTCTTCCTGAACAGCTACTCAATTCAAGTCTTCAAAGAGCAAAGTACAAGTCTTTAATTTACCAATTGAGAAATTACTTTTTTCAGCCTCTTTGCCATGTATAAATGACAACATGCACCAGAACATATTCCTGAAGGGTAATAAAGAACATATTAAGAGGCTTTTGCTGGAAATAGAATATAAAGTAAAACCTAAAAATTAAACCAATCAACTACAGAGAGTTTTTTCTTTTAGCTTACAAGAAGAAATTTCTCATCATTTCTCAGATAAGTATGCAAAAATAGCTCATAGGTGTCTCATACCAGTAGAATAATGAGCTCTTCCATGTTA
Source organism: Hylobates moloch (assembly GCF_009828535.3). Taxonomy (NCBI): domain Eukaryota; kingdom Metazoa; phylum Chordata; class Mammalia; order Primates; family Hylobatidae; genus Hylobates; species Hylobates moloch. Next base: position 53,000,633 of record NW_026652281.1, on the reverse strand, counting down.
ATGTTTCCTCTGGATTCTCCATGGACTCAGCCTACTATTAATAATACCTGACAGCCCACTTATTGGCTACCATTTTAAAAGAATCTTCTAAAAACATGGCAGTTAAAAAGTCGTTTATTCATTACCTGACACAGGTGTCAGCAGTATAGGCCTCAGAGATGTTAGAATAATTCAGCTGATTTCCCTCTTAACATTTTCATAATAAATTGGACATCTCCCAACTCCAGACAGTAATGGCTTCTGACCCAGGCTATGGGAACACACAAGGAACTTTACAATACCAGCTCCAAAAGAGATTAGATGCTAACAAATATGCATACCCTTCCCAAACCAGGAGCAAATGAATAATGAAAATAAAGAATATATATCCATTGTCCTATACTATTATTTAGGCCTTAAGATTCCAAGAATAGTCAATGTCCCAAGTTCAAGTGGGAAAGAACATTTTACTCTTCCCCTTCCACTTTACATTCCACTGAGAGTTTATAGTGCTGGCTGCTGCCTTCCCGTCTTTCCTCAGGGTTTCATCTCTCTCCTTTACATCTTCTTGCTCTGTTCCAGGTTTTCCTTTGTGTCTAAGGGCATTCCCCTCTCCATTCCCTCCCACCTAGTCTGTCCCCATACCTTCTTCTCTCCATCTCCCTTCCTCCCTCCCTTTTTTTTTTGACTTTAAAAGAGATTTTAATGTAAATATGTATTTCATTAAGATGTGGGGAGAGAGATTCCAGAATCATTAGATGATTTGCTCTTAATTTTTTTCTGATGCATGACCTGTTTTGTGACCCTATTCCCTAAGAGATGGATGAAAGCATATCATCTCTAATTTTACTTTTTTAAATTTCCATAGGTGTTGGGGGAACAAGTGGTATTTGGTTACATAAGTAAGTTTTTTAATGGTGACTTGTGAGATTTTGGTGCACCCATCACCACTGAACCCAATTTGTAGCCTTTTATTATCCCTCACCCCCTTCCCACCATTTCCTCCCAAGTCCCCAAAGTCCATTTTCCCTCCCTCTTTACCCCACCTCTCTGACCTGGCCATAATCTGGACCCAAGGATGTTTATTGTTAACATGTTTGTTCCTGTTTTTTTGGGGAAAGCATGTTGTGTATATTTAAATAGAGTATCGTAGCTACGTTAATTTTTTAAATTATTTAATTGAAAGAGAACTTCCTCTTCTGAGTTCACCTCCCTCTGCCTTGAACATGTATTTTAGTCCACTAAGCAATACCAAAGAATATTTAAATGAGCAAAACTATTTAAGTGAGCAAAAATAGTATGAAGAATCTCTGTGTGACAGGTGCAGGATTTTTCATTCTCGGAGTAAATCTTGGTAAGTGACCACACATCCACTGCCAATGCTTTCTGTAATTCTTCTCCCAGTCAACTAAGCCCTCTCTCACAATTTACTGCTCTCTCAGAACACTTTTTTTTTTTAACTTGCCAACTATGGAGGGCTCCTTTCTCTATTTCCCATGAGAGGATTTTGTTTAAGTTCATAGATGTGGGATTTTTCTCTTTTTGAAAATATTTACTGTTAAGTAAAAATGCAACTTTTTGAAGGAAAAAAATCCAAATGTTCACCAAAATCTAACAACGGGCATTAAAAGAACAGTCCCATTTTAAACTATGTTGATATCAAGATAGAGATGAAGCAAAGAAAAAATTTATTTGAGGTTACTTTCCACATGAGGTCAAGAAAGAATCCTTCATTTTCTGAAGCAATTAACAAAACAGCCATGCAATATCAGATAAAGGGGAGACTACAAAATACAATGGGATTTTAGGCCACTCAAAAAGAAAAGATTAGATACCATACAGATAGGAGATGCTGGATGAAAAGCTCTCATCCAGACCCCTCTCCCAGCCTCTGTCAGCCTCTTAGACAAATAGACTGAGGCCCATTAAGTCTTGGAGGCCACCGAGGCAGAATTTGATTTATTTATTTAGTTTTAAGAAGAAATAAGAACCTGACACTTTAAATCCTGCTACAACTGGTAAATTCAAGCTCAGAAGATGTGATTAGGCTATGTCTCATGTGTCTTCTCAGCTCTTTTCTTTCTGCCTTATTCCCAATCCCCCCAAAAATAAAGCAGAACAGAGACCATGACTGTTTAATCACAACACCTTATAGTTATGCCCTGAAAGATCATGGTTAACATTAGTGAAAGAAAAGCTTGGGATGTGTGTAGATGTTCTGCTCCAGTATAGATGGAAAGCTTAAACTATTTTTCTAGCCCTAATAGAATCAATCATCACCCATTTCACAATGAAACCCAAGACAAAGCTCAGAACCCAAACAGCCTCCAGAATTCAGAAAAGACAAAGGGGAGAAATGAGAGCAGTCAAAGAGAGATCAGATTTCCATCTGAGACAGACTTGGTGTTAGCTAAAAGCCAAATTTATAGGAATCATAGGAATCATAACAAATAGTTTATAACATCTTCTAGAATCAGGGCACATGTACAATTGTCTCAGAGTAATATTATTTCCTTTCTAGTGACAGGCTGTGTCTACATCGCTTTCTGAAGATGGGGGAGCTTAATGGAAGGATGTTTTATAATACATGTCATACTACTTTTTTATCACTAGGTCATTCCCTTATATTAACATTATGAATTAACAAATCGTTGCTTTTAAAAAAAAGAATGCAAAGCATTTATCAAACTGTAAAAAATACAAAGAAATATAAAGTATGTCTCTGCCCTCTAAAAGCTTATTATCTAGTTGGGTGAAAAGTTTAGTGTGCATAAACTAAAATAGCTCAGAAAATGCATGCTTGAAGAGCTCAGAAGTCAGGATCATGTTTTTATACATTAATTAAATTATACTATATAAGTATAGGATAAGCACTTTTGCTTATTAAAAATGCTATTATAGTAGTTCAAACAAAAGGCACCAAAAAATGGAGAGATTTCCAGTAAGTTGATCAGAGATAACCTCAGGAATAAAATGATGTTTGAGACTTTGAAGAAAAGGCAAGATTTAAGAGAATTCAAAGAGAAGATGCCCTCAGTTGAAGAAATGGCACATCCAAAAGAACGAGAACAACAACAAAAAACAATGAATATTTAGGAATTAACTAGTTCAGCTTGTCCAGCACAGGGCATTTGTAACAAGCTAAATTTTATACACTCTGAAATGAGGTTCTGGACATACTGCCAATACCAGATGGGAGGAGAGATGTAATTTAAGAATCAATCTTATAGAGGAAGAGATAGAGAAACGTAAAAGTTATCCAAGGGGAAAGATAAGAGAGTTTGGGCCAAAAACTTAGAAAATCTTCCATGCAGCCGAAAGAGAGAGAGAGAGAGAAATGAGCCAGTTCCATGGGGTCACCAGGGAAGGTTTGTCAAAAGATATAAAATTTTAGCTGAGTCTTAAGGAGTGAGGAGAACCCAAATTAGTAGATAATATGGTTTGGATCTGTGTCTTTCTCCATCAAATCTCATGATTGTAATCCCCAGTGTTGAAGGTAGGGCCTGGTGGGAGGTGATTAAATCATGGGGCAGATTTCAGTGGTTTAGCACCATCCCCCTTGGTACTGTTGTCATGATGGTGATCGAGTCCTTGAGAGATCTGGTTGGTTAAAAGTGTGTAGCACCTCCCCATAACTCTCTCTCTTGTTCCTGCTTTCACCATGTGAAGTGCCTGCTCCCTCTTTGCCTTCTGCTATGATTATGTTTCCTGAGGACTCCCCAGAAGCCGAGCAGATGCCAGCCTCATGCTTCCTGTACAGCGTGAAGAACTGTGAGCCAATTAAGCCTCTTTTGTTTATAAATTACCCAGTCTCAGGTATTTCTTTGTAGCAATGCAAGAACGAACTAATACAGTAGAGAAGAAAACAGAGGGTGTCATAGATGAGCACTCTGATGTGCTTTAATAAATGAAAGCCAAAAAACACAGGAAGTTGGAGGACACCAATAGCTGACCGAAGCCAGAACAAGCAATTTTATCTGACACTGGCAAGAGATATGTACAAGCATACAATTTGGATGAGGTGCAGAGATCCGTGATTCTTACTAAGGAGTCTAGGTTTTATCCAAAAGGCAATGTGGAGCCACTGAAAATTTTTCACCAATGAGGTGACTTGACAATTTCAGGCTAACTGCTGACCTAAAACACTAATGAACTATATCCCAGATAGCGACCCCAACTCGATTAGTTTTCTACTAAAATATTGGACAGGATATCTACAATTTCTCCTCTAAGATACCCAAAAGCATTTGCAAGTACTGCCACCATTCCTTTCCTTGGGTCTTATTCTGCCTTATTGATGAGAGAAAAGTTTGGTTACCTACATCTGTAATCCCAGCACTTTCGGAGGCCGAGGCAGGCGGATCACAAGGTCAGGAGTTTGAGACCAGCCTGGCCAACACGGTGAAACCCCATCTCTACTAAAAATACACCACAGGTGTGGTGGCGGACACCTGTAATCCCAGCTACTCAAGACGCTGAGGCAGGACAATCGCTTCAACCTGGGAGACGGAGGTTGCCGTGAGCTGAGATTGCACCACTGCACTCCAGTCTGGGCAACAGAGTGGGACTCCGTCTCAAAAAAAAAAAAAAAAAAAAAAAAGATTGGTTACACAGTAAGAGGGAGATGACCACTGATGCTTAAGAGAGATTATATATAAGAGTGTTTGAGAGCCTGTGTCTGCATACTTAGTAGCTTAGTGGGAAAAGTCCCTGGGAAAAGATTTTCTTTCTCAAGTGGGGACTGGAGATATTTTCTTCCTGCTCTCTTTCCACACCTTTATTCATTTCTGTCTACCCCTTTACAAGTCACCATGCCCCCAGTATAATGGAGAAGAAAGGGAGGCCTCCAGAACTAAGGCACATGCTCCTCTTAACAGAGAAGATCTCGTAGGTTTGCGTAATATAATAAAGAGGAAGGTACCTTTCTTTAGTTAACAAACTCTTACAAACCATTTTCTATGTGACAGGTAATGAAACATACACTCACAAATACACACACATATACACATGTGTGTGTGTATATATATATACACACACACGCACACATACTATATATATAATTTAACCCTCATAACAACCCAATGAAATAGGTCTTACTATTAACCATGTTTTACAGATGAGGAAACTGGGGCAATACAAAGTTAAGTGACTTGCCTAAGGTATGTAGGTTTCAGGGCTGATATGAAACCAGGCAACCTGTCCCAGAATTCCCACTTTTAACCACTGCCTTGTGCTGCATCTTTATTCTCATTCTGCTTTTGGTCCTTAAAACATGACTTCTAGTGAGCCCTGTGGGAGGGTTGGAAGGAATGGAGATGGAAAGGACACAATATGGGACTCTCAGGCTCCCTGGCCATAGGACTAGCAAAATCTCACTCTTAACCCAGTTTGCCTGAGTCTGCAATTTTTTTAATTTTTGCAGTCAGACCTTGGCAATGACCTCGAGCATCAGGATATAAATAACTCCCATATGTTTAGCGTTCTGATAATGGAACACTAGGCATATATGGGTTTTAATCGGTATATCCACAAGAAATACATTTTCTGAAAAACTTAAACTTCAGTGAAGTGAATTTGATGTGAATTGACACTGACAGCTGTAAGAACATCCCCACACACCTTTTTTTTAAACTGAAATTCTATACTTAGTTCGTTCATAATTTCCCATTAGCACATGCTGGAAAAAACCTTCCCATCATTTAGATTTTTAATCTTATCTGGAAATGTTGCTCTTAATAGAAGGAACATTTCAAACAGTTCATGGAGAATGCAAATAGAGGTAGAGGATGGAAATGGCTATTGACATTGCTGTTAGAGAAGTTTTACCAATAGCAAGGGACAATATTGTTTTCAGTAATCATATAATTGCTTTTTGCATACAGTGAACACTGGAACATTTCCTAAATGTCACTGAAAGACTGAAAATTCTTAAATAAAAACAATTCAAAAAGTGGAGTAATGTAGGGCCATTTAGTATATAAACAGCTCTATACACCCATAACATCTTCACACATTTATAGTAATAAAGATGATTTTAATGATCATGAATATCATGTATAACACCTAAGTAACTAATAGCAATTTGAAGCCAAATCCACTCATAAGAAAACTGATGGATAAGGATATATATGTGTGTGTGTGTGTGTGTATATATACACACACACACACACACACACATATATAGACTTTTGCTTCTCAACAAACTGGGGTAACAGGAATCAGATTTACCTTCCCATTTGAAACAACAACAGCCACAAAAACAAAAACAGACCAAATCTATGATGTGAATCTATAGTTTTTAAGACAATGACATCAGGCAACAAAAGACAGTAACATCCAAAAAATAAGAAATATACAAAGTAGGCCCTACATTTGACTCGATTTACTGCCATGAGTGATTCTACGCCACAGCACAATGCTGAATAGCTGTAGCAGAGCCAGTGGTAATATCAGATGGAAGTATGGATCTACACAAAGGAATGAAGAGTACCAGAAATGATAACTATATTGGTAAATAGATAAGATCATTTTCTTATTATTTATACATCTTTCAAAGATAGTTGTCTAAGCAAAAATAAAAATATATTATGGAATTTACAATAGAGACATAAATAAAATGTATAACAACAGTATTATAAATGTCAAGAAGGGAAAATTGGAAGTATACTATTGTAAGTTGCTTATATTACACATGAAGGGATATAGTACTTGAAAGTAGACTTTGATGGGATAGCTGTAGAGTATAAAACCTAAAGCAGTGTTTTCAACCTTAGTTCTCTTGACATTTTGAGCCAGACAATTCTTTGTCATGGAGAGTTGTTAGGTGCATTGTAGGAGTTTTAGTAGCATCCCTGGACTCTACTCATTAGATGCCATCAGCATCTCCCAAGTTGCAAAAATCAAAAATGTTCTCAGACATTGCCAAATGATCCCTGGAGGATAAAACTGCTGCCAGATAAGAATAACTAAAGTGACCACTAAAAAAACAAACAGTCACAGCTAATAAACAAAGATGAAATAATTATACCATCAAAAAAATACTAAATTAATTCAAAAGAAGACAGATACAAAGGAAAAGGGAAAGAAAGAAGACACAGGACTAACATAATAAAACAAATAGGATAATGATGATAATAGACTTTAACTGAATCATATCAATAATAATATTAAATATAAATGGCCTAAATACTCTCAATTAAAAGGTAGAAATTGTCAGATTGGGTAAAATAAAAGGTCCCAATTATATGTTGCCCACAATAAATGAAATTTAATTTTTTTTTTTTTTTTGAGACAGAGTCTCCCTCTGTCACCCAGGCTGGAGTGCAGTGGCCCGATCTCGGCTCACTGCAAGCTCCGCCTCCTGGGTTCATGCCATTCTCCTGCCTCAGCCTCCCAAGTAGCTGGGACTATAGGTGCTTGCCACCACACCCGGCCAATTTTTTTGTATTTTAGTAGAGATGGGGTTTCACCATGTTGGCCAGGATGGTCTCAATCTCCTGACTTTGTGATCCAGCCACCTCAGCCTCCCAAGAAATTTAAATTTAAAGACATAATGTGTCAAAATAAAATTATGAAAAAATGATGTATCATGCTAATACTAATCAAAAGAAAGCTGAAGTGCCTATATTAATATTAGACAAAGTAGACTGCAGAATAGTGAATAGTATGAGGGAAAATGAAAGTTATTTCAAAATAATAATGTGGCCAATGTACCAAAAGGACATTATAATCCTAAATATTTATGAGCCTAATAACAGAGCTTCAACATACATGAAGCAAAACCTCATAGAATTGTAAGGAGAAATAGAGAAACCACAATTATAGCCAGAGATTTCAACAACTCTTTTCCAATAATTGGTAGAATAAATAGACAGAAATACAGTAAAAGTATAGAAGGCTTAAACAACACAACTTGACCTGACATTTGTTGAACATTATATCCAACACTTCTTTTCACGTGCACACACAATTATTTACCAAAACAGACAATACCCTGAGCCATAAAACAAACGTCAATATATTTAAAGGGATCCATAGTGTACAAAAGATACTGTCTAATCACAATAGAACCAAATTAGAAATTAAGAACAAAAAGATCTCTTGAAAATCCTGAATATTTAGAAACTAAATGGCATACTTCTTTTTTTTTTTTTTTTTTCTCAAGATGGAGTCTCGCTCTGTCACCCAGGCTGGAGTGCAGTGGCACAATCTCGGCTCACTGCAAACTCCGCCTCCTGGGTTCACGCTATTCTCCTGCCTTAGCCTCCCAAGTAGCTGGGACTACAGGCACCCGCCACCAGGCCCAGCTAATTTTTTTGTATTTTTAGTAGAGATGGAGTTTCACTGTGTTAGCCAGGATGGTCTCAATCTCCTGACCTCGTGATCCGCCCGCCTCGGCCTCCCAAAGTGCTGGGATTACAGGCGTGAGCCACCGCACCTGGCCCTAAATGACATACTTCTAAATAAATCATAAGTCAAAGAATAAAACAATCAGCATTAGGAAGGATTTTAAACTGAATAAAAATGAAAACATAAAAACTTGAGGGATGCCACTCAAGTAGTGTTTAGAGGGAAATTTATAGCATTAAATGTCTGTTAGAGAAAAGCAAAAGGTTCTCAAATCCCCTCAGCTACCACATTTGTAAATTTAAAAAAGAAGAGCAACTTAAATCCAAAGTAAGCAGAAAAAAGGAAACAACAAAGAGAAGATGGGAAATTAATAACATAGAGAACTGAAAAACAGTGGGGAAAGTCAATGAAACCAAAAGCTAGGTTTTTGAGACTATCAATAAAACTGATAAACCTTGAGCTAGACCAGATAGATCAGAAAAAAAAAAAAAAAAGAGAGAAGACACAAATTTCTAATGTCAGAGTAAGAGAGGTGACTTCCAAGGAAAGAATATTTTTATATTTTTGCAGTTAGGGTTTTCTGAGCAAATACATTTGAAACTTTTGTCAACAAACAAATCTTGGCAGTTAAAGGGTGTTTCAATAACGAGAGACCATCCAGAAAGATTTACCTCTTCAAAGGTATGTGTCTACATTTCAAAGAGGGCTGAGACACAGAGCCATAGAGATATTTCAGAGGTTGTAAACACAAAGACTTATCTTCCTCCTGGAGATATTTCTTTATATTCCAAAGGGTAATAACCCAGTAATCTTTCCCTTTCCTCCCAGGGTGAATTTGTTTACATTGAGAAGCTTAAGTTTCTCTCTTTCAGGAGTAGAAGAGTCAACATTTACATAAACCCCTAGATTCAAATTTTTATCCTTCCTCACCTATAGTTCAGATACCAGTACAAGTTGGGTGACTTCTGGCTCCCACCCTCCAAGAAGAGGGAAAGATTGAGGAAACGAGAACCAATGCAGTTATTGCTGTGAGTAATAATAGTCTATTCCTACTCCTGAAACCTCATGTCTACTTCTGTGATAACATGAATAAACATAGATATTTAAAACTTATCAGTGACATTATTACACATTCTATAAATATTAAAAGGAGAATAATGGAATACAAATGACATTTTCAATCAAAATCGACAACTTAGAAGATATAGACAAATTCCTTAAAAGATGCAAACTCCCAAAGCTGACTTTAACAATAAATAGATAAACTGAATAGCCTTATAGCTAGTAAATAAATTGAATTTGCAAAAAAACTGTCCCACACAAAAAAATTCAAGGCCTAAACAGCTTCACTAGTAAACTCTACCAACATTAAAGATGAAAAATATTATTTCTACACAAACTCTTCCAAAAAATTTGAGGAGGAAGAAATACATCCCAACTAATTCTATGAAGCCATTAGTTCCCTGATAAACAAAGACATTATAAGAAAACTATAGACCAATATAGCTCATGAGCATAGATTCAAAATTTAAAACAAAATTTTAGCAATATATAAACAATATATAAAATTAATATTATCAGGCAGTGTTTTCCTCAGAAATGCAAGGTTGATTTAACATTAATTTCAGAAATCAATGTAATTCACTATATTAACAAACACAAAAATAAAATCCACATAATAATTTCAATAGATGCAGAAAAAGCACTTGACAAAAAATCGGCATTTATTCCTGATCAAAACTCTCACCAAACAAATAATAAAAAGAAACTCCCTCAATTTAATAAAAGACATTATAAAAACCAGCAGCTAACATCATAATGAAGATAAACTAAATGCTTTTTTCCTAAGATTAGCAAAAAGAAAAGGATGTGCATTCTTATGACTTCTATTCAGTATTTTTCTGGAAGTTTAAGCCAGCACAGTAAGGAAAGAAAAAGAAATAAAAGGCCTCTAGATTAAAAGGGAAGAAGTAGAAACACTTTCCTTCTCTCTTTCCTTACTATGCTGGCTTAAACGTCCAGAAAAATGCACATCATGAATGTAAATGCCTGAACTTAAAATAAAAGTTAGAAATTTTTTTTAAAGTATATTGTGCAATAATAATGAAAATGTAACTGTGTCACATTGTGATAATTCTTCCATCTGCTCATTTAATAAATACCTATTGCTTATTCACCAAAAAAGGAAGAAGTAAAACTGTCTTTATTCACAGATGACATAATCATCTTTGTGGAAAATCTGATGATTCTACAAAAATGCTACTAGGTCAGTGCAGCTCATGCCTTGATGTCAACCTTGTAAGAGCTGGAGTAGAGAACCTAGTCGAGCCTCCCTGAGCTACTTCTGACTACGGTACTGTGAAATTACAAATAGGTATTGTTTATGCCACTAAGTTTAATAATTAATTATGCAAATACAGAAAACTAATACACCTACTGAAGCAACATTTATGGAAAGTGCTGCCTGAGAATCTGTATGTTTAACAAACCCCCAATTAATTCTAAACACAGTAAAGTTTAAGACTAACTCAACTGGAAGAACACAGTCACAAAAATGGAACAGATTGGGACTTCTGAACTTATACATCTTTCAAAGCAGAGGAGGCCATGCCCATTTTTACAACAATTTTAATACAATTCTTAACTAATTCCTTGCTGATGATATTCTCTTAACAACATGATGAAGAAAATGCTTTAAGGTAATTTACTGCATCTTCCAAGCTCCAAACAAGGCCGAATTATGTCCTAGTCAAAATCTATTCATTCTGTTTTTAGAAGATAGGGAATATATATGCACAAGTTCAATAATGTGATCCATTGTACAATACCACTTTCTTATCTGCACTTTCTTCCTAAAAGCCATTCTAAATTCTCTTTAGTGTAATTTAACCTAGTTTTCTTTTCAGATCTTGGAAAACATAGTTAATAGCTGGCCATCTTCCTTTATGTCTTCTCCCTTACTTCCCGTGAGGACTGTCTAGTAGCCATATGCTTATCCCCAGGAGGTCAATTGTGATTGGTCCAGATAAAGGTTATATATAGTCTTTGCTGATTACTGTATAAAAAGTCAATATGCAATTTAGTTCTGACCAAAAATACCTAAGATGAAGCCTGTTGGGTGATAATGGGAACATCCCACAAATAGTAGATATGGGCTGAGTTGTCTACTATTTGTCTCCCTCCGAAAAATCACAAAAACATTTATAAAAATGCACATAAGACATCCAGGAGCCCAGGATAATCAGAACTGCTGGAGTCATCCTGTGACCATAGAATCCTGATGATGGCAGAAGAGAATTATGAAGAGTGCCTCTGTCCTTGAAGACTCTGTTGAGCAGCCAAACTGACCCTGGAACTGCCTATTTCAAAATTCCTCATGAAGTAAGCTTTAAAATGGCCTTATTTAAGCCATTTTAGGTGGGTATTCTGATATTTCCCTATAATTCTTGTAATCTAAGCCATTTTCATATCAGTTAACATTCCCAGAAAGTTCCCAGGAATGCTTGGGTATGTGACAGTAGCCTCCAGTCCCTCTTTTTAGCCTTTTCTTAAGCCAGAAATCCCCCAAATCCTCTATGGATTGGCAAGGTGAGACTCTGCCAGGCCATTTACAGGGTTTCCAAAGATAGCCATGGCATAGACAGTCCGGAGGAAGTAGTGTCTGCCACCACTCAGCCCCTTAACCTTTTCCCAGAACTAGCAGGCACCACATCTGAGCCTAGACTGAAGTTCCCTAGAAACATCCAGGAGGTTGGTGCAAAAGTAACTGTGGTTTTTGCCATTAAAAGTGATGGAGTAAGTAATAGACCACTAGGGACATGGGGTGGGTTGGAACTCTGGTAAGATGGACCAGAGTGCATTAAGAACTGCTTCGGTTCCTCTAGGCATGACTGAGAAAGGAAGACCCATCATAAAGCTCCTGGGTGCCTACTTGCTGCCTCCCTCAGGAACCTTTGCTAGAAGTTACGGCTGCTCTTTCACAGCAAACAAACCAGAGTTGAAAGGGAGACAAAGCGTCCATTTTATTTTCCTGGCAAATTGCAGTGGAACACAAGAGAGGAAAATAAATGCTCACTAACTTCTTTGATTCATTAATAAAATATTATGAGAAAATGTATAATTATAATACTTGGCATTTCCCTTTGAAAATTCATTTTTGTGATCCCAGCCTCTTTTTTTGCTTTATTCTGTGAAACATCTAGTGGGACTTGTAGAGACTGGAATGGGCAATTGGCAAGCTGCAAGTAGCCTAAGAAATAGCATTTACCTTGGGTAATTCACCATGATCCAGAGCCTTGTTTTTGACTCTGCTAAGACAGAGCCTGATTCCTTCAGCATGCCACACGAGATGCTGGGCCAATCTGCAAACCATAACTGACATATGGATCTGAATATTCACATTGATATGACCAGTACATTCTCTGCAGTAGCAAATCTATGAAAGGCCAACTCATAAACCAAATGTAGCAGAAGCAGCATGAAATCAGAACAAGGGAAATTTGTTAGTGATTCAAAATTTTAGAGGCAACAAACATCCATCGCCATGTGAGAAAGTCACAAGAACTGAAGTTTCCATGCTGGTCTCCTTGGGCAGTTCTTAGGCCAACCTCTCCACAGTTTCTTTCTCTGACTCTCCCCTGCCTGCAAGGAGGTTTCAGTCTGAGCAGCCATCTCTCTTTGGATTGGCATATTATTATTAATCATTAAATATGTGAATCTTTCAGTTAGTTTATAGTTAACTCTTAATCACAAACCAAATGTAATAGAATTGGGTTTCTGCTACATTCTGGGAGAGGCATTCTGGTATTTTTATCCCTCTGCTTTATGTTGATTTTACACGTTTGCATGGGGGTTAACACTGTTTCCAACTTTTTTCATAACACCTCATTGTTACTCCCAAACATCACAAAAAATTATGCAGATGCCAAATCAATGTGTCACTCATATCAGAGTTCACTTGCCCAGTCCAGGCTCCAGGACCAGCCTCAGAGAGGTTGGACCACAGGCACACATAGCTCATTCAGGAAAAGCAGAACTGCTGTCACAACCTTTATAACAGAACATGCAGCAGGAATCCTGGAACAATGCATGATCACTAGTCGCCTGATACCAAGCCTCATATTCTTCCAATTAGTCCTTAAAATTATTCCCATTCTCATATCAACTACATTAATCATACAATTCCTGGATGACTACAGACCCCTAAGCCCTCACTATTCCACTGCCTTCCATACTGCCACCAGAATACACACACAAGCACACCGCGTATATGCAGCACATCTAACTCAGCACAAGCTTTGCTCGGTATAATCTGAATTCCCTTTTGTTCTCTGGGGAGAAATGAATGGCATCCTTTTTGATTTCAGTATACATGTAGCTATGACAAATTTCCATCTTTCAGGGAATTTATAAAAGCTTTTTGGCAATCATGCACCTAACTGTACCCCCCAAAACAGATTTTCTCAAAAAAGGGAGAAAAAACTTGGTCTCAAATCTCACTGTTACAGAAACATAACATTTGGTCTCGTAAAAGAAACATTAAAAAGGCCATTGAGCCCTCCAGTGGCAAATTTATGAAAATGTTATGATGTACATCCAAGCACCCTGGAGAAATCTCCTCAAGACATGCAGAAACAGAATAGACAATCTTAAATCAGTTTAGGCTTTGGGGGTTTTCAAGTTCCTAAACTTTCTGTGACCACAATTAGCCCAAATTATGACAGTGACCATTGTCCAAGCACTCCGTCTTCTGGAAAAATCTCTTCCAGGTAATTCCTTAATGGAAAAGCCCTCTCAAATTTATTTCTGTGCTTTAAGGTTTATTTATTTTGACAGCTGTAGATTTTAATAAAGAGTTTAATTAAAGATGTTGCCACCAAACATATCTGATGAGTCTAGTTCTGGGGATGAATTATAGGACTTGTGAAAATCAAACAAAACAGAAACAGGAGTCATTCCTAGAGGTCTGTAATTGAAGACTGAATGTCTTAATTCAGAGGCTACCTGGCTTGGGTTAAAGATGCTCAATGACTTTGCTAATTATTTTCTCTTGATATAGGTATTTTCCGGTATTAAGTTACAGAAACTCCTCGGTACACGTTTACTACTCTCTTCTTTGCTTTTCTAATTTCTAAAGGACTGAGAGGGTGGAAAGAGGTGAAGGTCACTTGCTTTTGATGGTTGGTTAGAACAGATGATCTCTCTTCCTATGAGGCTCGTCATTTGATTATACCACTGTATCTCTCTCCTCATCACTTTTTCTAACATTTTCTTCTTCACATTTTTAATATTTTTATTATGTCAAGTTGAAGAAGATTTCTTACAGATGTTAGTACACATTTTTATCCAATTTTTCCTCCTCATGAAATTCTGAGTCATAAAGTTTTCTATGTGGGTTAACAATTCTACAAAAGTTGGAAATATACTATGATCTCATCTGTATTACTATTCTTTGTATTGGCATTCAAACTTTTATAATATATATTTATTTTATACAAATTTTATAATTTTTATAACTGTATATGTATTGAAAACATATAATGTTCTTCATATAGTTATCTAGCGAAAGCAGTATCTCTTAATGTTTGTACAATTCGCCTATTTCTATATAATTTTTTGGAATTCAACATTTGACATAAAAATAACATAAGGCTATTTTCATTTTAGATTATATCTACAATGCTTACCTGCATATAAAAGTTGATATTCAGATACTGACCTTAAGTTTGAGTATCATGCCTTGCACACATAAGAGATGTAGTTGTATAGATTAAATATGATGCTAACCTGGTGTTCACACGCAAGTTCAGGGATGGCAGAAACAAAGTGAAGGTGGGCATTTGCTCTTGAGCTTTCAAAGGCTGAGAACTTCTCAAGGTTTGGGTGGAGCAATGAGGCCAAGGCTGAACTCCAATCCATCCCTAAGCCCTTGGCAGTAATTTCTGGTCTGCTTCTGTCCCCCTCACTGCACTACGGGCCTTTTGAGGGTAGATGCTTTACCTTATTTGTCTAAGATAGTTTTTGACAAATAGTGAATATTCCACAGACTTTTAAAAATATTCAGCAAACAGATCTATCAAATCAGTGCAGGCTTATTTTTGTGAGATCTTTGTTAGGTGTGTATAGGCCGGCAGATTTAAAACTTGGTCATGTACACCGAAGCCTTAGCAGTGTGCCATTTTAGGTTTAATCTAAACATTCCTCTACCTTTAGAATCTCTTATCTTCCTTTTATTATCCACATTCTTTTCATACTTACAGCTTAAATTCTGACTAGTTAAATCCTCATATTTCCTTCTTTGTTGTCTTCTCTCTCTCTCTCTCCACCTACCTCTTTTCTTCATTTTAATTGAGACTACATATTAGAAAATATCCTACATATTAGAAAATATTTTATGCTATAAAATTATTTACCATCTTTTATTCTAAACCAACCAGAGATTCTAATTTTGGGGGGTACTTTCTTTTAAATTCATTTATTTTTATGAAACCTTATTAAGCACATACTATATAATAAGGTATTGATCTAGGTACTGTTATAACTATTGAAATCTAGCTTTATTAGGAAAAGAAACTTTTAATTAGCCAAATATCTTCTCTATTATTATCCTTCATATTCTGTAAACTCTATCCATGTGGGAAATGTGCATCCGAAACATTGACATCAGTCTTTCCACACAAGTCAAGATCATCCTCACGTCTCAGTATGGCAGCTGCTTTGCAGGACAATGTGATATTTGTAACTCAACTTATGGTCTCTAAAATGAAGATAATGCCATTATTTTTAGAACATTAAGAAGTCTGCATAGGAAGATAACTGTACAACTCACTTCCTTTAAACCACGGCAGTTTGAAAAACACATAGACTTGGACATTCCTCTGAATTCACAAGAGCCAGAAGTTTTAAAAATTGGTCTAGGTGATCTTACATATCGGGCTACACCTAGAGCCTCATCCTGCTCAAGCTTAGCCAATATTTTAGTGGGGGAAAGCACCTCAAAGACCACATTATTCTTACATTAGGCTGTTAGCAATTTCATAACATTTATACAATATTTCTATTTGCTCAAAGTTCTCCCTTAGAACATAGTGCTCCTGCAAACTTCTGAAGTAATTTTCCCCAATTAAATTCCTAAGAAAATTGAAATCCTTCAAATTTTAGTAGCTGTAAAACTCCATTTACACTGGCATTACAGTCTATTTCTACCTGGCAGCAACATTCATCAAACACCTACATGCTACTGTATAGAAATGAGTCACTTCCCCTTCTGGGGGAGATTTAAAGCACAATTCTGCAAAGCAAAATAGTCTGAAAAGCTAGAAAGTTACATGCTTTCCAAAAAAGGAAACACTGAACGACAGTCTCTCACTAAGTGAAAATAGGCAACGAAAATAAAAATATAAAATGAGTATAAAGTTTAATGAACGTCAACACCTTTATGAATCAAAACGCCTACGCAAAGGCTTAGTGAGAAAAAAAGTCCTCAGAGAAATGCTTATCATCATTTCATTCAAATGAAGTGGTCCTCCTTATTCATTTAAAACTAACAACCTTGTAGCTATTTTTAACTAAGAAATGAATAGATTTATCCTCTAACCAACAAAAACTAGATTGATTTATCTGGTTTGTTATGTTTTTCTTTACCTTTTTTCCCTTTTGTGTTTCCTACTTATTTCTGGTGAGGCATTACTAAAAAGAGGGAAATAAAAATACAAAGCAGAAAACTATTATCCAAACTCAGTCATTTGGAAATTTAATAGAGATTCTGAAAATTTTCTAATGGTTTGCATCTTTTTAAAGGTCACTTTTTGAACAAGAGCCCTCAAATACAAAATTGTGAGATGCAAAAAGAGAATATTCTATTGGAAGTAATAATAAATTTTATATTTCTGGCCTTATTTGTAATAACATAAAAGTAGAAACAGCCCAAAGGTCCATTAACAGGTGAATGTATAAACAAATTGAAGTATATCTGTACGTTGGAATACTACTCAGCAAGAAAAAAGAATAAACTGTTAAATGCCATGAATAAATCTTAAAATTATTACACTGAGTGATAAAAATCCAGACTTCTCAATAAAAAGGATGTATACTTTTTCATCTTACTTATATAAAATTCTAGGAATTGAAAATTAAATCTAGGTGACATAAGTCAGATCAGCAATAGCCTAGGGAAACGGATGAAGGCAGGGAGAGATTAAAGGGGAACACAAGGAAATTTTCTAGAGCCATTGAAATGTTTATTATCTTGATGTGGTGATGATTTTACATGGATGTACACATGTCACAATTCATCAAGCTGTGTACTTTTAACATGTGAAATTGTGTGATAATTATGCTGCCATAAACCTGTTTTTAAAAACTATCCGCTCATAAAATGCCACCCCCACAAAAAGTCACTAAAGGTCCTGTGAAAATTAGAACTTCCACTATTTAGGACACGTGAATCAATAAGCAAGATGAATCCCAGCACTAGGAAGGACACAGAGACATGACATGAGGACCTTGACTTCCTCTTAAGACTGTGATACAAGGGAAATTTGGCTTTGTTAGACATCCATCTCTGATGATGTGATCATGACAAACTATGAAAGTAAAGGATAAGTAGAATTTACAGAAAATTCCCAATGATAAGAAAAGATGGGACTGATTTAAAATACTAAAAAAGAGAGAAATATAAAATTGGAAAAATATAAAAGTTTTCAGACCCAGAACAATAGATGGCATACATCTGTGGTTTTAGAAAGAAGGAAAACAAATGAGGTGAGTCCAGTTAGAAGAGGTGATATTTTGGCTGAGACTGAAAGGGGAGAAAGAGGTAGACACGTGAGGAAAAAGAGGAAGTGCATCCCAGAGGGAGACGTTCAGCACTCTGAAAAGAGTCATCACAGAACCTGGGGAACCACAGCACGAATGGAGCATAGAGTCTGAGGAAGAAGTGTTGAGAAATAAGACAGGTAGAAGCCAGACCACAAAGGGTCTAATATGTCATTATAGGGACGTTAGGCTTTGTCCTGAGAGCAATGAGGAATCAGTGACATTTTAAGAAAGCAAGAGAAAAGAAAATTCTGGCTGTAGTTGGAGAACACATTAGATAAGACAAAACTGAAGAGAGAGACACCATTTTAGTAATCCACTCAAGCGATGACAGGGACTGAAAACCAAGGTTGCCACTGAATAAAAAGGTGAATGAGTCCAAGAGACATTAAAAAGGTAAGATGAGAAGAATTTGGTGATGGATTGGAAGTGGTAAGCAGGGAAAGTTAAGACTAAGTTAAATAAAGAGATGAATGAATAAAGAATGAGAACTAAACAAGATGACCAGCTTTCTGTCTTGGGCAACCAAGACAATGGTGATACCATTTACTATAAGAGGAAACACAGATAAAGAGTATTAGAAGACAATTCTCCACTGGTGCCTCACCTTCCGCATATTGGTACTAACTGGATGCCTGTGTTCTAGAAAATCACTTCTAGGATGTTTATACAGTGCATTAAAAGACAGAGAGAGTATCTCCCTACAGAGTAGAGAGAAGATATTTTTAACATATAGTCTCCTAAGGATAATACCTCCTTTTATTAAACGTAATGGGTTGCTTCCAAGATGGCCAAATAGGAATACAAAAGTAAAAACAGCTCAAAGGTCCATTAACAGGTGAATGTATGAACAAATTGAAGTATAACTGTACATCTGTATATTGGTCTATAGCTCCCAGCAAGATCGACACAGATGACAGGTGATTTCTGCATTTCCAACCGAGGTACCTGGTTCATCTCACTGGGACTGGTTGGACGGTGGGTGCAACCCACGGAGGGTGAGCCAAAGCAGGGCGGGGCATCACCTCACCTGCGAAGCACAAGGGGTTGGGGGATTTCCCTTTCCTAGCCAAGGGAAGCCGTGACAGACTGTACCTGGAGAAACAGTATACTCCTGACCAAATACTGCTCTTTTCCCATGGTCTTAGCAACCGGCAGACCAAGGGATACCCTCCTGTGCCTGGCTCAGCAGGTCCCATGCCCACGGAGCCTTGCTCACTGCTAGTGCAACAATCTGAGATCAACCTGTGACACTGCAGCTTGACAGGGGGAGGGACATCTGCCATTGCTGAGGCTTGAGTAGCTCACAGTGTAAACCAAGCTGCTGGGAGGCATGAACCGGGTGGAGCACACCGCAGCTCAGCAAGGACTACTGACTCTATAGATTCCACCTCTGGGGGCAGGGCATAGCAGAATACAAGGCAGCAGATAGCTTCTGCAGACGTAAACGTCCCTGTCTGACAGCTCTGAAGAGAGCAGAGGTTCTCTCAGCACGGCGTTCGAGCTCCGAGAATGGTCAGACTGCCTCCTCAAGTGGGTCCCAAACCCCCGTGCGGCCTGACTGGGAAACACCTCCCAGTAGGGGCCAACAGACACCTCAAACAGGCAGGTGCCCCTCCGAGATGAAGCTTCCAGGGGAAGGATCAGGCAGCAATATTAGCTGTTCTGCAGCCTCCGCCTGTGATACCCAGGCAAACGGGGTCTGGAGTGGACCTCCAGCAAACTCCAACAGACCTACAGCTGAGGGGTCTGTTAGAAGGAAAACTAACAAACAGAAAGGAGTAGCATCAACATAAAGGACATCCACACCAAAACCCCATCTGTAGGTCACCAACAGCAACATCAAAGACCAAAGGTAGATAAAACCACAAAGATGGGGAGAAACCAGACCAGAAAAGCTGAAATTCAAAAAAAAAACAAAAAACAGAGTACCTCTTCTCCTCCAAAGGATCGCAGCTCCTCGCCAGCAAGAGAACAAAGCTGGATGGAGAATGACTTTGACAAGTTGACAGAAGTAGGCTTCAGAAGGTCGGTAATAACAAACTTCTCCGAGCTAAAGAAGCATGTTCTAACCCATCACAAGGAAGCTAAAAACCTTGAAAAGAAGTTAGACGATAGGCTAACTAGAATAAACAGTGTAGAGAAGACCTTAAATGACCTGATGGAGCTGAAAACCACAGCACGAGAACTTCATGATGCATGCACAAGCTTCAATAGCTGATTTGGTCAAGTGGAAGAAAGGATATCAGTGATTGAAGATCAAATTAATGAAATAAAGCTTGAAGACAAGATTAGAAAAAAAAAAAAGAGTGAAAAGAAATGAACAAAGCCTCCAAGAAATATGGGACTATGTGAAAAGACCAAATCTACATTTGATTGGTATACCAGAAAGTGATGGGGAGAATGCAACCAAGTTAGAAAACACTCTTCAGGATATTATCCAGGAGAACTTTCCTAACCTAGCAAGGCAGGCCAACATTCAAATTCAGGAAATACAGAGAACACCACAAAGATACTCCTCTAGAAGAGCAACCCCAAGACATAATTGTCAAATTCACCATGGTTGAAATGAAGGAAAAAAATGTTAAGGGCAGCCAGAGAGAAAAGTCGGGTTACCCACAAAGAGAAGCCCATCAGACTAACAGCAGCTCTCTCGGCAGAAACCCTACAAGCCAGAAGAGAGTGGCAGCCAATATGCCACATTCTTAAAGAAAAGAATTTTCAACCCAGAATCTCATAACCAGCCAAACTAGGCTTCATAAGTGAAGGAGAAATAAAATCCTTTACAGACAAGCAAACGCTGAAAGATTTTGTCACCACCAGGCCTGCATTACAAGAGCCCCTGAAGGAAGCAGTAAATATGGAAAGGAATAACTGGTACAAGCCACTGCAAAAACATGCCAAATTGTAAAGACCACTGACACTATGAAGAAACTCCATCAATTAATGGGCAAAATAACCAGCTAACATCATAATGACAGGATCAAATTCAACATAACAATATTAACCTTAAGTGTAAATGGACTAAATGCCCCAATTAAAAGACATGAACTGGCAAACAGGATAAAGAGTCAGGAGACCCATCTCACATGTGAAGGCACACATAGGCTCAAAATAAAGGGATGGAGGAAGATATACCAAGCAAATGGAAAGCAAAAAAAAAATAAAAAGCAGGGGTTGCAATCCTAATCTCTGATAAAACCGACTTTAAATGAACAAAGATCAAAAGAGACAAAGAAGGCCACGACATAATGGTAAAGGGATCAATTCAACAAGAAGAGCTAACTATCCTAAATATATATGCACCCAATACAGGAGCACCCAGATTCATAAAGCAAGTCCTTAGAGACCTACAAAGAGACTTAGACTCCCACACAATAATAATGGCAGACTTTAACACCCCACTGTCAATATTAGACAGATCGTGGTGGATAAGCTTTTTGATGTGCTGCTGGATTCAATTTGCCAGTATTTTATTGAGGATTTTTGCATCAATGTTCATCAGGGATATTGGCCTAAAATTCTCTTTTTTTGTTGTGTCTCTACCAGGCTTTGTTATCAGGATGATGCTAGCCTCATAAAATGAGTTAGGGAGGATTCCCTCTTTTTCTATCGACTGGAATAGTTTCAGAAGGAATGGTACCAGCTCCTCTTTGCACCTCTGGTAGAATTCAGCTGTGAATCCATTTGGTCCTGGACTTTTTTTGGTTGGTAGGCTATTAATTATTGCCCAAATTTCAGAACCTATTATTGGTCTATTCAGGGATTTAACTTCTTCCTGGTTCAGTCTTGGGAGGGTGTATGTGTCCAGGAATTTATCCGTTTCTTCTAGATTTTCTAGTTTATTTGCATAGAGGTGTTTATAGTACTCTCTGATGGTAGATTGTATTTCTGTGGGATTGGTGGTGATATCCCCTTTATGATTTTTTATAGCATCTATTTGATTCTTCTCTCTTTTCTTCTTTATTAGTCTTGCTAGCGGTCTATCTATTTTGTTTAACTTTTCAAAAAACCAGCTCCTGGATTCATTGATTTTTTGAAGGGTTTTTTGTGTCTCTATTTCCTTCAGTTCTGCTCTGATCTTAGTTATTTCTTCCTTCTGCTAGCTTTTGAATTTGTTTGCTCTTGCTTCTCTAGTTCTTTTAATTATGATGTTAGGGTGTCGATTTTAGATCTTTTCTGCTTTCTCTTGTGGGCATTTAGTGCTATAAATTTCCCTCTACATGCTGTTTTAAATGGGTCCCAGAGATTCTGGTACATTGTGTCTTTGTTCTCATTTGTTTCAAAGAATATCTTTACTTCTGCCTTCATTTCATTATTTACCCAGTAGTCATTCAGGAGCAGGTTGTTCAGTTTCCATGTAGTTGTGCGATTTTGAGTGAGTTTCTCAATCCTGAGTTCTAGTTTGATTGCACTGTGGTGTGAGAGACAGTTTGTTGTGATTTCTGTTCTTTTACATTTGCTGAGGAGTGTTTTACTACCAATTATGTGGTCAATTTTAGAATAAGTGTGAAGTGGTACTGAGAAGAATGTATATTCTGTTGATTTGGGGTGTAGAGTTCTGTAGATATCTATTAGGTCTGCTTGGTGCAGAGCTGAGTTCAATTCCTGGATATCCTTGTTAACCTTCTGTCTCGTTCAACAAAATTCAGCAGCCCTTCAGGCTAAAAACTCTCAATAAACTAGGTTTTGATGGAACAAATCTCAAAATAATAAGAGCTATTTATGACAAACCCACAGTCAATATTATACTGAATGGGCAAAAGCTGGAAGCATTCCCTTTGAAAACCGGCACAAGACAAGGATGCCCTCTCTCACCACTCCTATTCAACATAGTATTGGAAGTTCTGGCCAGGGCAATCAGGCAAGAGAAAGAAATAAAGGGTATTCAATTAGGAAAAGAGGAAGTCAAATTGTTTCTGTTTGCAGATGACAGGATCATATATTTAGAAAACCCCATCGTCTCAGCCCAAAATCTCCTTAAGCTGATAAGCAACTTCAGCAAAGTCTCAGGATACAAAATCAATGTGCAAAAATCACAAGCATTCCTATACACCAATAATAGACAAATAGCCAAATCATGAGTGAACTCCCATTCACAACTACTACAAAGAGAATAAAATACCTAGGAATCCAAGTTACACAGGATGTGAAGGATCTCTTTAAGGAGAACTACAAACCACTGCTCAATGAAATACAAGAGGACACAAACAAATGGAGGAACATTCCATGCTCATGGATAGGAAGAATCAATATCGTAAAAATGGCCATAATGCCCAAGGTAATTTACAGATTCAATGCTCTCCCCATCAAGCTACCTCTGACTTTCTTTACAGAATTGGAAAAACTACTTTAAAGTTCAGATGGAACCAAAAAAGAGCCCACATAACCAAGACAATCCTAAGCACAAAGAACATAGCTTGAGGCATCACGCTACCTGATTTCAAACTATATTACAAGGCTATGGTAACCAAAACAGGATGGTATGGTACCAAAACAGATATACAGACCAATGGAACAGAACAGAGGCCTCAGAAATAACATCTACAACCATCTAAGCTTTGGCAAATCTGACAAAAACAAGCAATGGAGAAAGGATTCCCTATTTAATAAATGGTGCTGGGAAAACTGGCTAGCCATATGTAGAAAGCTGAAACTGGACCCCTTCCTTACACCTTATACAAAAATTAACTCATGATGGATTAAAGACTTAAATGTAAGACCTAACACCATAAAAACCCTAGAAGAAAACCTAGGCAATACCATTCAGGACATAGGCATGAGCAAAGACTTCGTGACTAAAATACCAAAAGCAATGGCAACAAAAGCCGAAATAGACAAATGGGATCTAATTAAACTAAAGAGCTTCTGAACAGCAAAAGAAATGATAATCAGAGTGAACAGGCAACCTACAGAATGGGAGAAAATCTTTGCAATTTACCCATCTGACAAAGGGCTAATATTCAGAATCTACAAAGAACTTAAACAAATTTACAATTTAAAAAAACCCCAACAGAAAGTGGGTGAAGGATATGAACAGATACTTCTCAAAAGAAGACATTTATGTGGCCAACAAACATATGAAAAAATGCTCATCATCACTGGTCATCAGAGAAATGCAAATCAAAACCACAATGAGATACCATCTCATGCCAGTTAGAATGGCAATCATTAAAAAGTCGGGAAACAACAGATGCTGGAGAGGATATGGAGAAATAGGAATGCTTTTCACTGTTGGTGGGAGTGTAAATTAGTTCAACAATTGTGGAAGACAGTGTGGCGATTCCTCAAGGATCTAGAGTTAGAAATACCATTTGACCCAGCAATCACATTACTGGGTATATACCCAAAGGATTATAACTCATGCTACAATAAAGACACATGCACACGTATGTTTATTGTGGCACTATTCACAATAGCAAAGACTTGGAATGATCCCATATGTCCAACAATGATAGACTGAATTAAGCAACTGTGGCACATATACATCATGGAATACTATGCAGCCATAAAATTGATGAGCTCATGTCCTTTATAGGGACATGGATGAAGCTGTAAACCATCAATCTAAGCAAACTATCACAAGGACAGAAAAACAAACACTGCATGTTCTCACTCATACGTGGGAGTTGAACAACAAGAATACATGGACACAGGGCAGGGAACATCACACACCAGGGCCTGTCAGAGAGCAGGGGCCTGGGAGAGGGATAGCATTAAGAGAAATACCTAATGTAAATGACAAGTTAATGGGTGCAGCAAACCAACATGGCACATGTTTACCTATGTAACAAACCTGCACGTTGTGCACATGTACCCTAGAACTTAAAAGTATAATAAAAATAAAATAAAATAAATGTAATGAAGATAAGCAAAGGGCACATTTATTTGTAGCCTATTATGAAATGTTGAGTTCCCTAAGCTCAAGTTTTCTGTGTGATTCAGGTGCACAGCAACTACCTGAGCCACTCTGCATCGCCCCATGGGACTTGGGGGCTGAGGGAATGAACATGAATGTGAAGCTCATGCTATTGCTATGTCAGGAATCATAAAGTCCTTTGTCTCTAATCCAGGGACTTTGTGTTGTGTGTCAGTATCCATGAAACTGCGGCGGCTAACTGGTTAGCTTGCAAGTATAATAACATTTCAAACCCTTCACAGTTTTTGACAGAGGAGAGGAGAGGGTTTTTATGTTTAGTATAATGCAACGAAAATAAGATTTAGAGTCAGGCTGATATAAGTTTGAATTTTGGTCCATCCACATCCTAGTTGGGCAACTGTAAGCCAGTTATTTAACTTTTAGATTTCTTTTCCTCCTCTATAAAAATGAATTTAATGAAATATAAATGGAAGCGTTCTTCAGTATAATTTAAACAGAATAACTTATGTGGAATGCCTAGAACAATACTTAGCACAAAAATGCTTTCCTTTTAAATGATATTTTCATTTTCTACTTTTTCCTTATAGCTTTATTATTATACTTTTAAAGCTCATACATATGTCTTAACACTACTAATAGGTAGGGTTATATGGAAAATGCTGAATCTCCTCAGCATGTAGTGTATGAGCTGCTCAACAAATATCTGTTAAATCAGTCAAGGACTAGTTGATAAGAATAGCTTATTTTATTCACCACTAATTCATGCAATCCTTATTGAGATGTTATTATGCTCCAGGCACTGAACTAGGAAGCAGAGATTTAGCAAAGAAAGCCCATGCTGTCATGAAACTTACTTTTGGTAAACACAGACTTAGCAAACACAGACGAGAACTTCAGACAGTGACAAGTGCTATAAAACAAGAGAGGCAAGAAAGAACATGGGGAGGGGTGGAGCCAAGATGGCTGAATAGGAACAGCTCCGGTCTACAGCTCCCAGCGTGAGCGACACAGAAGACGAGTGATTTCTGCATTTCCATCTGAGGTACAGGGTTCATCTCACTAGGGAGGACCAAACAGTGGGTGCAGGACAGTCAGTTTAGTGCACCGTGCTTGAGCCCAGCCGAAGCAGGGCGAGGCATTGTCTCACACAGGAAGTGCAAGGGGTCAGGGAGTTTCCTTTCCTAGTCAAAGAAAGGGGTGACAGACGGCACCGGGAAAATCGGGTCACTCCCACCCAAATACTGCGCTTTCCCAATGGGCTTGGAAAATGGCACACCAGGAGACTGTGTCCCGCACCTGGCTCGGAGGGTCCTACGCCCACGGAGTCTCGCTGATTGCTAGCACAGCAGTCTGAGATCAAAATGCAAGGCGGCAGCAAGGCTGGGGGAGGGGCGCCTGCCATTGCCCAGGCTTGTTTAGGTAAATAAAACAGCCAGGAAGCTCCAACTGGGTGGAGCCCACCACAGCTCAAGGAGGTCTGCTTGCCTCTGTAGGCTCCACCTCTGGGGGCAGGGCACAGACAAACAAAAAGTCAGCAGTAACCTCTGCAGACTTAAATGTCCCTGTCCCACAGCACTGAAGAAAGTAGTGGTTCTCCCAGCACGCAGCTGGAGATCCGAGAATGGGCAGACTGCCTCCTAAAGTGGGTCCCTGACCCCCGAGAAGCCTAACTGGGAGGCACCCCCCAGTAGGGACAGACTGACACCTCACTCGGCTGGGTACTCCTCTGAGACAAAACTTCCAGAGGAACAATCAGACAGATGAATTTGCAGTTCACGAAAATCTGCTGTTCTGTAGCCACTGCTGCTGACACCCAGCCAAACAAGGTCTGGAGTGGACCTCTAGAAAACTCCAACAGACCTGCAGCTGAGGGTCCTGTCTGGTAGAAGGAAAACTAACAAACAGAAAGGACACCCATACCAAAAACCCATCTGTACATGACCATCATCAAAGACCAAAAGTAGATAAAACTACAAAGATGTGGAGAAAACAGAGCAGAAAAACGAAACTCTAAAAAGCAGAGTGCCTCTCCTCCTCCAAAGGAACGCAGTTCCTCACCAGCAACAGAACAAAGCTGGACAGAGAATGACTTTGAAGAGATGAGAGAAGAAGGCTTCAGACGATCAAACTACTCCGAGCTACAGGAGGAAATTCAAACCAATGGCAAAGAAGTTAAAAATTTTGAAAGAAAATTAGACAAATGTATAACTAAAATGACCAATGCAGAGAAGTGCTTAAAGGAGCTGATGGAGCTGAAAGCCAAGTTTCGAGAACTACGTGAAGAATACAGAAGCCTCAGTAGCCAATTCGATCAACTGGAAGAAAGGGTATCAGTGATGGAAGATGAAATGAATGAAATGAAGCAAGAAAGGAAGTTTAGAGAAAAAAGAATAAAAAGAAATGAACAAAGCCTGCAAGAAATATGGGACTATGTGAAAAGACCAAATCTACGTCTGATTGGTGTACCTGAAAGTGACGGGGAGAATGGAATCAAGTTGGAAAACACTCTGCAAGATATTATCCAGGAGAACTTCCCCAATCTAGCAAGGCAGGCCAACATTCAGATTCAGGAAATACAGAGAAGGCCACAAAGATACTCCTAGAGAATAGCAACCCTAAGACACATAATTGTCAGATTCACCAAAGTTGAAATGAAGGAAAAAATGTTAAGGGTGGCCACAGAGAAAGGTCGGGTTACCCACAAAGGGAAGCCCATCAGCCTAACAGCTAATCTCTCAGCAGAAACTCTACAAGCTAGAAGAGAGTGGGGGCCGATATTCAACATTCTTAAAGAAAAGAATTTTCAACCCAGAATTTCATATCCAGCCAAACTAACCTTCATAAGTGAAGGAGAAATAAAATGCTTTACAGACAAGCAAATGCTGAGAGATTTTGTCACCACCAGGCCTGCCCTAAAAGAGCTCCTGAAGAAAGCACTAAATATGGAAAGGAACAACCGGTACCAGCCACTGCAAAAACATGCCAAATTGTAAAGACCATCAAAGCTAGGAAGAAATTGCATCAACTAACGAGCAAAATAACCAGCTAACATCATAAAGACAGGATCAAATTCACACATAACAATATTAACTTTAAATGTAAATGGGCTAAATGCTCCAATTAAAAGACACAGACTGGCAAACTGGATAAGGAGTCAAGACCCATCAGTGTGCTGTATTCAGGAAACCCATCTCAAGTGCAGAGACACACATAGACTCAAAATAAAGGGATGGAGGAAGATCTATCAAGCAAATGGAAAACAAAAAAAGGCAGGGGTTGCAATCCTAGTCTCTAATAAAATAGACTTTAAACCAACAAAGATCAAAAGAGACAAAGAAGGCCATTACATAATGGTAAAGGGATCAATTCAATAAGAAGAGCTAACTATCCTAAATATATATGCACCCAATACAGGCGCACCCAGATTCATAAAGCAAGTCTGGAGTGACCTAGAAAGAGACTTAGACTCCCACACAATAATAATGGGAGATTTTAACACCCTACTGTCAACATTAGACAGGTCAACGAGACAGAAAGTTAACAAGGATATCCAGGAATTGAACTCAGCTCTGCACCAAGCAGACCTAATAGACATCTACAGAACTCTCCACCCCAAATCAACAGAGTATACATTTTTTTCAGCACCACACAACACCTATTCCAAAACTGACCACATAGTTGGAGGTAAAGCTCTCTCAGCAAATGTAAAAGAACAGAAATTATAACAAACTGTCTCTCAGACCACAGTGCAATCAAACTAGAACTCAGGATTAAGAAACTCACTCAAAACCGCTCAACTACATGGAAACTGAACAACCTGCTCCTGAATGACTATTGGGTACATAATGAAATGAAGGCAGAAATAAAGATGTTCTTTGAAACCAACGAGAACAAAGACACAACATACCAGAATCTCTGGGACACATTCAAAGCAGTGTGTAGAGGGAAATTTATAGCACTAAATGCCCACAAGAGAAAGCAGGAAGGATCCAAAATTGACACCCTAACATCACAATTAAAAGAACTAGAAAAGCAAGAGCAAACACATTCAAAAGCTAGCAGAAGGCAAGAAATAACTAAAATCAGAGCAGAACTGAAGGAAATAGAGACACCAAAAACCCTTCAAAAAATTAATGAATCCAGGAGCTGGTTTTTTGAAAAGATCAACAAAATCGATAGACCGCTAGCAAGACTAATAAAGAAGAAAAAGAGAAGAATCAAATAGACACAATAAAAAATGATAAAGGGGATATCACCACCGATCCCACAGAAATACAATCTACCATCAGAGAATACTACAAACACCTCTACGCAAATAAACTAGAAAATCTAGAAGAAATGGATAAATTCCTCGACAAATACACCCTCCCAAGACTAAACCAGGAAGAAGTTGAATCTCTGAATAGACCAATAACAGGCTCTGAAATTGTGGCAATAATCAATAGCTTACCAACCAAAAAGAGTCCAGGACCTGATGGATTCACAGCCAAATTCTACCAGAGGTACAAGGAGGAACTGGTACCATTCCTTCTGAAACTATTCCAATTGATAGAAAAAGAGGGAATCCTCCCTAACACATTTTATGAGGCCAGCATCATCCTGATACCAAAGCCTGGCAGAGACACAACCAAAACAGAGAATTTCAGACCAATATCCTTGATGAACATGGATGCAAAAATCCTCAATAAAATACTGGCAAACCGAATCCAGTAGCACATCAAAAAGCTTATACACCATGATCAAGTGGGCTTCATCCCTGGGATGCAAGGCTGGTTCAACATACGAAAATCAATAAATGTAATCCGGCATATAAACAGAACCAAAGACAAAAACCACATGATTATCTCAATAGATGCAGAAAAGGCCTTTGACAATATTCAACAACCCCTCATGCTAAAAATTCTCAATAAATTAGGTATTGATGGGACATATCTCAAAATAATAAGAGCTATCTATGACAAACCCACAGCCAATATCATACTGAATGGACAAAAACTGGAAGCATTCCCTTTGAAAACTGGCACAAGACAGGGATGCCCTCTCTCACCACTCCTATTCAACATAGTGTTGGAAGTTCTGGCCAGGGCAATTAGGCAGGAGATGGAAATAAAGGGTATTCAATTAGGAAAAGAGGAAGTCGAATTGTCCCTGTTTGCAGATGACATGATTGTATATCTAGAAAACCCCATCATCTCAGCCCAAAATCTCCTTAAGCTGATAAGCAACTTCAGCAAAGTCTCAGGATACAAAATCAATGTGCAAAAATCACAAGCATTCTTATACACCAATAACAGACAAACAGAGAGCCAAATCATGAGTGAACTCCCATTCACAATTGCTTCAAAGAGAATCAAATACCTAGGAATCCAACTTACAAGGGATGTGAAGGACCTCTTCAAGGAGAACTACAGACCACTGCTCAATGAAATAAAAGAAGACACAAACAAATGGAAGAACATTCCATGCTCATGGGTTGGAGGAATCAATATCATGAAAATGGCCATACTGCCCAAGGTAATCTATAGATTCAATGCCATCCCCATCAAACTACCAATGACTTTCTTCACAGAATTGAAAAAACTACTTTAAAGTTCATTTGGAACCAAAAAAGAGCCCGCATCGCCAAGTCAATCCTAAGCCAAAAGAACAAAGCTGGAGGCATCATGCTACCTGACTTCAAACTATACTACAAGGCTAAGTAACCAAAACAGCATGGTACTGGTACCAAAACAGAGACATAGATCAATGGAACAGAACAGAGCCCTCAAAAATAATGCCACATATCTACAACTATCTGATCTTTGACAAACCTGACAAAAACAAGAAATGGGATAAGGATTCCCTATTTAATAAATGGTGCTGGGAAAACTGGCTAGCCATATGTAGAAAGCTGAAACTGGATCCCTTCCTTACACCTTATACAAAAATTAATTCAAGATGGATTAAAGACTTACATGTTAGACCTAAAACCATAAAAACCCTAGAAGAAAACCTAGGCAATACCATTCAAGACATAGGTGTGGGCAAGGACTTCATGTCTAAAACACCAAAAGTATTGGCAACAAAAGCCAAAATTGACAAATGGGATCTAATTAAACTAAAGAGCTTCTGCACAGCAAAAGAAACTACCATCAGAGTGAACAGGCAACCTACAGAATGGGAGAAAATTTTTGCAACCTACTCATCTGACAAAGGGCTAATATCCAGAATCTACAATGAACTCAAACAAATTTACAGGAAAAAAACAAACAACCCCATCAAAAAGTGGGTGAAAGACATGAACAGACACTTCTCAAAAGAAGACAATTATGCAGCCAAAAACCACATGAAAAAATGCTCATCATCACTGGCCATCAGAGAAATGCAAATCAAAACCACAGTGAGATACCATCTCACACCAGTTAGAATGGCCATCATTAACAAGTCAGGAAACAACAGGTGCTGGAGAGGATGTGGAGAAATAGGAACACTTTTACACTGTTGGTGGGACTGTAAACTAGTTCAAACATTGTGGATGTCAGTGTGGCGATTCCTCAGGGATCTAGAACTAGAAATACCATTTGACCCAGCCATCCCATTACTGGGTATATACCCAAAGGACTATAAATCATGCTGCTATAAAGACACATGCACACGTATGTTTATTGCGGCACTATTCACAATAGCAAAGACTTGGAACCAACCCAAATGTCCAACAACGATAGACTGGATTAAGAAAATGTGGCACATATACACCATGGAATACTATGCAGCCATAAAAAATGATGAGTTCATGTCCTTTGTAGGGACATAGATGAAACTGGAAACCATCATTCTCAGTAAACTATCACAAGGACAAAAAACCAAACATCGCATGTTCTCACTCATAGGTGGGAATTGAACAATGAGAACACATGGACACAGGAAGGAGAACATCACACTCCGGGGACTGTTGTGGGGTTGGGGGAGGGGGGAGCGACAGCATTAGGAGATATACCAAATGCTAAATGACGAGTTAATGGGTGCAGCACACCAAAATGGCACATGGCTACATATGTAACAAATCTGCACATTGTGCACATGTACCCTAAAACTTAAAGTATAATAATAAAAAAAAAATAACAATAAAAAAAAAAGAAAGAACATGCGTGGTTGGTGAGGTTTAGGAGAAGCTTCTATGAGAAGGGGTTACTTTATCTCCCACCTGGCAACAGAAAGGGGCCAACAATCAAATATCTGAAATAAGCACTTTGCAAGCAGAATCGAAAGCAAGTGCAAAGACCCCGAGGTTAGAACAAGCTTGACCATTAGAGGAACCTAAAGAATGTCAGTATGCCTACCTTCTCATAGAAGGTGGGAGGGAGGAGAATGGTAAGAGGTTCAGGTTGAAGAAGCAGGCAGAGGCCAGATCATGCAGGTACTCATAGCATGGTACAGATTTGGATTTCATGAGTCATTATGAAAGAATGAAGGAAATTAAGAAAGGATCACTAGAAGAGTAATTTTTTAAACACGTTTCTCAAATTTAGGGAAAGTATTTAACTCCATAAATACGTGTGGATGGTGGAATTTAAGTTGAGATTTCTTATCTTGCTAGTGGATTCCCTATATTAATATTATTTATGTTCGCTCTTGAAATATCCCTAGGAATACACTGTAGTCGAGAAGGAACCAGAATTTAAAACAAGCAAAATTTCTCTTATAGTAATAATAAGTAATATATGGTGCTTACTATTATAGTACCTGGCTCTGTTCTAGGCAGTTTACATATATTTAGTCATCCAATCCTCACAATAATTCTATAAACAACAGTAATAATAGATACTATTATCCACAATTGATAAGGAAACTGAGGCGCAAAGAGATTCAGAAACCTACTCCAAATCACATATCTAGTAAGTGTTGAGTGCATATAATTAAAAACAAAATCTCTTCCCAACCCAGAAAACTTCTCCACAAAGGTAGAAGAGAAAGAATACAATTTTATTATTGAATAAGCATCAAAGCAGAATATCATACATCACAGGCAATCTGCTAAGAGATTACAAAGACAGAAAGAAATCGTACCCTTTTTATATTTATATAGCCAAGCAGATATAACCCATACATACATGTTCTCAAGATAAACAATGACTAGTCCTCAAGGAAGGGGACTTGACAGCACCATTTGTCATGCACAGTTCATCCTAAATTAGCCTGGTATTGGGGTGACCATCTGTGTTACAAACTGGCTTTACCCAAGGGAAAAATTAATTTCTCCTATCTCTATGACAGAAGGTAATTTAGGAACTAAGAATCCCCCACTGAAGCTAGGCTGCTACCCTCCCACAAAAACTGGAAGATAGGGGCACTGTCTTCCTTGATTGCATTTCAAAAAGATGGTTCGCTGTTCTCTGATCCTTGAGAAAGACATTCCTGGGTCATAGAACTCAGAAGAGCCTTATTTAGTTTTTTAAAAGATGTATATAGATTTCAAAGAGATAAAGAATGTGCAATTACAAGTTTTCTAAAGTAAATGCTCTAAGAAAAGGGAAGGGGTAGAAATCTTTTCCCTTATTTTTAAGAAGAATAATTAAGCCTCCAATTTTTAACTTGTATTTGCCCTTACATAAGTAGCAGAGCTGAGATCTGAACCTACACAGTCTGGGTCTAGGATCTACTTTCACACTTTAATATTGCTATTTCTTAGGCACTCCATTCCTATTTTTCCCTATTTTTTATTTCTTAGGCACTCATTCCTATTTTCCCTAATTTTCCTGTTAAGAATGCGTAGAGTCATATTCTTAATTCTCATTTTTTCTGTCTTTGCTTTGACAAAAAAAAGTATCTAGATGGGGCAGAGCAAGCTAAAATCATATATATTGGGCCCCATACTGTCAATGGAACTGATTTAATTCCCAAGGATTAAGCACTGTAGCAAATATGGCTCAATTCTAACAATAATTTGGCAATCTGCCCATCTAAGTTGACATTAACAACCTAGGTAGAATGACAAACAAGGTCATTTTATATACATTCCAGATGATGATTTTCTAAAACTGTCTGTTGCCATGAGCCAATGCTGTCTAACATATAAATCATTCAAAGAAAGAGCACTTGGTATGTTGGAAAATGAAAATCAGCAACTAATACAATAAGTACAGCAGTTTACATGGCCATTAGCAGAATATGCAAGAGGATAAAATGGAGGTGAGAACACATAAGATGGATTTTCTTAGTTTTATGTGCATGCAAATTACCATCCTTTTTAGAAACAAAACTTCATTTCTAAAATATCCCTTTTATTCATAACTGTATAAGAATTTTTACCCACATACTCTGTAAGAACACTGCCAGGGATGGGACAACCATTTACCTGGTATAATTTGATCTCTGATTACAAGAAGTTTAATAATTCCATTCAAAACAAGAAGAAGGTATAACACATGACATACACTAGTTTACATTTAATAGAAAATTAATTAAGACACAATTAAACAATGTACTGCAAACACAGTACACACAGCTATATTACGTACCCCCTTATATTAACCTTCCACAGTGAATCTTTGTCTTTGCTCTTTCCCAGTGAACATGTATAAAAAGAGTGACTAAAGAGAGACCCAAATTGACTTATAACCATTTATAACTAAAGAACACATCTTTAGAATAAAATAAATGTGTAGGTACAGATGTAAGTAAGAAAACAATAAATATGCAAATCCAAACTAATATAAAAAGACAAGATTATTAAAGTTTCTGATAAGACATTTCATTTCATTACATATGAATCCTAGTGGTGGGAACAAGTGTGGGAGGAAAGGAGATTGCAAGTTTGCTATTTTTGAAAGCATAATCCAGTATTCTAGTAGCAGACAGTATACTGCTCTTGTATATTTGCAATTTTCAGGATTGGTAAATATACTGTAGCCTGGGTCACAAAATACCTATTATCATACTAGCTTTTTATTAAGCTAGCAATAAATTCCTAGATTTTAAAAACTCAAGTCAAGCAATTTTACCACTGCTGAAAATTTAGTCAATAAAAATGTCAATATCTTAGCGTTCCAAACCACAAACTACAGAAGCATTTCATTCACAATGAACTAACAGAGCTTCAAATATTTCCCTTCCCTCTTGTATTTATCTCAAACTTATAGTTAAGATCTGGAATTTTTCACTGACAATGTTTTTTTCTATAAGCTACCTATAAAGTCAGCCAGAAACAATGATTATATTGGTAGGGATAATTAAAACAGCTAACATTTGTTACGGCTAACATTTGAGGGCTCCCTATGTACCAACCACTGGTTCTAAGGATTTTACATGCATTTAATTTTCACAGTACCCCTATGAGATAATTAGTATAATTATCCCAATTTCCAGATGAGAAAACTCAGGAACACCGTGAATAAATACCCTATCTAACTAAGGTCACACAGCAATAATGTGATGAAGCAAAATTCTAGCCCAGGCAGCCTGGCTCCAGAACCTACATCTTACCCACAAGCTTAACAGTTAATAAGGTATTTTGTCTTTTCTAATGATCTACATATGATGCCTTTCAGTACTTAATCTCAAAATTAACATTGACCCTCTTGTATATGTCATTATGTTGAGCCATATGGGGGCTATAATGAAATGTAGACATGGATACTATGTTAAGATGCTCAAAATAAAAGGTTAAGACAATAAAATAAATATTTCAAAAACTACTACACATATTAATTGCCAAGTTAATTCTCTCTATGTACTATATAGATATACTAGAGGCAGAAGAGAGAACTTCCGGATGTAAAAACCTGTTCTGACACTTCCACTCGCCAGTTCTGTGATTTGGCCAAGACAATCAGATTCTGGAAGCATTGTTATACTAATTTGTGTAACAATTACAAATTCTATTGATATCACTCTTTTCAAATTGTGGGATACAACCCATTAGTGAGTCCTGAAATCAATAAAATGAGTCAAAACCAGCAACTTGATTTTTTTAAATGGAATGGAAAATATTCATTATTAGTAAGTTTCTTAAAACTTTCAGGGTTTTCTTGTACATGTGTGTACGTATATGTGTGTACAGAATCTGATATAAAATGTATGCCTTCATTTGAGTATGGTCATAAAAATCTGAAAGCCACTGTTCTATTCCAAATTGATAAGGTTTGCAGGAGTTTATGGGTTAGAAGCTCTTGTTTCTGTAAAGATCTTTCCAAAGACGAACAAACATCTTTCTCTATATGCAAACTCCTCAAGAGAAGCAACCCTGTCTTACTAATATTTGTATCCCCAGCACTAGCACAGTTCCTGACACACAGCCAGTTTTCAATAAATGATGGATAAATGGAAATAGAAAGTTTAAGAAATTAGAATTTACTTACATTTTAAAGAATTGATAGAATTTGGATACTTTAAAGAAGAGAGTAGCAGGCATTTTTAGAATTCATTCTTTCATTTCCCAATCATATACTACAGCAGGGAAGGAAACCAGACAAAAAGCTTTCTACTTAGAACAAGAAGAGAATAAACTGAACGGCACTGCAAAACCAGGATGGTACCCCTGGTGCACTGATCCCACACCTACCCCTGTGAATAGGCAAAGGTTACAGGTACTGAAGCCTGAAGCTGGAAAGATACACTGAGAACAACTGAGAAGGGCTGATGTTAACCCTTTTCTTAGAAAATATAAACTCAGAAGATTGCGATTCATATTTCCTATTTTAAACAGGAATATAGAGAACAAAAGTCAGATATTACTTGAGAAGCAGAGTGTCAGAGAACCAGGAATTAAAGACATAAGCTAATCCCCAATCAAGCATCTAACTGCATCCTGCCTTTAAGGATTGGGCCCCAGAACTTCTCACGGATTATTCCAGAGAAATCAGTAAGTCACTGCCCTCCCTAAGCAATCGGTGCATCCCAGCACCGCACCAGGCAGAAGTTCGGTCATAAACAAGCACAACGGAAACTGTTCGTCTGTAGCTCGGGGCATTCATGCCTAAACAGAAGCATCAAATGCTCTCAAACAAAGGGCTAAATATCATACTTCACGAAACCGTTGGTAAAAATCCACGCCAAGTTCTGCCGTGTGGAACTTAAACAGGGAGAACCCTAGCTTGACGCATCTTACATTATTTCATCCTTTGATTTCTTCCTTGATTTACTCTTTGGTATTTCTCAGAAAAGAAAAGAAGAATGAGAGCAAAGGAGGAAAGAAGGGAGAAAATGAAAAAAGAATAAGGAAGGAAAATAAATGGAGGTTTCTTTTCTGGCAGGTATTAAGAAAGTATCCTGAAGAGGTGCTGGAAGAAAGTTTCCCCCCACCTGGAAGCGGGGCATGGCCCACTCCCTGTGCTGCTTGGCAGATGTCTGCTGGCAAATCCAATCCTTCTCCTCTCCTTACCCATCTCAGACTGCTGGCTCTCTGTCAGCAAGCATCCAGCTGGGCTCAGCAGTGGGAGGTGAACTGGAAGGGAGAAGTCAGAGTACTTGGTACCTACTTCATTGGATGACCCTGACAGCTAGACTCCTAACTACATTGCATCCTCTGTCCCTCCAGCCTAGGGTAATAGTGACGTCCTGCTGTTGCCAAACCCTGGGTTGCACAGAAGTCGCTTTTTGGCTTCTTAGCTCTTCCACAGCTGTGGAACCAATTCCCTATATTATATTCTCTCTGTTTTAAATATTCAGAATTATGTTTTTCTGACTAGACTCTACCTAATAAACTTTTCAGAAATGCAGCTAAAAAAAGAGAGAGAGGAAAGAGACCTGGCTTAGTTGCACGCAGTAAGAGAAAGCAAGACGAGGTGGTGAAGTAGGATCCAAAACCAAGCAGGACATTTTAGGGCACATTTACATGTTGACTTTACATCAGGATGCCCTTCACTTTATTGTTTTAACTTTAATGACACTGTCTTGTTCCAGTGTATTTTATGTTTACATTCTATTCATGACATGGGATTTTTACTTAGAGTAGTGACAGAGTTTTTCTGAAATACATATTTAACTTTTTAAAATCAAATTAGAGAAACTATTAAATAAATCTTATGCAGGTGTTGGATACATGTGGCCAAAACTATGAATGCCTGGAATTTAGGAAACCCTGGCATAAGAAATAATAATGTTCTTAAATAATTTCAATACTGGTAAGGACATTTAACAATATTGTGGTTTGCCAGGAAATTTCCATCATTACATTACTGTCCTCAAACTCTCCTCAAAACAGATGTTGACAACAGTTTCTGGCTCAATTCCTTGTGTATATGATGAGAGCTTGTGGGATACAGGCACTTCATGAGCACTAAAAATACAGTCTGAGAAGATGAGTAAAATTAACAAGATCTGTCTCATTTTACTTTTTAAAAAATAATTTTAATGTTAAAAACACCACTTGCTACTATTTATTTTTTCTAATTATAAGGTATATAATTCATGATCTAGAATTTGAAAACAGAAAACTATTTTTAAAAAATCCCACAACTCTTTGATAAATGAATGCTTACATTGTTTTTTTTATTTTTCAATGAACTTATATTCATAGATTATATACATATACAATTCATATCACAGTTCATCCAATTTTGCATTTTTAAAACCTCAGATTATAATGAACATTGTTCTATGCCATTAAAAATGCTTCCCAATAGCAATGAGCACACTTAGTGCCCAGATCTTGTCATCTAATACTATTCTCAAGTAAAAGAAAACAGGAATCCTTGAAAACATGGCTATTTCTAGGACTAGAGCAGGAAATATATAAGAAGAGCCTGGACAGTCTAATGGGACCGTAAAGAAGTAAGGAAGGAAGTGCTCCAGAAAACACACACACACATACACACACACACACACACACACACACACACACACACACACACAGAGGTGAGTATATCAAAGGGGCACTGGGACAAAATGAAAGCGTTCCCAATGGCCTGCGCCACAACAATCTGAGCAAAGAAATACAGTAATACTGGGTTATAAGGGTTATAATCCAAAGTATAAATATCCATTAGTCCACACTGATATAAATGTGACTGAATAAATAATGGGAGAGAATAGACAACTCTGTGCTGAATTCCAAATAATTTATGTAAATATTCAACCTTCAAAGAGGTGGGACTTACCTTTTCACCTTTTAAGGATAAGCTGTGCATAGTGACTTCCCTCCAAAGACTACAGTATGGAAAACGGGGTGGGGTGAGGGCAGGTAAAGTGCTGAATAACTTTACAGTGGAAAACCTGATAAATGCCACCTCAGCCAACCGATCAACGTCAACATTAACAGTGATAAGTCATGTTAATAGTACGTACCCTCCATGTGATGTGATGAGAATGGCACTTTGCCTTTGTGGTTTCCTCCCAAAAACCCATGACTCCAGTCTAATCGTGAGAAAAACATCAGATGAATCCCAACTGAGAAACATTCTACAAAATATCTGACCAGTACTCCTCAAACCTATCAAGGTTATCAAAAACAAGAAAAGTTTGAGAAACTGTCACAGCCAACAGGAACTTAAGGAGACATAACTAAATGTAATATAGTATCTTAGATAGGATACTGAAACATTAGGTAAAAACTAAGGAGATCTTAATAAAGTATGGACTTCAAGTTAATAATAATGAATCCATGATGGTTTGTTAATTGTAACAAATGTACCACAGTCATGTAAGCTATTAATAACGGGGGAAACTACGTGCAAAGTACATGGGAACTCTCTGTCCTATATTTGTGATTTTTCTTTAAATATAAAACTGTTCTAAATAAAAGTTCATTAAAAATGCTTATCAAAATATTTTGAAAACATTTTTAAATGATGCTCAATTGGTAGTGATACCTTGTCAACAATTAACCCCTGAGGAAATCTCTATCCCAACAGAGGCTACATACAGAACTGGGGGATTCAGATGCACTGGTACAGGTAGCTTAAATCCTGGAGCCAAAATAGGGGTAGAGTGTCCATCAGATCCTGCCCCTAAGGCTGGTGACCTTGTAACTATGGGAGCAGAAAAGTAAGGCATAGTACAATTTCCTAAAGATGAAAAACAGTATCATGTTCCCCTCCAATTTTGTTATTACAGGGAATAACCTATCTACTAATGATCAGCACCTGTGTCTTTGTGTCTGAGGCCAAGAATAAATTCATCAACTGGGTACCCACTACGGCAGAAGAAGCCAACCACAGTCAATGTTGACTATGCGTCAAGTTGCCAGAGGCCACAGGAAATGGACTACCTTGGAGAATCATCCCTGCCAACATTTCTGAATGGCTATGTCGCTACCAATGGGGCCACAACAACAACACTTGCAACCCAACCTGGACTTCCTTTGACCAAAGGAAGAAATATATCTTTGCCCACGTCAGATGAAAGGTGAACTCCACCCTCGCCTTGTGTCAAAAGCTTTGGTATCCTGCCCAATATGCCTGGAACGGTATATACTGGGAACCTGCTGTGCTGGAGGCCAGATTCCATATAGCCCCCTCTTTGTCTGGAGGCCTTAAATGGCTCCTCTAATGTTACTCTGAGGTTTCTCCTGCCAGACAATTGTCAACACATACTCGAAATCAACAACATTGCCCCCAGTGAAACACAATCTCTTTCCTACTTTAATAACGCCTTAATACACTATAATTACAGCAAAACCACTGCTGTACCCTGGTGGGGGCCCTGTGGGTATGCAGATCCTACGAGTGGCAATACCTGCCCCTACACTGGATGCGGAGATGCACTTAGAGGTGACCATTAATTCCATTCACCATCTGGGATAATATTCCCCTCCCCAGTAATCCGGACTCCCTGGTGGTGGTACCCTATCACAGTATTCTCCCCTGCCGCCGGCACAGTCCTGCTTCAGCAACGAATTAAAATATTAAGCTTACATGTAGAAGAAGCTCTTAATGATAGTAGCATTGGACTCACGTTGCTATCAAATGAATTTGCTCAGCTGTGTACTGTTGTGTTGCAAAATTAAATGGCATTAGATATGCTTACCGCAGCCCAAGGAGGGGCTTGTGCCTGACTGCATACTGAATGTTATGTGTATATCCCTGACAATTCTCACAATATTACTCTCCTTGAAAAGCCATGGTGGGTGTGGTTTTTATTAATTGTGCTTTTAATTCTCCTGTGCTTATTCTATATCTGTAATCTATATCAACTATGCCTTCCCCATGTATCTGTAAGGGTATTTTCCTACAATTGAGTATCAAATTGAGGCCGAATGTGGAGGAAAAGTTAAATATTAAATTTGAACTCAATTGAACATGACACAAACAATGGTCACCAAGTCCCAGAACAGGTTGTGTGAGCCCCTTGAGGCGCTCATCCAGTGCTGTTTCGGAGAAATCTCTATTTCAGTCTATTCCTATGGGTTAGTTATTTAAAAAAATAGACAATCGCAACAACAATCGCAACAAGTTGACCTTTTTGTGTTCCTTGAGCCCAGTCACAAAGGGCCCTCGTGACTGGACCTCATGCCAAACAACTCATTACAAAGAGTTAGGGTTCCAGATCGCGCAAAAGCACCATGAGACCTCTCCTCGTCTGTGCACGGATGAGTGGCCGACTCTGGAGCCCAGGCTGTTGATTCCTGGTCTGTTGGTGAATTCTCCATAGTCTGGTGAGTGTAAATATATATATGTAAATATATATATACACACATATATATGCATATGTGTACATATGTGTGTATATATACACACATATATATGCATATGTGTGTGTATATGTATATATACACACATATATATGCATATGTGTGTATATGTGTGTATATATGTATATATACACACATATATATGCATATGTGTGTGTATATATGTATATATACACACATATATATGCATATGTGTGTGTATATATGTGTATATATACACACACATATATATGCATATGTGTGTGTATATATGTGTATATATATACACATATATATGCATGTGTGTGTATGTGTATATATACACACATATATATGCATGTGTGTGTATATATGTATATATACACACATATATATGCATATGTGTGTGTATATATGTATATATACACACACATATATATGCATATGTGTGTGTATATATGTATATACACACATACATATGCATATGTGTGTGTATATATGTATACACACACATACATATGCATATGTGTGTGTATATATGTATACACACACATACGTATGCATGTGTGAGTATATATGTATATACACATACGTATGCATGTGTATATATGTATATACACATACGTATGCATGTGTGTGTATATATGTATATACACATACGTATGCATGTGTGTGTATATATGTATATACACATACGTATGCATGTGTGTGTATATATGTATATACACATATGTATGCATGTGTGTATATATGTATATACACATACGTATGCATATGTGTGTATATATGTATATACACATACGTATGCATATGTGTGTATATATGTATATATACACATATGTATGCATATGTGTGTATATATGTGTATATATACACATATATAAGCATATGTGTGTATATATGTGTATATATACACATATATACGCATGTGTGTATATATGTGTATATATACACATATATACGCATATGCGTGTATATATGTGTATATATACACACATATACGTATATGCGTGTATATATGTATATGTACACACATATACGTATATGTGTGTATATATGTATATGTACACACATATACGTATATGTGTGTATATATATCTTTTCCCTTCTCCCCTTCCCATTGCAATTTGCTTTTGCTTATATCATTTGCTTATTATATCATTTGCTTATTATATCTGTATTGCCATATACTTGGGATAAAGGCTGTCTACCCTGAAAGGTACTGTGTGTGTGTCTTTTCTTCTCCCCTCGCATGTTTCCAGCACAGAACAAAAGAATAGGTAATAACCCAGAGGATTTATTATAATTATTTAAGCATTCCTCTATTATTGGAAATGTGAGCAATTTCCAATTTTCTATTAAAAGTAATGGAGTGATAAACAATTCTAAATATATTTTTGGTTCAATTCTTTGATTACGACCTCACAATAGATCCCTAGAAGTTCATTCTACTTTTTTAAAAAGTTAAAATAACACATATTATGCACAGTAGCTAACCCAAAGAAGCTGAAGTCGCATTAGATTGTGAAACTTTTCCAAGGTAAATTCTATTCCTCTAGATAGTAACGAAAATATCCAAAATTTGTTCCCAGCCCTATTCATTGATTTCTGCATCCATTCAATAAATATCTGAGTAGCTGCTATGCATCAGACAAATGTACTGTTGGAAAGCCATTTAACCACTTTGAGACCTTGTACTCTGATCCATAATAAACACCAAATGGTCTTCACAGCTGAAGACCATTTCTTGATCCTTGCAATGAAGCAGTACATGTATG
Organism: Hylobates moloch; assembly: GCF_009828535.3. Classification (NCBI taxonomy): domain Eukaryota; kingdom Metazoa; phylum Chordata; class Mammalia; order Primates; family Hylobatidae; genus Hylobates; species Hylobates moloch. The sequence continues at coordinate 52,957,267 of NW_026652281.1, read as the reverse complement.
AATAGTACGCAGTGGGCGCTTTATAATAATTTTCTGCAGCACTTGAATCTCCCGGCTATACTGTGATTCTGTAGCTGAAAAAAAAAGATTCCTCCCACATTAGCATTTGGTGATTTTTTGAAATGCTTATTTAAAAATCTAATTTCTTTTCTGTAATAAATGATTTTTTGTAGTACTTGCAATCTCCATTTAATTTTGTTGCACTCTGGTGCCACCTAACGCTCATCTTCTGTGGGACATCTGTGTTTCTTCACCCTTCCATAAATGTTATTTTAAGCCTGGGTGTAACCCTACCAGCAAAACTTCCCCTGATTGCTTCAAAATGTTCATCTCTCACCAAGCCCTTCAAAAATTGTTGCCACTGTTTCTATGACATCTGATTGTTTCTTCCTAAAACTTACAGATCTCTTCAAGAAATTCAACAATGATGTCAATCACACGGAGTTCTTGTAAATGTTCTCTGCAATGGAGATGTACATCTAGCCAATTTATTGGGGGTGGACTGGGCTGCCCTGGGAGATACACCCATGAGGAAGTAAGGAATCAAGATTGGACAGAAGGAGAAGTTAACCCACAATGTGGTTTCAACTGAGGCCTCCTTCAGTCCTACAGGGAGCTCTGGGGCTGGGACTGCAGAGTTGCTCCATTAGAGGCAAGAGGGCTGGGCCTGATAGCCCCTCATCAACCAGCCACTGGCCACTTGGAGGGACATAACTTTGGGAGAGGCTGTGTCCTGAGGCCAAGGGCAATGCCTAGTAGGGGCACAGCTGTGAAACCATCACAGTCCATACCCCAGCAGCCAGGGGATGGGCCCGTCTCGAGATGAGGGGATCTGGGCAGAGACAGGTCAGCCTTCACTAACTCTTTGCCTGTTCATTTACTTTAATGAGTCGAGCTGAAATTAAGGAAATCTAACTCTTGGAAATCAATCCTACAATCCATAGACACATTTTTTTGATCACAGGATCACAGGTGATTTCTAAGAGCACATAGTTCATTTCGAGTGTGAAATGGCTAACCAAGCCAGCACCTTCTACCCACGGCTCCAAGCACAGTACCTCCCATAAGGTAAACACCTTAAAAGGATACCAAAAGCATTATTATTCTTAAGCATTACACCCATTTTTAGGAAATGAGAGGAAATCAGACATAAAAATAATATAAAAGGACCAATAATGAGATAAAGATGCCTAAATCGGTTCTCAGAACTAAAATCTGAGACAGGACTGCATGGACAGCTGTGTGCTTAGAAGATTAGAAATCAAGTTAGAGTATCTCTATTTGAGAAAGTGATTATCTCTATTTAACCTTGAAAAACAAATTCCTTGTAAACATAATTGTAGCAATGTGGGGAATTCTCAGTAGGATTACAAAGTAGCTTAATTTAAAAACCTAAAAACTCAAAAAATTGTGGCTAATTAGCCCCTTGAGATATTATTTTAACAAAATATCAAAACTCTTCAATAAATATAAAAAATTTAAAAATAAAGTTCATTTATGTCAAACAATGTCATCTATCCCTAATTATTCTGTATACTACTTTAAAAATTAAAAGCTTTTTTCAATTAATAGACAAATCATATATTAGTTATTCAATTTGATTTCACATTATGGGGCATTTACTATGTGAAAAGCATATATGAAGCAAAGGGAGTGACTACAAGTGACTCCTGCTTAGACCTTCCATTTTAAGATGTGACAGAAAAATTGTGCAAGTGAACGAAGGCTAAGCCTTATGAAAACATTATCTATGCAGTGCAAGCAGCCTCTGGCTTCCTGAAATGGGGAAGGTCCAGAGTTCACTAGGAAGCTATGTTTACTGGCTTCATTTGCCCAGAGAAGCAATGTCACTAATAGGAGTTGGTTTCCAGATGAGACCTCCTAATGTACTTCTAGCAGCTCCAGCCCAAGTTCTGGGAGCAAGAAATCATGAGGGACAGGAGGGTGGCAGAGGAGAACATGGCAGTTTCCCATTCCCTTGCCAGACCCAGAGCCATTCTTCAGCCAAGCTATGGATCAAAGTAAGTCTGTAGTTAGCATCTCATATCTCCCTTCCCATGCACCTCCATTCAAAGCTCCACTAGTTTCCAGCCTCTTGTCACCTCCCCCATACTAAGTCCTATGGCACCGATCCAGGCCCAGGTTGCTGCCACAAATTCTACAGATTGAGCTAAATCACTCTCACCCACGCCCACTGCTCAAAATTTACAATGTTCTATCCAGAAATTAGAAGGCAAGAACCTAGCTAATTCATGCTAAAGTATAAATGGTCATTCCTGAAGGCTCCAAGAGACACCAGTATAATCTTTAAAGATACCTGCTGCCTCAAAAGTGGAGATGAACGACTGTCAGAAGTGATGGAGTGGAGGGGAATAAAGAATGTGTATTGAGCATTGCCATGTGCCAGGAACTTTCATTGTACCCTCATAACAGCACAACTAGGTTGGTATGTTATTCACCCAGATTTACAGAAAAGAAATGTGAGGTTTAGAGAGGTTAAGACTTACTCAAGCTCTGGAAGACAGTCTGCCTCCACCTCTCTTCCCCATGGGCAAAGCAACCAGTCCGGTCTCCACCCAGGGGCAGGCAACTCTCCTAGGCCATTCTTCTCTTGCACTGTTTCTTCTCTTCCTTTGTATTGAAACCACAGATCCCCTTAAAAAACCATCTTCTTGCAAAGTGTGACGACAGGGACAGTAAAAGAAGCTGAGGCAGCAATGGGTAAACACTACTAAAGCATATTTGTATAATGAAGCTGCTTGTAAGTGGAGTGCGGATCGGGAACTGCTCATATTCTAGGCTCTGAAAGGAGGAAAAGAGGATGGTAAGTGGATTTATCCCTTGAGCGTCAGTATCTACCTCTCTAAAGTATGTTTTCTAAGTTCTTTGCTAAAATTCTAGGACTTCGTCAATGTGATAGCCTTTAGGTTAACTCAGGTGCTGTTATTTTTACCATAGCTAACTTTAAAACTAGTCATCTCATTAGCATGGCTTTTCAAATACTAAAACCCATTCAGGAAGAAAACCATTAAAAACCTAGTTGATATACACTTTAAAATTCTATACTCTATGCTCATTTTATATTAAAAACACAGAAAAACAGTCTCCCTCTCCAAGGCAGTGTTTCAGACCAGCAGCTCAGTCCAGCAGCTCATAGATAGATTTTCTGGATGGCTGATTATTCATCTTCCCCACTGCTGCTTATTGACCAAACCCCACGTGGGCACTGGAAATATCTGCCTGCCCAGAGCAATTTGATTTGCCTTTAAAGACCCACCTCTCTCCCACTCTCAGCCCACAGTGTTTGGGTTGAATGCTCCTCACTTCTGGGTTCCAAAATACACACATGACCTGTTCAAAGCACCCCCTGGCCACAGTGGACAGAGTGAGGGTCCAAATCACTCCCAATGTCACTCACTCCGAAGCATGGTCTTTCCCACGGGCAGGCACAGCTGTGAGGAGGACGTGGGCCTAGAGATGCTGAGAGCCACCAGTAGAGAGTCTGCCTGACAGAGATGTCCAAAGCCAAGCAATTCTGGGAGAAGGAAAGAAAGAAAGGTGGCAGGGGGTGGTGGGGTAAAGACAGAGACCTGATGACTGAGGCCTGGATCCAGCCTGCCCTGGGTCTTTTCAGGTGTGACCAATACACTCTCCTTTGAAGCCTAATCCAGGAAGAGTTGAGCTCCTGTATCTTGCAATGAAAGGCTCATGAACAGCCCGTCCCTGATGCCTGGGCTCTGCTCCATCCATCCTATTAGACATCTCCATTCCTACCCACCACTCCTCAAATGTTCCCAGTATCATGTGGGGAACTACTGTGTGCCTCTTTAGCTCCCAAGCATGGCCCAGCTGGCAGGACATGAGGAGTCAGCCCCAGCAGCAGCTCAGTCTCCTTGGCCTTCTGTACACCAAGCTTCAGTCCAAGAGGTGTTCACATTCCACCCTCAGCTCTACCCAGCTTCCTTTTCACAGGCTGCTGCCGCAAGCAGAGAATCGGGCTTCCAGGCAAGGAGCTATAAGTTAGGCCTGTGGTTGGCTTATTTTAAAGGAAGCAATTGTTTGTGCTTCCATTTATCAAAGCCCAGAGTGCACAAGCACAGATCCATATCCCTCTGAATCATCCACCACCTCTCAGGTTTGAGGACTCCCCTCTAACAAAGCTCTTTCTTCACGGTGATTTCAGACTGTGGGCTTCTGCATTTTCCAGCACATTTATAAGATGGCCATGAAATCAATGAGAAGAAGTGAACAGAGAGCTGACAGTACACTACTGCTGGTGCAAACCAAACCAATTGTTCAAGTAGTTGTCGCAAATGAGGTCATTAAGCCTCTGTATTTATCTCCCAAGACACAGGGATTCCCATGGTTTTATTTACTTAAAAGTGGAATGTCTGTGCTACCTGGTAGTGACATTTATCTTTTATGTATATATGCTACCTCCCCAACTAAGAGAAAAAATCTCTGGAGTGCAGGAGTATTGGGTTCCCAGAATCTACAACAGATTTTCAATTCCTTATGTGTGTAGGCGGCAGTCAGCAAATGTTGACAAATGAGAAGGATAATCAGAGGGAGCTTCTATTAGATATCACAGCCTCTGGCAAAGGAATCTCGCTTCTCAAAGGCTCAGACCCAAAGAAGAGTCTCATATAAGAATGCATAAGGAGGAAACAGAAATCAACTTCTAGGAAACAGAATCCTATATTAGCAAGAAACTCCAAATTTGGGTTCCCCTCACACCCTGGTCTCTTTGGTAAATGCTGCAGGCTACAGCTTCCTTTTTATTTCTGGGCACATCTAGACCTACTCTTAGGAGGCCAGTCTACAGATTTTTCCTCCTAAAAATCAATCCAAGTGCCCTGCAAGGTTCTCGGATACATAAACATGCAGGCCATGGTTGAAATTTCAGAGACTCGAGTTTTAACTTTTATAATGCTAATGGAGCCGTCTAATTTTCATAAGAATTTTTACTGAGTCTTCCTTTTACCCAAGGGTATTAACTGAGGGTTCTGGAGTCCATGGATTGAAAGTCATGAGTTTCCTTCCTTGAAGAAGAATGCACAATTCTGGTTTTGTGTACATTTCTATGGGAAAATACCACAACCTTTGTTAGTTTCTGAAAAGGGTTTATGATACCCAAATAGAATTAGAACTACTGTTTAAATCTGTTTACTATTTGAATAGTATAATGTTTACTTGGTTATGACTCCAGTAAAATACTACATTAAGAACAACAACAAAAAGACTACATCACATTTTTCCACAATAGCAGATAAAAGAATACATAGGTTCTTGATACCCTTTTGACTTGGGCATGGCTTCTGTCATGAAAATTTGTACTAGATGCTATTTCCTAGTCCAGATGGCAGTAATGGTTGGGTGCTTAAAGCAGTCCATGTTCATATTGGTCATTGTAGTATTTGGCTGGGGAGGTCAAAGCAGAGATTGGCAAACCTCTGTCGAGCAGGGCTTGGTACAATTTCTGATCACTCACATTTGCTAGATGTGCTAAAATCTATACCCTGAGCATTCACAGAATAGCAAGTAGGCTGGCTTATGTTGCCACTTCAATTTTGATTGTGTGACAGACTACGGTCTCCATGAAATATTTTGACATTGCCTTCTTTTCCCTCCTATAACATTGTATAACAAATGTAATGGTGAGCTTTAACACACTTTAACTTTTCCTTCTTGCTTGAGAACATTGCTGCAAATCTGTTTCATAAATATGAATATTGGCTATACATGGAAATATAAAATTTAGATTTTATGTCTGAGAAAATATACAGGAAAATATGGAACAAATTAAATCCCCTTTACCATGCTTTAGATCTGTTCAACGGAATGTCTTCCTAATTAACCCATGATTATGTTAACAAACAATACAGATTTTTAAATGTACACCTCCTTATAGAACCCTTTCCAAAGTTTTTCATTTTTCTCCCACCCTAACTTCAGGAAAGAACTTGAAATCTCCTGAAAATGTATTTTTTATAATTTACAGTTGTAACATCTGGATCACCGAGCTTTATCTAACTTTCATCTCTACCTAGGCTCGGAAATGTGCTGTCTAGGAGAAATCTCTCCCCTGAGCACTGATAATGAGACATTAGATTGCATTTCTTGCCTTCATTTACTTTCCAATAGTACTCAATAAAACAGCAATTGGATGAATGAAATGGCATGTTTTTCCAGGGGGAAAGACACTTTCATCCTCTAGGTATTTCTATTTTTGTCGACATTTTTAAAATATCATATCTTAATAGGGAAAACATAGCTCCAACCTACTTCCCTATCTCTTTACAAGACAACTTTGTGAGTACAATGTGGTTCCACACATAGAAGCAAAGGAAAGCTATTCCCAGACCAACGACACGAAGTCTCCTGAAGATGGTTCTTCCCTTCAAGGCTGTGCATCCGGGTTCTCAAAATTGCTTCAGTGCTTGCTAAAGTCCAAAATCTCCCCAAGATCTGCAAGGTTCTGCAATAATCTGGCCCGTCACTAATCCCAGACCCATCTCCCCCAACACACACACACCTTCCCTCTTAATCACCAAATCCCCACTGCCCAGGCAATCTTCCTCTAAGTGCTTCCTGCTGTGGTTCCCTCTGTCCAGAACTGTCTGCCACATCCCTGACTTCCCTCCACCCTGAAAAAAATCTGACCAACTCCTATTCGTTATTTTCATTTGATCCTAAATGCTTCTTCGGGGAAACCCGATCTGATCCTCCCTCTCTCAAGATTGAGTTGGGACTTCTTATTATACAATTCATTCCTACCATTCTCTGTACTCCTCTGATTCAGTTATCACAATTGTAATTGGTAACAATTTGCATATTTTTTAATGTAATGGATGCTTCTTCTATAAGACTGTAAGCTCTATGTGAGCAGGAACTGTCTTATTATCAAGGTATTAACAAGATGCCATGTCTCCACAACATACATATTTCGTAAATATTTGAGGAAGGGAGAAAGAGAAAGATGGTTACTAAAATCATTGGTACTTAATTGGAAGGAGATCTTCCAGCTACACATACATACCTGGGGTTGGTTTATTATATAGAACATTTTAACTGAATATTCTCCCCATTCCAAGACATCTGGAAAACAGCTACAAGACAATACTCATGAGCAGATGTAGGGGATCGATCAAGGTGGTGGGAGAAATTATAAAGTTAAAGGAAATAGACACAAACCTTCTTGGAAGGCCGGGAGGTTTGCATAGCTTCAGTAAAAGATTTGGCTGAAGGCAGCTGAATTCTCTTAAAAGCTTGGGGTACAGACACACAGGAATGTAGAGGAGTTTATCTAAATAGCTTATTTTCTCATGTGGTCCTAAGACCAACCTGTGATCATCTGTGGGCACATGACTGCTCTCTACTAGGGAGGTCGGCGACGTTAATCACCCTCTAGTGGTGTTTACTGGAGACCTTTGTCATTTAATCTGTACTAAATAAATGTGAACTTCACCAGCTTATTGGGGCCAAAGCTGCGGACTCAGGCAGCAGAGCCCCTTAGCTGCACTGACAGGCAAAATATCTGTCAGTGTATGCCTTTCATCCATCGCTGGGTCAGGGTCTGTGGGTTGGACCCGGCAAGCAGACCTAGCAGCTTTTCAATGTTGAAGAAAGCCACCTATAACACAGCAGTTCGACTCATGAGTTTTGGAGCCAGTTCTTAGGTATAAAATCTGAGCTCTGCTGTTTACCAGCTGTGTGACCTTGAGAAATGTCCTCATTTTTTCTAAGACTCCACTGATTTATCTATAAAATGAGGCTAAGAATTCCCACTGCTTTACTGTTGTCGCAAAGATTAAATGAAGTAATGTCTGCAAATCAATTAAGACAGCAACTGGCATAAGACTAAGATTTGCATGCTGGTATTATTAAGAAACATTAGAAGTTGTGCCAAATTCAGAAGACATTATCTCATATCTTGCTTTCTCCTTGTTAAAGGAATATACCCCAAATGGACATCTTTACAAAACAACTAGATGTTCAGAAAAGAATTTGTTTTCCTGTCCAAAGATCATAACTCCTAGACTAAATACAGAATGTATAGCATTATTTTTCAGAGGAGTTTAACAACATGATTTGAAGTCATGATACATGTATAGAACTCACAAGAAGAAAGATCTGAAAATGTTCACTTATGAGGTCTCAGAACTGAGCCTGCAAATTAACAAACTAACCCACTCTCATTAACTGAAAACTTATCTCCAACTAATGGTGGCACCTTCCTCTAGCCTTCTCTCCAAAACAATGGAGAGACCTATTAGCAAGGCTGGTGATAAGGGACAGTCAGACTCAACCACAAATCATGGGTTTGGGTACCAAGCATGTATTTAGCACTGGTGTGGTGATGTGGCCTCACTAATGGTGAAGCAGTGGGTAGCCTGGAAATTATGGCCTTGGTAGCAATCAGATGTCTGTCAATATCTAGCTTTGCCACTTACTAACTATGGACAAAACCAGGACTGCCGAAAAGTTACTTAGCCTCTCTAAGAATTTCCCATACATAAAATGCAACTAACAATATCTCTTTGTCAAAACTGCTGTGAGGTTTAAGTGAGACAATGTACATAATCTATAAATGTTTCTTTTTTTTTTTTTTTTTTTTTTTTTTTTTGAGACGGAGTCTCGCTCTGTCGCCCAGGCTAGAGTGCAGTGGCGCGATCTCGGCTCACTGCAAGCTCCGCCTCCTGGGTTCACGCCATTCTCCTGCCTCAGCCTCTCTGAGTAGCTGGGACTACAGGCGCCCGCCACCACGGCCGGCTAATTTTTTGTATTTTTAGTAGAGACGGGGTTTCACCGTGGTCTTGATCTCCTGACCTCGTGATCCGCCCGCCTCGGCCTCCCAAAGTGCTGGGATTACAAGCGTGAGCCACCGCGCCCGGCCCATAAATGTTTCTTTGAGATGCTGTATATAGAATGCCTAAGAGATAGATATATTTCATTTATTTCCCCTAAAACTATGCCTTTCAGAGGACAAGAAAGCAGAATGACAGAAATAAGATGAGGCTATAGAATATAGAAAATGAAAAATTATAGGTCTTTTAACGTATAACATGAGTCTAATAATAATATCAATAACAAAAATAATGATGGTGATTTAGTGGGGTACCTGGTAAGGAATAACTTTTTTTTAAGTAGAACTGTCATTTAAAAGTTGCTAGTTACTTGGGATTATATTTTCCTAAACTGGGTTCCTCAGGTACAACCTACTTCAGGCAGCCTATTCTGTAGTGTTTAAAGGCACAGACTCTGGTGACATAGACCTGGGTCCATCATACAGATGTATAACTTTGGGCAAGTCAGTTAATCTCCTGTGGTTCAGTTTCCTCATTTGTAAAATGCAGAAGACATCAACCTAAGTGTTGCAGTAAATAAATCAGTTAATATATATACAACACTTTAGAATAGTGCCTTATACATAATAAATGTTATGTAAGTTTAGCTATTATTAATATTAGTTATGAAGTGTTGTTTTAAAATGGCACTGGGTAAGAAGCTCCACATGCTGGTTGGCCTCAGGCCAGAGGTGAAATGGCACAACTGAGCAAAGAGAGCCCAGCTCGGGGTGGGCTGGGGAGGAACTCGTCAGCAAGTCAGACCTCACCTAATGCAGCTTTAGAAGATAGACTGCGGGCCGGGCGTATTGACTCATGCCTGTAATCCCAGTACTTTGGGAGGCTGAGGCGGGTGGATTACTTGAAGTCAGGAGTTCGAGACCAACCTGGCCAACATGGTGAAACCCCATCTCTACTAAAAATACAAAAATTAGCCAGGTGTGATGGCGGGCACCTGTAGTTCCAGCCACTTGGGAGACTGAGGCAGGAGAATCGCTTGAACCCAGGAAGTGGAGGTTGCAGTGAGCCAAGATTGCACCACTGCACTCCATCCTGGGTAACAGAGCGAGACTCTCTCTCAAAAAAAAAAAAAAAAATGCATATTATGATTTAACAAAAGTTAATTCAAAGACAGGATAGTAAAGAGCAAGCCCTACCACAATAGATAACACAATAAATATGTTCATGTACACTTTATGCAAAACCAGCTCACACAACAAATTTCTGGTACCAAATACAAAAGAAATTGTCTGAAACTCACATCAGATATATGCTCCTAGAAAAAGAATAGATTTTAAAATATGAAATGGGCATTTGTAAATACACCATTCAGGATATAATCTAGATATAATTAAGAGGATGAAGAAAGTAATAAAATAGTGTAAGAAATGTTTTTCAAATAGAGCCACTGAGAGGCATCAGCATGGCAACATTAACAGAAAATAAGACGTTACACTAGGCAGCCACTCACCACACAGGAAGGCTCTGCTGTCTCAGATCCATTTGTTCCTAATTCAGTTATTCACCAGCTCCCATTCTGAGGTGATCTCAAAAAATGATATTCTTGTGATTATGAGAATATATTTTTATGATCCTAAAAGTATTTCTCTTCCTCAAATTAGAAAAAAAATAACTATATCAATAGAGAAACTTACCAAAATGTGTCCGTATTTTTTACCTGTAAGGATCATTTTGTGAGAGTTAAGTCAGGCTATGCTTGAAAACATTAATGATTGATAGTTATTGTGACATCTGCGTTTGAAAGGATTAAGGGACTAATTCAATGAGTGCTCTTCCATGGTGGCTGTAAATATGATATACACTTACAGGAGAATGACTATTCTATTGAAGAAAAGGCATTCCTTATATATCATAGATTTTATATATGTTATAATTACATATAAAACATTATATATAATATATATTTTTATACATGGCACTCCATATTTATATATATTTTAAATTCAAAGTAAGATTATTCATTTCCTTTGTAGAACACATACCATAGTGGTTTACTAACCACGAATGCCATCTTCCAATTGTTTTATAATTTTCTCTTTTGCTGAACTAGTTTTTGTACATCTATTCAGACTAGACAAACTAAAGCCATTTGTAAAGATTATATCATCATTTAAATGTAATACCATCTATTACTTTATTACTATTAAAGTGGATGATTAAATTTAGAAGTGGAAGAATATTGGCATTCTTCTGGTTATCTTTGACTCCAGTGAAAAATATGATATGCATGAAAGAGTAGGCATGTGCATAAACAATGCCTGGTAAAGGTATCCTCTGTGTGTGTATATACGTGTGTGTAAGACATACGTCAAAGCAACACAAAATGTCACAAACATCATAGGAGTCAATTACTTAAATTTTGCCATGAAAAAATATATTATAAAAGCTACTAACAAAAAAGTTGCCTGATTGTCCTTTATTTTCCCTGCTTATTTTCCAAGCAAAGAAAGAAAACTGATATTATAGCTGAAAGGTAAGCCAGAGGGCAGAGAAGGAAGAGCCAAGACCTAAATAATATACCACCTGGATAGTCCGACAACACAGTTCCATAGGCTAATCATCCAAGTTATCCAAGTCATCCAAGTTATACAAAGATCCTCTCATAGCAAATTCCATATAGTTCTTCCTCATTTCTGGCAAATGCCCAGTAGGAAAAAGTTGAAGTCAAAGAAAGTGAAAGTTTCAGATAAATAATAGGTACAAATACACTCTAAAATGCTCTGTCTTCCTTGAAAAGCCCAGAGGCAGGGAGCATGCGGCCTGAGAGATTCTGCCAACTGCAAGTCTCCCTTCCATCTCTGACTATTCCCTTCTGTCTTATTCTGCTGATTCCCACAGAGAAAGCAAGGAAATCACAAAAGCACCAGCCTGAGTGTAGAACATTTTGCCGCATAGTGGGCCAAAGGGAGCAGAGAGAGGCTGAGGGGATGACCCAAATGGTTAAGTTTTTTTTTTACTTGAAACTCTATTGAGTTGAACTGGTGTGTATACAAGGCCAGACAGGACTGGGCAAAGTCACGATCACAGCCAAACCCCATTACTGTTCCTCACCTGAAGCTTTCTTTAAAAGTAGACGAAAGCAAAGAAGAAAAGAGAAGGTGCAGCCCACATCTGCTCTCAGCTAGAGACAGCGTGGTCCCTGCTGATTTGGGGGTTTGGCCCCGCAGGGCGCAGGAGGCAACTGTTCTGTGGTACCCAGAGCTTGTCTCTAAAATCTCTTCCAATCCCAAAAGATATTTTGGAAAACATTTGGAGTCCCAGTGTGGTGTGGTGAAAATACTATTCAAAAGCAACTATCAAAATAGCTAAATTATTCTTGTATCAAAATCAATTTTACATTTCAATATAAGAACAGGAATGGACAGAATATCATTTCTATTTTGAGAGAATATCTATTGGCAGTTTTCAGAAATGGACCATTTGCCATGCACAGATCAGCCTTGCACAGGAGAGAGGATGCATATTTTAATATGTTTGCAGCACACTACCTTGATTAAGAATGAAAATTTCCAGCAGAGCCCTTGGATCTCAACCTCCTTCATTATAACTATTTCTCCAAATATGTAGCCACTCTGGCATCAAGCACCATAAAGATTCAGCTAACAGGTATATGTAGGAGGTTTTCTTGTTCTGCCTGACTTTTTAAACTAACATGTTTTACCCTTTCTTTTGCTCTATTAACACTCACTACTTTCAGTGCCTAACACTGAACAAAAAAGGAACCATTTTGTTCTGAAGAACTCAAAATAACTTAAAGAATAGGAGCTATTACAGTACATAGGTGACAATCTGACACTTAGGAGCCTGGCACCCTCAGCCATTCTGCAGAAATGCAAACCCAAAACTCAACCCCCACCCAGGGAGAAAAAAAAGATATTTCAATAAAAGCATCTCTGAACAGAACTAGGAAAAATCAAAAACATAAGAAAAGGGGAAAACACGCTGTGATGAACTCTTTTTACTCCCCCTTCCCTGGACATTCAGCCAAATCCCTGATCCTGCAAATCTTTCCATCTTTCTGTCACCAAAGTCAGAGCACAGCCCAGGCTCTCACAGCAGGCTCTCACTGAGACTACTGTGGCCTCCATGTGTTCTCCTGTTTCCACACCAGCTTCAACCTCCTAAGGCTCAGGTTGACCCAGTCACTACCCTGCTCAATTGCCTCCAGGGTTGGAGAGCACACGTCTCAGCCCTTGTATCTGGCCACACCTTCACTCTCACCTTTATTCGCATTACCCCTCTGCCCACACCCTAGATTTCAGTCCCGCTACTGACTTCCCATTTTTTGCATACACAGGACACTTACTTGCCTTTGCGCTTAGGCAACAGTCTTTCAACATCTCCCTATGTCCAAATCCTAATCACATTTCAAAACTAGGAAGGGGCCACCAAACAGAACACCCTCAAACTGTTACCACCAAGCCTACAGACCTCCCTGCATCCACGTCCACACTGTCTTCTTCCATCTGCAATGGAAAACGGATGCTTCTTCTGGCTAAAGACTAAGGGAGACCTCCCTCCCATGGCCTGTGAGACCCACCCCAAGCCATGTACTTAGGAACCTTATCCCATTAATTATCCCCCTTTCTCCTTTATCTTCGACCTCTCCCTCTCCATAGGCTCTGTCCCATCAACTCACTCAGGGTATCTCCATTTATAAAAATCTTCCCATGAACTGTTTCCAACACTTTCTCCTTCTCCCACTACTGCTTTCTTTTTTTTTTGAGACGAAGTCTCGCTCTGTCGCTCAGGCTGGAGTGCAGTGGTGTGATCTTGGCTCACTGCAAACTCTGCCTCCCTGCAAACTCTGCCTCCCGGGTTCACACCATTCTCCTGCCTCAGCCTCCTGAGTAGCTGGGACTACAGGCGCCCACCACTATGCCCGGCTAATTTTTTGTATTTTTAGTAGAGATGGGATTTCAACATGTTAGCCAGGATGGTCTTGATCTCCTGACCTCGTGATCTGCCCGCCTTGGCCTCCCAAAGGCTACTGCTTTGTTTTATCATCTGTATAGAGCCGAATTGCTTGGCCACTCTCCCTGTCCCCACCTCCACAATTTCCACATACCCACCGCCCCCAACCACTGCATCCTCACCTTCATCTCACCACTCATTTCTCCTGGCTGGTGAACTCATCCCATTAGTTTGTAAAATGTACTGATGCCTACATGTCGTATTGATGCTTACATGTATTGCCCCAGACAACACATGCCTAGCACTTGCCCAGCACTTGGGGGAAGGGGAAATGGGGAGAGGAGAAATCAGATATGACCTCTCTGAGTCAGAAGTTCTAACTGATAGCTAAATTCATGCCAGAGATATATTTTATTTAACCTATGATGCTTTTAAAAATATATTATTTATTTGACAAAAATTCAGGAATCTAAAGACTTCACACCAAAATCTGGGATTTGGCTTCTGTTAAAGAATCTGGAAGCTCTGGCAACACGGTTTCTTTCCCAGGTGCCAGTATTCAGCTGAGAAGCAGCTGCTCCTTCCAGGGGGCAGGGGCTCCCTGGTCCACCATGGCCCCACCAAACCCTCTTGGCTCCTTGTCTTTACTTTGGTGGCCCCTGTGGGCATTGGAGTTTGGAGTTTGAAATCCCTGCTTTAGATCAGTGTTATCCAATAAAAATACAAGTATGAGACACATATGTAATTTTACTTGTAAAACTAACTTTAATATTATATTTGATTTAACCTAATATATCCAAAATGTTATCCCAACACGCAATCAATAAAAAAAGTTTAATAATGGGATATTTCATATCCTTTTCTTTGTACAAGCCTTCAAAATTCAGTGTGCATGTATGCACTTTACACTTATAGCCCATCTCAATTCTAACTAGCCATGTTTCCAAAGTCCCATAGCAAAATGCGGGTAGTGGTTGTCACATGGGACAGCACATCTCTGGATGCTAAATGGTTAGTTACAAGAATCAGATCTTGCAAGCAGAGAAAGTCGGAATGAGAGAGAATATTAAGGAGAAAGAAGAAAGCTGGCAGGATTAAGAAAGTGGGTGTGGATGTTAAAGAATAGGCATGTGAGATGTTTAAAAATAGGAGGGAAAGGGACAAGGACACAGAGACAATGAACCATGCTCAGTGAAAAAGTTTGCTCTAGTCTAGTCCTCCATGGGAGAAAAACATCCTTTATAAGCAAATGCAGCTGATGGACAATGCAGATTTTCTGGAGGGAGGATTTGGGGTTTTTTAACTAGGCTCAGCACTAGACAGGAGGGGTCAATGTAAATATCACTTGGCCACTTGTGTGAACTCCACTTCACACAGTTGGTATTTAAGAGGCAGCAGAATGAACCAGGCTAGTGAGGATGGGATTCTTGGTCAATGTTGGGATTTTTTTTTTTTTTTTTTATGGAGTTTCACTCTTGTTGCCCAGGCTGGAATGCAGTGGCACTATCTCAGCTCACTGCAACCTCTGCATCCCAGGTTCAAGCGATTCTCCTGTCTCAGCCTCCTGACTAGCTGGGATTATAGGTACCTACCCAACACCCAGCTAATTTTTGTATTTGTAGTAGAGATGGGGTTTCACCATGTTGCCAGGCTGGTCTTGAACCCCTGACCTCAGGTGATCCACTGCCTCGGCCTCCCAAAGTGCTGGGATTACAGGCGTGAGCCACTGCGCCCAGCCAATATTGGGGTTTTAATCTGAGTCATGGCTGGAAGCAAAGGGAAGATAAGGGACTTTCTTAGATAATGGGTTTGGGATGCAGGAGAAGTGCTAGGTACAAAAAACAGGTCAGGCCAGGGGCGGTGCCTCACGCCTATGATCCCAGCACTTTGGGAGGCTGAGGCAGGTGGATCACGAGGTCAGGAGATCGAGACCATCCTGGCTAACATGGTGAAACCCCGTCTCTACTAAAAATACAAAAAATTAACCGGGCGTGGTGGCGGGTGCCTGTAGTCCCAGCTACTCGGGAGGCTGAGGCAGGAGAATGGCATGAACCCGGGAGGCGGAGCTTGCATTGAGCCGAGATCGCACCACTGCACTCCAGCCTGGGCGACAGAGCAAGACTCGGTCTCAAAAAAAAAAAAAAAAAACAGGTCAAGGAGATGGGTCAAGGAGAAAGGAGTGAAGAAGGAAGGAGAGTATCTTGAGCCAAGATCCAGGCGGAATTCAAGACTCAGAGGCATAGCTAAGTGAGGATGTATAGGCAGGAATCAGAAATCCAGATGTGTGGGTGCAATGTCAGAGGCCAGAAAGGAGACTTGGGTGCGAAAACTGGATACCCAGAGTCAGAGTCCAATACCAAGAACTACATCCCTGACCCGGAGACCTCAGAAATAGGATGCTTTTCCATCCTCCATGGGAGCACAATATGGCAGCCACTTAGTAGGTACCACATCCTCCCTTCACCAGACTTTAATTCTGTTTCTTGTCTGCCCAAGAACCAGAATTGAAATCTAGGCTGGCAAAAGCCAAGCTACCAGCTGGGGGAAGAGGGGAACATCAAATATATCTGCCAGGCTTAAAAGGACTTGGAATTGAGAAGGCAATAATATCATTTCACAAACATAAAGCGATTTTGAAGCTCTTCCAGAGGCCTTATCTCTGAACAGTTCTAGCCAATCCATTCATCCCTTCATTCGTTCAGTCACCATTTATTGAGTAGTCTTCCCCTCAACTGTTTTACAATGCTGATTCGCTAGGTCAATTGCACTAGGGCTTGCCAAATTCCACTCCAGCAGAGCTGGCGAGGCAAGTGAAGGTGGTTCAGGCTTAAGCAAAATAACTTCAGATTGTTAATGCTGAAGGGGCCTCTCTAAATGAACCCAGTGGGATTAGGAGGATACAAAGATCCTAACATGTCCAGAGGTCCACTTGTCTACATTTGTTGTAATTTTCCAAATTGGCTAGGACCCAAGAGAACCGGAAGTAAGGCTGGTATAAAATATCTCGAAAAGATTTCACTGAAGAGAAGAAAATTGTTCGCTCAAGAAGGCAGTAGGCAGGACTTTTAAATCTCATTATATTACAAATACAGTTTTCCATATTGCACCCATACTACAGTTAAATACAAATATTTGGAGACTTCAGGGTTATTGTGGCCTGATATTCTCCCCCCCCAAAAAAAAAGTTTCTAATGATAAGAAACTGCTACATATTAGAGGGGAAAATGTATTTGGATAAAATATTGAATTGTTAGGGATAAAATTCTCACTTCTGATTCATAAAAAGCACTGTGAGTTAGAAGAAAAGGTTGATGGTGAAGAGCAAATTAAAACAGCACATAAAGTTAATGATGTAGAAAAAGGCTGTATCTTCAATGGTGCCAACAAATCAAAATTTACAAAAACTGTAAAGGCTATTTGTTAAGTGAACAAATGACTTGAGAAAAGGGTGCCTCTTCTTTGATTCAATAATTAGCTTTACAGAAAGGTAAGCATGTCATAAACAGGTCTGGTTTATACTCTAGTTTTATAAAAATATGCACATTTATATAAAGCAAGTTCTAGGATAATATCTACTTCATCCACGTTAAACAAAAAACAAAGCCCAGCATGCAAATAATAACCCTCAGTTATCAAGAAATGGTCTTATTTAGGATGCTTGACTTACTGAGGCAGGGAAATATGTGATTTTTAGTAAGTTTTCCGGTAGCAAAAAGAAATTAAAGCAAAGAACTTTCTGTTTCAAAAAATTATTTTCAAGCCAGGCGTGGTGGCTCATGCCTGTAATCCCAGCAATTTGGGAGGCCGAGGTGAGAGGATCACCTGAGGTCGGGAGTTCGAGACCAGCCTGACCAACATGGAGAAACCCCGTCTCTACTAAAAATACAAAATTAGCCAGGCATGGTGGCACATGCCTGTAATCCGAGCTACTCGGGAGGCTGAGGTGGAAGAATTGCTTGAACCTGGGAAGCAGAGGTTGTGGTGAGCCGAGATTGCACCATTGCACTCCAGCCTGGGCAACAAGAGCAAAACTCCGTCTCAAAAAAAAAAAAAAAAAATTCTGCTTACCTAAAGCAGATGCCTGCTACCATATTACAAATAGATATAGACCAAGAAGAAAAAATCTATATAACCTAACTTCTGAATCTGCAGATTTTGTCAATGCTTATACAGCTATGCAGTCATATTATTTATACTCTATTAACCAGGATTGGTAAATGATTTAATAAGCATTATGATCAAAGAAATCATATTACATGTTTCCTTTAGGTATCAAAAATATATTATTAACCTTTATTTTGTGAAATCATTTTCAAACAATGAGGTAAAAGAAAGAGGAAGAAGAATGTTCTATTTTTAAGTGAATCTGCTAATCTCACTTTTTCCCTCAACATAACATATTCATTCTTCATGATAATGCATACATACTTGCTAAAAATAATGTAAGATTTTTTTTCATTGCTGTATAAAATTGTAATGTCACCAATACTACCTTGATTAGTCATGGGCTACTTTTTCCAACACTGCAAGTAACATAGTTCATATCCCAAATTAAATAAGAAGGACTGGCAAAGCACCCTGTTAATTTTTTTCAACCACACACTTATTTGTAATAGCAGCAATTGCAAAACTTCAGTATATGCTCCAATAATAATAACAAGCACAACAGCAATTGCTAATGTTTATTGAACACTTGCTATAGTTTAAGCCAATCTCTCATAACATCTACATGTTAACACTTCCATTTATGCAAGATTCATAGTTCAACTCAAATTTGCCAGACACTTATTATAGCAAGTAAAGGTTAAAGGGAAATATGTCATCCCCTTTACTCCTTTTCTTTGGAATAAGCTGATGATCCCAGCACTTTTCATGAATGCTATCGCACATCAAACTCCACTTTCCACCCTGCTCCAAAATGTCCTAAGGTCCCATCCACCCTCTCTCACTTTCAATCTGAAAGGGGTCATTTCTGAAGCTAGACCAGTATAAAGCTACTAACATTGTTTTGGGGACTTGATTTTGATATTATTAGTTTTCTCCAGTGACTTTAGTCATTTATAATAGGAATTATGTTTTTAAATCTGTGCCTTCTTTAAGATGGAGTTGTGTTCTTTGAAGTCATAGTAAAAACATCTGAAAAATTGCAAAAATCAACCCAAGTCATGTTTTTGAATCATTTTGTTAAATATGTGCTTTATTTAAAAGCTCAGATAATAAAGCAAGATATACTTCATGTATAGACTTAATTGTAGAAAATTTTTTTTCCACTTTTTATCAGGGCTTACAGATATGTTTTAGGAATCTTACCCCAATGAATAGATTCCTCTTGCTATGTTTCAAAACATATCTAACATGCACTGAATAATTTTCCTACTTCTTTTCAAAAATAGTTTCTCTTTTGTGAAAGCAATTTTAACAAAATTTATTTAAAGAGAAAAAATAAAAGTTCAGCATTCATAAACACTACATGCTTTTGTTAAAATACTAAAAAAAATGCAACGTATTCATTCCTCACTCTTTATCTTAAAATACTGACTTTCTGATCCTAGCAAAACATAATTTTAGTAACTCGTCAAGGCAGAATACATAAAATTGGCATATTTTTGATATGCACACAAATTGAGAAAGCATCTTTTCCAACTGTGTTGCAGAAAATGAAATGCATCTGGTATGACAATATGGTCCAACACGTGAACTAGAATCAGTGGGAAGAAAGGGATATATTTTTTTCCTTATTCTCAAAACAGAACATTTGAAATAGTGCACATCCCCCAAAAGCAAGGCATTATTAAGTCTGTTAGTACATATTGCAAAGGTATGTTTGGCTAATGAAAACACAATAGCAAGAGGACCAGCAGGCACATGGAAAGTAGCCTGGTTTGTTCACTTTTACTCATATGTATCAGTGACTCCCAAATCTCTGTCCCCAGCCGTCCAAACTGATTTTTTTTCTTTGCTTTTGCTTAACATCTCCACCCACTGTCAGAGTACGTGCACATATGTTGTTGGGGCCTCGTGCTGGGCTAGGGAGGTGGAGACGTGGAGAGTGTGTTGGAGAACATGTCTTATGCCAGGATCAAGCAGAGAACAAGAGAAAAATTAAACAATTTGCCTATTTTTGCAAGAAATTTTATTTCTGCCTTGAAAGAAAAGTCTTTTCATCTAGGCACTCTAAAGATGTATTAAATGCTTTTATTGTGTTTCTTTCTTGAGTACTGTGCTTGTGAACTGTGAATAAAGCTGAAATCTGTATGTGCTACACGCCCCTTTCCGATGCCCAGGTCGCTTTGGAGATGAGCTGCTGAGAGAGTAAGGAAAGATCTCTGAGATATTCAGGAAGCTTGGAAAAGTGCTGCAAAGCTAAGCTGACTCCTGGGCAGCTGAATGAGTCCCCTTCCAGTTCCAGGTTCCAATTCCATTTCTTCTTCTTTCCCATTCAGAGGTGAGCTGGGCTCCTTTGAGTTGGGCAGAGAGGTATTTCCAGAAAGGAGAAATCCTCTCTTTTACATTGGTCAGAGAGTGCTGCTGAAAGCCATTATTTGTGACTCATTACAGAGAAATCTCTCCACTTCTCAGAGAACAAGGCCCCATGAGCAGCAACTCTAGGGACCAAAAATGGTATCTCTTTCTGGGACTGTGTCTGGCATCGGGCAAGTCCCTCAGGGTTTACCATTCTGTCTGCCTATATCCCATCTTTCTCTTATTTTTTGAAAGACATTTTAGCTTTTTTTTATTTCTCTTATGTCTATGCCAAAATGCTGATTCTCTATAAAGAAAAGCTTCTTCAGAGTTATAGATCACGATAATCTCATTTGTGACAAAATACATATGCAACAATACATCACAGAACAAATTACAAATTAAGATAGCTAATCCATCATAGAATTGATTGTATATAGGGATGGGGGAAAATCTCCAGAATACACGTAAACTTGCAAGGCTCTAGTTTCATCAGTAAGACCAAAGTCATCTAAAAAATGGAACAAGTTCTAAAAGTTGTCAAAGGTAGCTGTCATAATGGAAAAAGATTCTGGAGACTGACTTGAGTACAAAACTTCTCTCTGTCATCTACTAACTATGTGACCCTGGAAAGCTTATTTAACCTACGTGAGCATTGGTTTACTAATCTGTAAAGTGACAATCACATAGGTCTGCTGTGAGGGTTAAACTATGTAGGGCTATAAAATGCCCAGCATATGGTGAAGGCGTACATAATAGTGTTAATTTAGTATCTTCTCCAGAATAAGTTTATATCTTTTGTATACAAAATTCATACTTACATAGTAGTGTTTTTTTAATAAAGACTGACAGTTTCTGAAAACTTTTTGGCAAAAAGGAACATAAAAATTCAGAGTTTTCTATTTTTGCTTTAAAAATATCTTCGTTCAGTGAACTGTAATGTGATTTAATAAGTTAACATTCACCGTAATATGATATATACCTTCCAAAATAATTCAATTATTATTTGTTATTCTATTATCCTTGATAGTGAAAGAAAAAAATGTAAAGTTCCCCAACTCTGAAATTCTTATACATTAGGATTATGTACACGCTCAAAAATAAATACTTCCTTCAATATATAGTATTCATCTATACTGAATTTAAAACATTCTTCTAAAACCATTTATCGCTTTACTTTTAAAACCAAAAACAGGGGCTATATCCAGTTCACTTTCAAGATGACAGGAAAGGTAAATGTATTTAGTCTTTTTGTCACTAGTATCTCTACTTACTCTTCTGAAAATAAAATCTTTTTCTGGATCATCAGGTGTTTGCTTACTGCAAGCAATTTTGTTTATTAAGGAACAAAACATATTCATATTCTGATTTATTTTCTGGAGCTACACTAAGAAATCAGTCCATGAACTATAAAAATTTCCAACTGAAAGCCTATCTATTCCCGTATCTTACCCTTCAAAACACAGCCTGATGTTTCTTTGTAGCTAAGCTTTCAATCTACTAATAACTAAAGTTTTAATGTGTCATTCATCTAACATAATTAATCAGAGTCAAAATAATGAGAAAGTTTAAGTAAACTAAGACGTATTGGGAGAAAAATGTTCTTTAGGTCTCTGGCAGAGTGAAACTTCCAAAATATTTTCTAGAATTAAAATCATTTGATAAACATTTACAAAAAGAGCAGTGCCTCTTCGAAACTGAGAGAGTAAAAACAGCTATTCAGTGGGACACATTGTGGGTCCCACACATAAAATTTCTAGTAAAAGCACTTTTAAAAACCTTGACTCTTGTCTGAGTAGTCAAGATGACGTATAAAGCAGCATACTTTAAAAGCAAGTGCTTCAGGTGACTATTAAAACTTCACAAGGTTCATAGGAACATATGCATCTGACTAACTGGGAGGAGACGCTCCCGCTGTCCACTTAAAGGGCGGTGATCCAATTGCAGCAGGAAGGTTTAAGAAAGGGGTGCCGGAAAATGAGCAGGCCTGAGATGATGCTTTCCCTGGCACAGGACCTCACATGTGCCATAATTTACCTCTCCACGTTTCTGTTTCTTCCTGCCAGCCATTTGCTTCCAATGGTGCGCCCCCACACCACCACACGTGATCGTAATTGTTTTTAAGTTATTGGGTTAGTTTTTTCTTTTGCCAAGATGAGATTTGGCTGGACATCTCCCTCCAGGAGAACTCTAAAAAGTACCCACTTTAGGTCTAACTTTTCATTGACTACTCAGAAAGCTTCTGGTGACAAGTATCATTTCTACCAAAAGTAAAGTCCGGGTGCAAGTCAGAACTCTTTCATCTTTGCTAGAGCGAGATGTTTTCTTTCCACAGTTTCATCTACTTAGAATTAATAGCATTTCCCCTCCCGCCTCCCGGCCCCCGCCCCCCGCTCCCCGGGTGGTGAACACCTGAAGAGGGAGGCGTGGCCTCGCGCACCTAGTCTCCCGCCGCGCCCACTGGCACTTACCTGGCTGCTGCCGCGCTCCTCGCCCGTCTCCGGGGCCCGAGACTCCGCGGGACTCCGCGCCGGCCCTGGGGGAGGAGGCGGCGGCTCCAGCAGCTGCTCCAGGCAGGCGGTGCCCGGCAGAGAGGAGCTCTTCTGGTGGCACAAGTGCGCCCCGGGGCCCTGACGCCGTGCACCCTCATCTCGGGCGCGGTCCCCCCTCGGGGGAGGCTGGGGCGAGGAGGACAGGGAGGAGGAGGCGGAGGAAGAGGAAGCAGCAGAGTCGGGGGAGCGTCCGCCAGGAGGCGTCCCTCCCGCTGCTCCCGAGGCCGCCGCGGGCCCTTTTCCGGCCGAGAGCAAATGTTCGCGGATCCGGCGGCGTAGCGTGGACCCCTGCTCGGCTCTGCCGGCGCCGCCGGGCTCTAGGGGCTCCGGCGAGGAGCAGCACAGGTTGGGCTGCGAGGAGGAGAAGACTCGGTCCAGCACTTGCTTCTGCTTCTTGAAGCCGCTCCACCTGCTGCCTGCACCACTCCCCCCGGCCGGTGCACCCCGTGTGCCTACCGGGGGTGGCGGGGAGGGCGACGGGGTGTCCGCAGTGCGGCGCTCCGGACCCCCAGCGCGCCCGCCCCCGCCGCCCTTGCTTCTGCCCACCCCCAGCTGCAGGTTCTTCCAGAGCCGGGCCTGGAAGGAGGACGACGCTGCCGGCGGCTCCGGCTCGCCCGCCGCAGCAGCCCGGGGCTCCATCCTCCACCCCCTGCTCCTCCTCTCCCCTCCTCCTCCTCCTCCTCCTGCTTCTCCTCCTCCCTCTCCGGCTGCACCTCCTCCCGGGTCCCCGCGGCGGTGGCGGTGGTGGCGGCGGCGGCGGGCGCAGCAGCAGAAACCGGGAGTGCCCAGCGACTTCAGGCCAGCTCGGGGGAAAGAAGCGGCCACCGCCTTCGAGGCTCTCTGGCCTCGGGACTCCGGCGCCGCCTCTTCCTCCCGCACCTGCTGGGGTGGGCTGGCGCCGTAACCGAATCCCGGCCGCGGCGCCTGCAAAGTTTTTCGCTCGAAGCTCCGCGGCTCCAGTCCACTGGCGTCCCCCAGGCCGCGCCCTGGCTCCCTCTTCTCGCTGGCCGAGTTCGGGAAGCTGCACGCACCGGGGCGTGCGCGTCCAGCTGCGCCAGGGACCGCACCCGGCGCCCTCTGGGCAGCACCTGTCAGCGGCGGGGGCGGCTGCCTCCAAATTGGGCGCGCACGCGGCTCACACAACACGGCGCGTCTGGCTGGAGACTCCGGGGACCAGCAGTCCCCCTGGGGCGCCCCGGGACCATCCTCCAGCTCCTAGGTGGGAGGGCCGGTAGGATCCGGGTGGAGCTAGGTAGGGCCCAAAGCCAGCTTGCTCCCTAGGATCGGGCCACAGTTGCCCACGCAGCTCGCTGTGCGCTGGCCGCTGGCCGCGCTGGCGATCGTCTGGGTCCGATGAAGCGAGCTGGAGTGGAGACTGTGTGCCCTCGATGGGTCTCGTGGGGGCGCCGATCGTCCACACTGAGCGATGAACCCGACGGAGTTCTAAAGCTGAAGACGTCTGCCCCCGCCCCGTTGCGCGCCCTGGGTCCAAGACGAGAGTTTAATTTCTTCTGTCTTGACTTCATCCCCATCCACCCCTCCCTTCTCTTTATTTGCCTCTGCACTGGTCTCTTATGATCAGGATCTAGCATTTCCGGAGTCTGACGATAAAGCCAGCCCTTAAGTTGCAGGGAGTTTCGGTGGACGAAGATGGGTGATGCGCACTGCCTTTGATCCGATTCGGCACGCACAGAATCTTGTTCTTTTCATTCAAGCGCATTTTTTCTTTGGTTACTTCATTTGCTTGTTGCAAGGCAAATGGAAAAGGCTTTTTAGCTCATTCAGATTTTGCTTCTCCCAAAGCTGCTCAGCCAGGGTCTTCTGATTCTGCTAGGAGAGACTTCTGAAAGGCCAGCAACACAATGCCTCTTTCGTCCTCCTACATATGGAAAACGGGAGAGTTCCCTAAGCTGGGGCAGCACACTGATCAGTCTTGTCTAGCTAGCAGTATGCTTTGGAGGTGTTACCTACCTAAGTGTTTTGTTTTGTTTTGTTTTGTTTTTCTTACCTTTATAACAAATATTTATTAAGCACCTACTATGTACCAGGCACTATGATAGGCTCTGGGGATGCAACTGTGAACAAGGCATCAGGGTCCCACCCACATGGAGCTTATTGTGAGGGTGAGGGTTGGGAGGTGATGTGAGACAATAAACAGAATTTCTAATATTGAGAAGTCCCATGGAAACAGTTAAGCAGGGTACCACATAACAGAGTGGCTATAGAGGAAGAGCTTCCAGACAAAATGCAGGACACCCAATTAAACTGACTTTCAGATAAACAATGAATAATGTTAGTATATGTATGTCCCAAATATTGCATGGGACATACTTATACTAAAATACTATTATTTATCAGAAAGTTAAATTTAACTGGGTGTCTTATGTTTTTGTTTGCTAAATCTGGCAACCCCATATGGAGAGGTTTTTGGTTTTTTACATTATGTGTTCAGGGAGAGTCTCTCTGAGAAGATAAAATTTTGAGTTAAGACTTAATGAGGACAGAGAACCAGCTATTGACGGATCTGACTGTAGAATTTCAGGTAGAAGGAACAGCAGATACAGAGGTCCTGAGGCAGGAAGCAGCTCCACTGGGCATGTTCAAGGACAGACGGATACCACTCCAAATAGAGTAGAGCAAGGTGGGTGGGGTTGGTAAGAGATGCAGTGAAACAAAAGGTCAGCTAAGGGAGTGGGAGTAGCCAGAGTGAGAGTTCATGTTTTCTCTAAATGAAATTGGGAGACATTAGAGGTCTTTTTTAATCGTGAGGGTGATGTGATGTGATTTACTAATACTAATGCCAAGTATTAATAAATAGCCTCACAGGGCTATTTTGAAGATTAAGTGGAAAAAGGACTTAGCTCAGTGCCTGTGTATAGTTGATATTATTGTTATTTGGTAGACCCAGTATTTCCCAAGTATATGAATACTATGCTTTGGAAAAAGCAGTGTGAATGGATAAACATTGGGCTGCATTTAAATAATATTATTGAAATGACAAGATTATAGAGATGGATAGTGGTTGCCAGGGGTTAGTGGTGGGGCAAATGTAAAGGATCAGAATAAAGAAGTTTATTTGTTATGATGAGACAAATTTAGATTGTGGTGGTGGTTACTTGAATCTGTGTTATACACAGGATAGAACTGCATAGAACTACATACATACATGAATGCACATAAACACGTGACATCTGAATAAGGTGAGTGAGTTGTACCAATGGCGATTTCCTGGCATTTAATATTGAACTGTAGTTATGTATGATAATATCATTGGGGGAAATTGGGTGAAGGTCACACAGGAGCTCTATATAGTATGTTTGCAACTTCCTGTGAGTCCCTAATTATTTTAAAATCTAAAGTATGAATAAAAGCAAACAATAATAAAGCATGTTTTTTTGAAAAAATTGTGTGCTGCTGAAAGTTTTTCTTTGGAACCTTAATCATTAGAGAATGAAACAGTCTTGGAGCTACGATGGCCTACCCTTTCTATGTAGCTCTGTTCTCGCCAACCCCACCTAATTCCTGAGGAAGCCTCTGAGAAGCAAATGAGGGAAAAGTCAGGACTGGTGAGGCAGAGTCCACATTAGGGCAAGCTCACAACTGCAAATGTAAACACAGAGGCTGTGAAGCGCTCTCCACACAGAATAAGAAAACCGACCGCATTTGCCTTTATGGAGGTACCTCCCCGCCGGGTGAAAGCAGAAGGGGTGGCATTTTTCACTGGCTTTTCCTTCTTCACTCCAGTTTCCTTTCTCTGTATTTTATTTCTGTGTTAGTCCTTACTTTTCAAAGTTTCAGGTAAACCTTTTAAAGTTTCAGTTAAAACTCTTCAGCTAAATTATAAATATCATAGCTAAGTCTAACTGTAGCTGGTGGTGGCTTAAGTGTTAACTCCCTCTAGAGTATCTATGAGCTTTATATATGGGGGCTTTATAAAACTGAAAATCTCCATCAAAATAAGTAGAAACCTTCATTAAGGACTTGGCCATTCGAGGTAGTGTTAGTCTTACAAAGTGAGCTACACACCATCTTCGGAGGCTTTCGCTCCAAACCTGCATCAATCCCTTATTAAATCAATATAGAGATCATTTTCAAAAGTCCAAGGCAAACTGTATTTTCCACACCAGATAATCAAGCTGAAAGCATCAAGACCGCAAAAAATTACCTGAATATAAAGCTACTCTGAAGGCATGAAAAGAAACTGCACTACCCAGAAATCTTATTCTCTAGAGAGAACAAGAGGAAAAATATTTTGTTTCTAGTTTGTTATAATTGTAGACTGGAGATAATGCTACACAATTCAACCTTAAATTCCTTTAGTCTTTAATGCATTTAATTGACTTTTTAATATTATTTTTCTCTTCTACCTGTCTTAAAATACTCTGAGATTTTGAGTTCTGAAATCTATAATCCCAAATAACACATCCATCATATGACTTCATTTACATATCTTGAAAAAGCATATGTAACTTTTCCTAAATATCTGAAGTGGATTATAAAATGAGACTGTCCTACAGATTGTATATCATATAAAGCTACACTAGATAAGGTCTCTTCTGTCAAATGTCTTATTATATTTAAGAGAAGATACTTACAAAAACTCTACAACACAAGCAGAAAGTGAATGGTACAAATTAATCACTGAGGAAGTGAAGAATTACTTCTGGCTTGACTAATCAAGGAGGACTTCTTGTTGGAGGCATCTGAGCTAAGATCTAGCGCAGGTGGCAGGGTATAACAAGAAGGTGGATTGCCACCAGCAAGGAAAAGCAAAATTCATGCCATATACCAAGACATTAATAAATGTTAGCTATTCTTTTTATTATTTTCATTAATACAATTTACTGTCTCGAATATTGATATTTATTGCTTGGATTAATATGAAATATGCTTCAAACATTGATATTCAGGAGGTTGAAGTGATGTATAAGCCACTTATACAATATTTATACAATGTATAATTATACAATGTATAATATTTGAGCAGAAACGCAAAGGAAGTGAGAGAAGCAGCCAAATAGTGAATCTGAGGAAACATTTTTCCAGGAACAGGAAACATGAAGTGCAAAGAGGCTGAGCAGGAACATTCTCAGCTTCAACAATGGCAAGGGGGGCAAAGTAGCTGAAAGAAAGAGAGCAAGAGGGGAATGAGAGGAGAAAATATTGCAGAGAAGCTCAAGGCCAGATGATACAGGATTCTGTAGGTGACAGTAAAGACTTTGGACTTGGGTAAAATAGAAAGCCATTAGAGGGCTTTGAGTAGAGTTTTTTAATAATCAAATTGCATTTTAAAAGGCTCATTCTGGCCTCTTTGTTGACAATAGAGTAGAGAGGCATGGATGAGAACAGAGTTTAGATAGGAGCCCATTCTGGGAACACAGTTTAGATAGGAGCCATACAAAAGGGACAATGATGGCTTCCACTGGGGTGGTAGGCGAGAAGTGGTGACCATAGTGACATTCTAGATACAGGACATTTTGAAGACAGAACTGACAGCTGGGCATGGTGGCTCTTGCCTGTAGTCCCAGCTACTTGAGAGGCTGAGGAGGGATGATCACTTGATCCAAGGAGTTTGAGGCTGCAGTGACCTATGATTGTGTGACTGTACTCCACGTGGGTGATAGAGCAAGAACCCATCTCAGAAACAAACAAATACATAAAATTAAAGATAGAGCTGAGAGGATTTACCATAGTTTGGACATGGGGTACTCAAGTATTGTGTTAATCTGTTTGCATTATTTATCATACACCGCTCTCATTGCAACCCCATTTCATAGATGAAGAAACCAACCCTGAGGCATATTAAGAGACTTGCAAGGTCACGCACTGAGTAATTAGCAGATCCAACAATAGAAGCCAGGTCCATGGGCTTCCAAAGCCACGTGGCTCCTTTAATTTTAAAATATATGCATAAATAGAATAAATAATGGAAAGAAGCCTCAAAAGATGAACTGATCCATGCCCTTGCCTTAGGTGAGCAATAAGACGATCTTGGACAGAACCAAAACTTACACTCAATGAGATCAAGGATGTAAATGCAAGCACAAAAACAACATTTCTGGAACTAATTGAGTTAAAGGCCAATTAAATGGCACTTCAGGAGCCCCATTGTCAGTGCAGTCCTGGCTGCTGTCCCAGCTCCCAGCAATAGGTCAGATATCTTCAGGCCCTCATGTTCTCTCCCAGTCTCTGAAATGGGATAATAATATTTGTCCACCTGACCAATTCACAAGGACCCAATTCAAAGACAAATGTAAGCAGCATTTTTAATGAGTAAAGCCTGTCCAAAAGAGTGACATTAGCATCACTTTGTAACCAAAAACAAGAAAACCTACCAGACTGATTCATTCCATCTTACATGGAAAAACCCTGCCTGCGTGGAATGAAGCATTTTGAACCATTCAAAACCAAGAACTCAGTCATCACAATTCACCATATTGAGTTGACTGCTAACTATACGATTAACTCAAGAGAATGAATTCCTATTCTGGTTATAAACTAGTTTTTGTCATTTCTTTCTTGAAAGATATCCCAGCAGAGCTCTCAAATTCAGTTGAATGTTTAAGTAACTTCAAAGGAGATATTTCTATTTATTCTGTTTAACCTAAGCCATATCACATTTTCTTTTAAATCAAAGTGTTTTTTAAAATTCTTGAGTTCTAGTTCTATGTCGGAGAGACATAAGAGTGTTCATGTGGCCAGAAGGAGAGAGGGAGGGGACTTGAAACTATATTTGCATTAAAAAACGCTTTTTTTGTAATCAATTGTCCATGTCAAAGAAGAGAGAAAGGAGTTAAGTGGAGATCAGAAGACAGCAAACACTTCTTCCAACCCAAACCTTGATGCCAATTCTGTGCCGGAAATGTCAGAAGGCATGGGTGTTTGCCTTGGTTTTGCACCCAAGTGCTCTGTAACTACAGGAAGCTTTTGGGGCCTCAGTTTCTTGTTAGGAAAATGAAGAGATAGAACTAGTTACCCTCTAAGGTCTTTTTCAGCTTAAAAATTGTGTAAATCTCTGAAGCAATTCTCCAATATATGATATAATCCATCTATTCATTCCTGATCTGACTTTCTACTTTCGATGGTGTACAAAAAGGCCAGTAGCACTAGATGGTCATCTAATAATCCCCTTTGAATATATACCATGTAGCAGAACCCATCAGGGCCCCCTACTCCTATCTCTTAGGCCCCAGCACTCCAGTATGAGTATCTGCATCGTTCTTCCTCAGGGCTGGCTTCATACTGCACCCTTTCCCCCAAGTGCCTGGAACAGCTTTCAACCAATAGTGACGGCATTGATGAGAGTTGAGGTATCTCTAGCTCCCTGCCGCCCAATGAGGGGACCAGGTGTGATAAGAAAGGGGAAAGGATTCTGTATTTCCCCCAGGTCCAGCACCTCCTGGTCACTGGCTTGGTAACATGCCCTCTATCAGCTTCCTTTCCTTCCCTCTCCCATTTGCTCCACTCCACTAAAGCTGGTCTCTGCAATTCCCAAATAAATTGCTTGGCATTTGAGTCCTTGTCACTAAGTCAGCTTCTGAGGGAATCCAAACTAAGACACATTAAAATGGACATTTTAATTCCTAGCTAGTGAGGTTCCCAACTTCACCACTCTATGAGAATAAAAGTAGTGTTCTCCAGCAAGAGTCCTTTGAATCATACAATGCCTTTACAGGGAATTATAAAGACAAAGTTTACCTGAGCCTATAATCTATTCCCTAAAAGTGAGGCCCCTTGAGAGCCAAAGTATTAATCTATGATTTACTTCCTTGATGTAGTCCACTGACTTCCTAGAATACACAATAGGGTAGACTCCTCAGCATCCATTATACCCTGGAAAATTAGTCTCCACTGATCATAGCCATTCCATCCTTTTTGTCAGATATGTGACCAATCAGGAAACTATTAACTGGAGGGTATATTAATTGGGACTGGGCCCCCCGTGAGTAACACATAAACCTTAAACATGTTAAAGAAGTCTGAAGGTCATTTCCCAGACTTTGTGTGTATTCTTTCTGTTTTGTTGGCCCACCACACATTCCCAAAGTCACCTCATGCTCTAAGATTGTCAGTGGAGCTCCAGCCAACCAGCAAAAATGAAGAAAAAGCAAAGAAGAGAGTGACCCTTTCTTTACAGTTACTCTGCAAGTCTTCTTGTATCTCAGGGCTTAGAACTCAGGCACACGGCCATTCCTACCCATGATTTCAAAATTAACTGAAACAACATCTTTATCCTGGGCAGTCATGTGTCCAGCCAAGAATTGGGGGTTTTTGAGGAAGAAGGGGAAGATGAATATTGGGGGATAAGAAGCAACTCAGACACAGAAGAGTAGTCATTTGAGGGAGTTCTTCACTCATAAAGAAGAGGCACAAAAGAGATGATCTATTTTCCTTATCTACATGTTTGGTGCAATGCCTTGAACTACTGCAGCCATCTTGTTAGAAATCTGAGGATGAAGCAAACACCACAGTTCACAGAGAAGAGAGATGAAAACAACAGCAATTCTTGATGATGTCATTGTGCTACAGAATTAATCCACCCTGAGGCTTTCCTGAACTCAGATCCTATTATGTACTTATTATTAATTAGAAAGTTACTTTATCTAGCTTTTTAGTAAATTTCTGTTGACTTTATATGAGTTTTCTATTGCTGTTGAAACAAATGGTCACAAACTTAGCTGCTTAAAACAACCCCAGGGCAGTGAAACTACTCTGTTTGATACTATAATGGTGGATGCATGTCATCATACATTTGTCTAAACCCATAGAATGTGCAACACAAAGAGTAAACCCCAATGTAAACTAGGGACTCTGGGTGATAGTGATGTGTCAGTATAGATTCATCAATTGTAACAAATGTACTACTGTGGTTGGCAATGTTGATAACTGGGGAGGCAATGCATGTGTGGAGGCAGGAGGTATATAGGAAATCTCTGTATCTTCTGCTTAATTTTGCTGTGAACCTAAAACTGCTCTAAAATATAATGTCCAACTTAAAAAAAATGTATTCTCTCACAGTGTCTGTGGGTCAGAAGTCTGGGCACAGTGTGGCTCTGCTGGTTCCTTGGCTTCAGGTCTCACGAGACTGAAATCCAAGTGTTGGCAGGGCTGTGTTCCTTCTTGGAGGCTCTGGAGACAAATCTGCTTCCAGCCTTGTTCAGATTATTGGCCAAATTGTTCTATGCCCTTTTAGGATTGAATCTCTATTTCCTTGCTCCATACTTCGTTTCTAGAGACTGCCCGCATTTCTTGGCTCGTGGCTTCCTCATCTGCAAAGCCAACAATTGCAGATGGAGTCCTTCTCACACTTCAAATCTCTCAGGCCTCCCCACCTGCCTCTTCTCTCTTACTGGCTCTTCTGCCTTCTTCTAATTAGGGGGTTCATGGAATTATATTGGGCCCACCTGGATAATCCAGGACAGTGTCTTTATACTGAGTTCAACTGATTAGGAAACAATTATATCCACAATGTCGCTTCACAGCTTTCTTTATACTAGCATTTGATTCACTAGAGGACAGAAATATTTATGGGACAGCTTTAGAAATCTGCTTACCATAAGTTTCCTGGAGCCCAAAACATCCTGATGAACACATCCACATTGAGACCAAGAGAAAGGCTATATCTGCCTAGGTTGCCTCATTCACAATGGGGTATTGAACTTAAAGGAACTGGCTCAGTGTTGCAAGTAACAGAATTAATACAAACCAATATTAATAAATAATAAGGACACTGGGAAACTGGCCCAAATAATAGGGGAGACCTTTCTTCTTTGCTGTGTTATTTTGCAAAATCTGGCCATTTTTCTGCTTAAAATCATACTACTCCATTTTCTCCTAACCTGATGCTTTCTGTCCAGATTGCAATTGGTTTTTTTGTTTATTTCAAATCCAATCCCCTAATTTACACATCTTTTTCTCTAAGAGGGATAAAACTAGTTAAATACATATTTTAAATACATGTTTTTGATTTCAAACCAGTGCCTAAAAATGTAGCTGCCTTCTAGCAAAACCTACTTTACAAATACTTGCCTAGAAAATACAAGAGAAAATGCAAAGAAAGAGTAGCAAAATGTGTACAAACATTCTTGGAAAAATAGAATGAAGTACAAATGCCTTTTCTGCAGAAAATTACCTTTGATAAAATGTTATTGGCTAAAAAGTTTCCTTGGATCCTGATTAGCCTGTAAGTCCATCTCCCAGGTTTATTCTCAATCTCAACTTCTGCCTTCATCCACAGTTAAATCTCTAAATTCTGGCCATGAGGGTTTGTATACATTACAGATACTGGTTTTCACTTTTGATAGATAGAGCAACTAGGAAACCAAGGCATGAGGGGACTTGGCCCATATGAAGTTAGTGGTGGGACCAGTGAGGTGTTTACAGGTAGCACCATCTTTTAGGGGACCTTAGGCTTAAGCCATCCTTACTCCCCACCACTCTCAGTGTTTGCAGATCTGTTTTTCATTCAATTCTACACTTTGGCAGATTGGATCCAGCAGCGATTTAAACACTCCGAGACAGAATTGCTAGCCTCTGTGAGGCTATAACAGATGATAGCCTGAACTCCAAAGACATTAGGTCTGGAATTTTACATCCTTGGCTCTGGCTAGACAGAGCACACGGGCACTCTGCACTTTTCTCTCAGCATTTGGTTAAGAAACTAATTTTAGGCAATAAAGTTGCTGCTATAAACAAACAAAATTGTACTCACCATTTATGGGGACTGTTATCTATAAATAAGACCTCTGAGCATTAATGATATTGGATATGTGGCAAGACCTGTGGGGACAGTTTCATATTGCAATAGCAGTGTCTTGGGATCAAAAATCAGTCCTGCTAATTTTTGTGCAGATGTGCAAAAAAATAGTTAGCTCCTTTAGGTTCTCTGTCACTAATCTGGTTTTCCTTTAGAGAACCCCACTCAACCAGAGGTTAGCAGAGAAAAATTAACAAAATATCCAACCCAATTTTAACAACAATGAAGATTTAATCATTTAGAAAGTCTCTTTAGGAAATGCCTAGTATCTTCTTGGGACTGTAAACCAAAAATAAAATTCTAAGCTCCCCAATCAACTGAATGGATCCCTCTTGCTGGCTAAGGGCATTTCAAAGTTAACCTGAAACACAAGTTCAGGCCATGATGGAAATGGGTGGTCAGACATGCGTCATCATACCCTGTTCCCTTTGTAATTCAGGCACAATTGACCAGCATTAACATTAAAACAGAGACCTTAAGACTATCTATTTTCTCTGAAGCCTGTTACCTAGAGGCTTCATCTGCATAATAAAAACCTTGGTCTCCATGACCCTTTATCTTTTTTTTTTTTTTGAGACAGAGTCTCACTCTGTTGCCCAGGTTGGAGTGCAGTGGTGCCATATCTGCTCACTGCAACCTCTGCCTCCCAGGTTCAGGCAATTATCGTGCCTTAGCCTCCCACGTAGCTGGGACCACAGGTGTGCACTATCACGCCTGGCTAATTTTTGTATTTTTAGTAGTGTCAGAGTTTCACTATGTTGGCCAGGCTAGTCTCAAACTCCTGGCCTCAAGTGATCCACCTGCCCACAAAAGTGCTGGGATTACAGGTAAGAGCCACTGTACCCAGTCAACAACCCTTTATCTTAACCAAGACACTCCGTTCTATTGATTCCAGGTCTCTAGATAAACTCTTTCAATCAACTGCCAATCAGAAAATCTTTGAATCCACCTATGACCTGGAAAGCCCCTCTTTCCAGACCAAACCAATGTACATGTTATATGTATTGATTGATGTCTATGTCTGCCTAAAACATATAAAACTAAGCTGTAGCCCAATCACCTTGAGCACGTTTTCAGGACCTGCTGAGGCCACGTCATGGGCATGTCCTTAACCTTGGCAAAATAAACTTTTAAGTTGATTGAGACCTTTCTCAGATACTTTTGGTTTACAGGACAAAATGTTTGTCTCTCAGATAGCTTTCTCCTTCTAAGAAGGTATGTGGATGGGTGGAGAAAGGACATGACTTTCATATCCTCATGGAAACAGGAAAGAGCCCGAGTCGAGGAGGACAATGCCATTTGCCTCTCTTGGTCCAGAGGAGATGTCCCTTTTCCCTTGTCCACTCACCCAGTTTGACTGCTAACATTCATAGGCAAGTCTGCACTCACAGGATCTGGTCTCTCACCTTGATCAGAGCCCAGGGACTTCCAAATGATTCAAACTTTCCTTGGCTCCAACTGTCTGTCACCCCAGACATCTGTCATTTGCCTTATTTTGCCCCTGCCCCCATCACAATTACCTATAACTGAGCCTCTACTGCAAGGCCACCCAGGCCTACTGGCTATCAGTTCAGCATCCATAACACTAGAAATGAGGTAGGCTCAGGAAATCTAAACATCCAATGTCAGGGGCTCTTCCTGCCACCTATAGAGCACCACCTAGTTTTTGGTCACGTAGCTACATCCTAACTTGGTCTGTAACTGCTCTGTCCTGGTGGAACAGATAATTGGAATCCTTGCTCTTCTCTATCTTAATCTCTCCATGCTGTTCACCCCTCATCCCCCATCCCTAACCTTCCCTCCATCCCCTAAGACTGTGCCTTAGTATCCAGACAGGATGGGTTTATCATTCAGGGCCACAGCAGGAAACATAAAACACATCAAAATAAGAAGATTCAATATGTTTAATTATTTTCAAAGGTATGATAAAGTTTAGAGCAGTAACTCTCAGAATGTCGTCTGGCGACCTAAGACTCTTTCAGGGATCTGCAAGGTGAAAACTATTTTTATAGTAATACTAAGATGTCATTTGCCTTTTTTATTTTTAGTCTCTCATAAGTGTACAGGGGAGTTTTCCAGAGGCTACAGCACATGTAATATCACAAAAGATTGAATGCAGAAGCAGATATGAGAACCTAGCTGTCTTTTATAAACCAGACAGTAAAGTAAAATTATAAAACAATCCCAATCTTCTATTTTTTTGTTTTGAAAAATAGTCTTTGTAAAAAAAATAGTATTCGTGTTAACATGTAATGGTTTTATTATTGATATATCTAATGAATTAATACATAAATATTTTAAGCTTTTCTTTATACTGCCTAGAGAGCCAGGGAAGACTAGAAATTGTTATAGTAGAAATAGAAAGAAAAATATCAGTTTACTTTTTAGCTGCTGATGTGCAAAATAGAATTACATACCAGAAAAATAGTTTTGCTTACCAGGCCACTTATTTTAGGAAGATTTTACAGGCTTTTATTTTCTCTTTAATATGTCAACAACTGAGCCTAAAGGGCTCAGGGGTATCTTCCATCTGCCCCTGGAAGATTTACTCCCCATCCTTGTCCAGACTCCTCTTGGCGGGGGTGGGAGACCTGCATGGACCTCATCAACAGCTCCCTTACCCTCCAATTTCAGGTTGGGATCTGCCAAAGAGGAGCATCCTTGTCTCAGAGCTGTCTGTCCTGGCAGATGTCCTCTCTCCAACAGAATCCTTTTACATTTAAAAACTATCGAAGATCCCAAAGTGCTTTTGTTTCTGTCTGTTGTATCTGTTGATATTTACTGTATTAGAAATTGATACTAAGAAAAGATGCCAGTAGGGTAGAATAGGTTTATAACCTTAAAGATAGGGAAGACTTCTAATATTATGTAGGAAAAAGCTATTAAATGAAAGACTGGTAAGTGTAACTACACAAAATTTTAAATAATATACAACAAAGGGCACCATAAATAAATTTAAAGGTAAAAAACAAAGCAGTGAATAATATTTGCGAAATATATACCAGGCAGATTAAATACAGAAATTATAAAGAACTATTCAAATTGATAAGAAAAAGACAAATAAGAGAAAATTAGGCAAAGGATATTAACAAGAAATTTGCAAAAGTGAAATCTCACTAGCAAAAAGAAAAAATGAAAATTTAAACACCACTAAAATATAGTTTAAAAAAATTATTCACAGGGAGTAACAAAACATAAAGTAGTTTGATTAGCATCAGCTGTTGGTATAGGGGTGAGAAATGGATGTCACAGTCATTACTCATGGAAGCATGAGTTGTTCAGCCACTTAATAGGCCAATTTGGCAACATCTACTTAAATGCACATAATTTATGACTGCAGTTCTACTGCTAGATATCTTTTCCATGTAACACTGCACAAACACTAGGAGATAAATATAAGGATTCTATTGCAGCATTGTTAGAAATAGCAGCAAGGGTTAATAATTACAAAAAGAGAAGGGAGAACTATGAATGCTCTTCAAGACAGAAATGATACAAATTGGGATTTATTTACAAAATTCTATGTAGCAGTCAAAAAGAAAGGGATGGTTTGATATTTTTATATAAAAATGTTTACTAAAACATTGTTGAGCCAAAGAAAGCAAGCTACAAATTGATATTTACACAGTAATAGCCCATTGGTATTAATAAATACATAAATTTGCAAATTAGAAATTTTTGGTACAACAAAAAACAATACACCAGAACACACTGAGATTCATCTCCATGGTGGCATAATAGTTCGACATTAGGAAATTTATTAAAATAATATCACCTATTAATTGCTCTAATTATATCCAGTAATACTGAGAAGACATGGAACAAATTCAACAGTATTTCCTAATTTAAAATTTAAAATCTTTGTAGATAGAGTTGGATAATTCCTTAACATAATATGATAATATATGTATAAGACCCCAAAGCCAGCAATATCCTTCATAGCAAAGCAATAACAGAAGCAATCCTGTGCATGTCAAGAACAAGACATATCATTAGGGAGACTAGATGTCAAATAAGGAAATGGCTACTTGAAAGCGTCTACATGAGTGAGCCAATGCATTTATATAAGAAAATGAAGTAAGATTTGTAAATGTTGGAAAGAACAGGTAAATTTTGCATGATTTATTGATAATATCATGTGTACTTGAAAAACTCCAGAGACAAAAATATAGAAATAATAAGAAAAGCCAGTAGGGGAGTCAGCAACAAAATTACAAAAGTCAGTCAATAGTTTATCAATAGTTTTCCTTCCTATAAATAAAAAGATTATAAAATAAAATAGAAAAAAACATTAAAAATAACCAAAAAATAAAAAACAAGTGGAAAAGGTTTAGATAAATCCAAGAGCTATATGAGGAAAGGTTTAAAACTGTATTGTGGGGCATGGAAAAAGACTTGAGTAAATGAAAAATGCCTGGATAGGGAGATTCAATATTGAATCGGCGCCATTTCTACTTAATGAATCCATTAAATCAATGTGATCCCAATCAAAATACTAGAAATTTTAGAACTTTTTAAAATTTCAAAAATGTTTTAAACTTTAAAATTCGTAAAATTAAACAAATTTTAAACCACTGGCTCTGTTTCTCTGGAAAACCATCACTAATTTAAAATTTATATACATACATAAAATATACACATAACCCATGTGTGTCTTTGAGGCATCTGGAAAAAAGCACACCAGCTTGTTAGTGGCTTCCTCTGATATGGGGCACAGAGGACTTCTCACATCACACTATTTTGAGCTGTCAGATTTTTATAACAACCATTTGTTAGCTTTATAAGAAAAACCTCTTAAAAACTGGGGGGATTTTTGTTTGTATTTTAAGATGATACGGAAAAGCTTTAACATTGCTAACATGTAGAATGAATTTATTATATAGCACAATGTAGCAGGATAAACACAGGCTTGGCATTAGAAGAGCTGTGTCCAAATTGAGCTTTTACCCTTACTTACTCTCATTCATTCATCAAACCCATATTTACTGAGATACTAGTACCTCCATGCTAACTCCTGGAATTCTAGCAGTGAATGAGACAGAACAGACACTTCCCTCATGAAGGAAACAATTCCATTTACTAGTGTGTCACTTAACCTATCTAGACTGCAATTTCCCTATCTGAAAAATGGAAATGGCAATGACCACCTCCCAGATTATTGTGAAAATCAAATGAGTTAACATGTGTGAAAGCACCAAGCTAGTACTCAGTGTATTATAAGCATATAATATATATTTGCTGAATGTGAAGTACGTACAGTCACAATTGACTTCACTACTCTGGGTTCTTGGTGAAAACTGAAAGACAACAAAACTACTTTTGTTTCACCACTCCTATTCAACATAGTGCTGGAAGTTCTGGCCAGGGCAATCAGGCAGGAGAAGGAAATAAAGGGTATTCAATTAGGAAAAGAGGAAGTCAAATTGTCCCTGTTTGCAGATGACATGATTGTATATCTAGAAAACCCCATTGTCTCAGCCCCAAATCTCCTTAAGCTGATTAGCAACTTCAGCAAAGCCTCAGGATACAAAATCAATGTACAAAAATCACAAGCATTCTTGTACACCAATCACAGACAGAGAGCCAAATCATGAGTGAACTCCCATTCACAATTGCTTCAAAGAGAATCAAATACCTAGGAATCCAACTTACAAGGGATGTGAAGGACCTCTTCAAGGAGAACTACAAACCACTGCTCAATGAAATAAAAGAGGATACAAACAAATGGAAGAACATTCCATGCTCATGGGTTGGAAGAATCAATATTATGAAAATGGCCATACTGCCCAAGGTAATTTATAGATTCAATGCCATCCCCATCAAGCTACTAATGACTTTCTTCACAGAATTGGAAAAAACTACTTTAAAGTTCATATGGAACCAAAAAAGAGCCCGCATCTCCAAGTCAATCCTAAGCCAAAAGAACAAAGCTGGAGGCATCATGCTACCTGACTTCAAACTATACTACAAGGCTAAGTAACCAAAACAGCATGGTACTGGTACCAAAACAGAGACATAGATCAACGGAACAGAACAGAGCCCTCAGAAATAATGCCACATATCTACAACTATCTGATCTTTGACAAACCTGACAAAAACAAGCAATGGGAAAAGGATTCCCTATTTAATAAATGGTGCTGGGAAAACTGGCTAGCCATATGTAGAAAGCTGAAACTGGATCCCTTCCTTACACCTTATACAAAAATTAATTCAAGATGGATTAAAGACTTAAATGTTAGACCTAAAACCATAAAAACCCTAGAAGAAAACCTAGGCAATACCATTCAGGACATAGGCATGGGCAAGGACTTCATGTCTAAAACACCAAAAGCAAGGGCAACAAAAGCCAAAATTGACAAATGGAATCTAATTAAACTAAAGAGTTTCTGCACAGCAAAAGAAACTACCATCAGAGTGAACAGGCAACCTACAGAATGGGAGAAAATTTTTGCAACCTACTCATCTGACAAAGGGCTAATATCCAGAATCTACAATGAACTCAAACAAATTTACAAGAAAAAAACAAACAACCCCATCAAAAAGTGGGTGAAGGACATGAACAGACACTTCTCAAAAGAAGATATTTATGCAGCCAAAAAACACATGAAAAAATGCTCATCATCACTGGCCATCAGAGAAATGCAAATCAAAACCACAATGAGATACCATCTCACACCAGTTAGAATGGCCATCATTAAAAAGTCAGGAAACAACAGGTGCTGGAGAGGATGTGGAGATATAGGAACACTTTTACACTGTTGGTGGGACTGTAAACTAGTTCAACCATTGTGGAAGTCAGTGTGGCTATTCCTCAGGGATCTAGAACTAGAAATACCATTTGACCCAGCCATCCCATTACTGGGTATATACCCAAAGGATTATAAATCATGCTGCTATAAAGACACATGCACACGTATGTTTATTGCAGCACTATTCACAATAGCAAAGAGTTGGAACCAACCCAAATGTCCAACAACGATAGACTGGATTAAGAAAATGTGGCACATATACACCATAGAATACTATGCAGCCATAAAAATGATGAGTTCATGTCCTTTGTAGGGACATGGATGAAACTGGAAATCATCATTCTCAGTAAACTATCGCAAGGACAAAAAACCAAACACCGCATGTTCTCACTCAGGTGGGAGTTGAACAATGAGAACTCATGGACACAGGAAGGGGAACATCACACTCCGGGGACTGTTGTGCGGTCGGGGGGCAGGGAGGGAGAGCATTAGGAGATATACCTAATGCTAAATGATGAGTTAATGGGTGCAGCAAACCAACATGGCACATGGATACATATGTAACAAACCTGCACATTGTGCACATGTACCCTAAAACCTAAAGTATAATAATAAAATAAAATAAAAACTGCAAAAAAAAGAAAAGAAAAGAAATGATGGATAGATACTAATACTCATATACTCATTTCCCGAGGTGATATTGCTCCTTTTTAAGAGTCAGCTAAGATAGAAATACTGTTTTATTTGAGTGAATTTGTCAGTGATCTGGTGAGCAAAAGATAGTTTTGATATATCAAATTGGCATATGTCATCACAAGACGAAAGCTTTTGAGATGTGATCGGATTTGCTCATTATTTGCCAGGTTCACATTCTGGAATTCCCAGCTTGAATCTGTAAATGCAAAATGACAAAATTGGCATTCCATAATTTTGCTCAAATATTGAGTAACCTGACTTTGATTTTAAAATATTTATTTTAAATGTATTCTAACAATCTTTATGATATGATTGCAAATGATTTTGAAGCATCTATTTTTCGTTGACTTGCTCAACTAAATTGACAGTGAAAAGAGATCAGTAAGAATATGAAGGGGAAGAGAGAATAGCTAATATTTACGTTGAACTCATTGAGAGCAGTAAAGCTAATTGCTTTTATATTAATACAACTCTTTTAAATTGACACATCATAATTGTACATATTAATGGGGTACAGTGAGATGTTTATATACATATATACTTTGTGTAATGACCAAATCACGGTATTTAGCATTTTCACCATCTCAAACATTCATGGTTTCTTTGTGGTGAGAACATTCAAAATCCTCTCTTCTAGCTAGTATGAAATATACAATATTGTTAACTATAATCACTCTTCTGCACAGCAGCACACCAGAATTTGTTCCTTCTAGCTAACTTAGACCCTGTACCTGTTAAACTAATCTTTCTCCATCCCCATTCCTCTCTCCCTTCCCCAGTTTCTGGTAATCACTATTCTACTCTCTACTTCTATGAGATCAGCTTTTTAAGATTCTGCATATGAGTGAAATCATGTGGTATTTGTCTTTCTGTGCCTGGCTCACTTCACTTGACATAATGTCCTCCAGTTTCATCAATGTTTCTGCTAATGACAGGATTTTCTTCTTTTTATGGCTGAATAGTATTCCCTTGTCTATTGTCCACATTTTCTTTATCTATTCATCTGCTGATAGACACTCAGTTAATCCCATAGCTTGGCTACTGTGAACAGAACTGTAATAAACAAGGGAGTTTATGGCAGATATCTCTTTGGCATACTGATTTCGTTCCTTTTGTATACATACCCAGTAGTGGGATTACTGGATCGTATGATAGTTCTTTTTTTAATTTTTTGAGAAACCTTCATACTGTTTTCCACAGTCGTTGTACTAATTTGCATTCCCACCAACAGTGTGTAAGAGTTCCCATTTCTCCTCATCCTCACCAGCATTTGTTATATTTTGACTTTTTGATGATAGCCTTTCTAACTGGAGTGAGGTGACAGCTATTGTGGTTTTGATTTGCATCTCCCTAATGATTAGTGAT
The DNA here is from genome assembly GCF_009828535.3 of Hylobates moloch. Taxonomy (NCBI): domain Eukaryota; kingdom Metazoa; phylum Chordata; class Mammalia; order Primates; family Hylobatidae; genus Hylobates; species Hylobates moloch. The sequence continues at coordinate 52,914,906 of NW_026652281.1, read as the reverse complement.
ACTGAGCATTTTTCATATATCTGTTGGCCATTTGTAGGTCTACTTTTGAGACATGTTCATTCAGGACTTCGGCCCATTTTTAAATTAGATTTTTTTTTTTTTTTTTTTTTTGCTGTTGAGTTCCTTATATATTCTGAATAACTCCTTGTCAGATGTATTGTTTGCAAATATTTTCTCCTGTAGGTTTCCTTTTCCTCTTTTTTTTTTGTTTGTTTGTTTGTTTTTTATTTGCTGTGCAGAAGCTTTTTAGTTTGATCAAATCCCCATTTGTCTATTTTTGCTTTTTGCCTGTGCTTTCAGATCCTTGTCCAGAAAAAAACTATCAGTATAACTCGTATATGTAATGACTGAAAAACATTTCAGTTTGGAAACCAGGTGGTCAACTTGAATTAAAGGTAACCCTTCTGTTTTACTGCAACAGACATGATAAAGAGGGATTGCATTTATTTCAGCCAAGGCATTGTTTTTTAGCGTTTTTGGATTATTCTTGTGATTTGTTCTCTCTTGTAAGAATAAATCACAAGAATGATCCAAACTAAGTAAACAAACAACTAAGGAGATAAAACGTAAAAAGAGTGACTTTTAGGGCAATAATTTCAACTTTCAAGCAAAAAAAAAAAAATGCAACAAGAGGAACCAATAATTCAATTCAGCATACACATTCTGAGCACTTCAAAATGCAGAGAACTGTCCTAGGGGCTAAGCAGACATAGAGATGAATTAAACCTAATCTTTGCCCTCACAGAGTATACATTCTAGAAAGGAAGCTAAGACACATGCATAAATAAGTATTTAATAAAAAATGATATATGTTCTAAGGGCTAGAGGGGAAATACTTGCTTCTTAACATGTCCAAATCTGACCTTCTGATCTTTCCCACCTAATCTATTTGTCTGCAGCTTTCCCAATCTCAGTTGATGGCAACTCCATCCTTCTAGTTTCTCAGGCTAAGCATATTTAATACATAAGAAAATTACAATGGCTCTATCTTCAAAATATATTTAGAACCTGCCCAACTCTCATCAACTCTATTACTACCACTCTGGTCCAAGTCACTCTTATGTCTTGCCCAGATTACTACAACAGCTTTTTCCTTCTTTTTTTCTTAAAGACAGGGTCTCATTCTGTTCACCCATGCTGGAGTGCAGTGATGTGATCATGGCTCACTATAGCCTCCAACTCCTGGGCCTATGCGATCCTTCCACCTCAGCCTCTCAGGTAGCTGGGACCACAGGTGCATGTCACCACATCTGGCTAATTAGAAAAAAATGGTGTTTTGTAGAGACGGGGGTCTTATCATGTTGCCCAGGCTGGTCTTGAACTCTTGGGCTCAAGCAATCCTCCTGCATCAGCCTCCCAAAGTGCTGGGATTACAGGTATGACTGACCACGCCAGCCTCACAATAGCTTTGGAATTGCTCTTTCCAGTTCCACTCTTATCGCCCTGGAGCCTATTCTCAGCACAGTAACTAGAATGATCTTTTAAAGATGTACAATACATCATGTCATGCCTATGCCCAAAACTCCCAATAGCTCCTTATTTCACATAGTGTAAAAGTCAAAGTCCTTATAAGGGCTGACAAGACCCTACATAATCTGACCTCTCATTTTTTCTCTGATTCTTCTCTACCACTATTCCTTGAATACACTAGGCACACTTGTGCCTTAAGGTCTTTGCGATGGCCATTCCTCTATCTAAAGTGCATTTCCTCAGGATATCTCCAGGTCCAACTCCTTTACAACCTTTAAGACTTTCACAAGTGTTTTCTTCTCAGCAAGGCCAACCATGACCACTCTATAGAAAACAGCAACTAGAACTCCCCTCCCATCACCACCTCTGCTAACTGCACTCTTGATCTTCTTCATCCTGTTCCTTTTCTTTTCTTTTTCATACTGTTTCTCACATAAAATCTAAATCTTACTTTTTTTATGTTTATGGTTTCTTGTCTGCCTTCTGCCACTAAAAAGTAAGTTCCAGCAATCCCATTTCTGGGTATATATCCAAAGGAAATGAAATCAGAGTATCAAAGAGATATCTGCACTCCCGTGTTCATTGCAGCATTATTCACAATTGTCAAGATATGAAATCAGCCTACGTGTCCATCAATGGATTAATAGGTGAAGAAAATGCAGCATATATACACAATAGAATACTATTCAGTCTTTAAAATGAAGGAAATCACATCATTTGCAACAAAATGGATGACCCTGGAGGACAGGGTCAACTTAAAAGTTGAATTTATGGAAATAGAGTAGAATGGCAGTTACCAGGGGCTGGTAGGGGCTGGAGGGTCATAGAGTTTGGGGAGATATTGGTCAAAGGATGCAAAACTTCAATTAGGAGACTAAGTTCAAGAGATCTATTGTACGACGTGGTGACTATAGTTAATAGCAATACATTGTGTTGCTGAAAATCACTAAGAGAGTGGATATTAAGTGTTCTCACCACAAAAAACAGTATGTGAGGTAAAGCATATGTCAGTTAGGTCAATTTCCCATTTCACAATGTATATACATATTTCAAAACATCTCAATGTACATAATAAATATATACAATTTTCATCAAGTAAAAATAAATAAATTAATAAATAAATAGTAAGGTCCATGTGAGTGGTAACTTTGTTGGGTAACTGATGTATCCCAAGCTCCTGGAACCTTGCCTGGCACATAGAAGATTCACCATAAATATTTGCTGAAGAAATTAGATGTTTAACAGATAGAAATTTAATTTAAGAAATATTTAATGAGTGTATGTTATATTCAGGATTTCTGAGTCAATCTGGAGCTAGGAGGAAAAGTTAAAGCTATATTTGAGAGCCATCAGAATAATTCTAATAGCTGAATATATATGTATGTATTGCCAGGGGGAAATCCATGAAGGCAAAAGAAGGCAATTACAGACAAAGCTTGGGTGTAGAAGGAAAATGAAAAAGGTTGATGCAAAGGATTGTTGGAGAGCTCAGAATCATAAGCATGCCACTTCACAGAAAGGAAGGTTTTCAGGAAGAAAGGGGGCCGGGCGTGGTGGCTCACGCCTGTAATCCCAGCACTTTGGGAGGCCGAGGCAGGCGGATCACGAGGTCAGGAGATCGAGACCATCCTGGCTAACACGGTGAAACCCCGTCTCTACTAAAAATACAAAAAAATTAGCCGGGCGAGGTGGCGGGCGCCTGTAGTCCCAGCTACGCGGGAGGCTGAGGCAGGAGAATGGCGTGAACCCCAGGGGGCGGAGCTTGCAGTGAGCCGAAATCGCGCCACTGCACTCCAGCCTGGGTGAAAGAGCGAGACTCCGTCTCAAAAAAAAAAAAAAAAAAAAAAGGGGATGTTCAACAGTGTCAAATGCTGTAAAGAAAAGAGGAGGATAAGAACTGAGAAATGATAACTGGATTTGGTGATTACATTTCAAAAGCTACCATGACCTTCAATAGAATAATTATTAAAGCAATTATCTCATAAAAAGTTTTACGATTCCTAGTTATAAAAATAGTGCGATGGACCAGGAAAAGATTTTATTTGCTAAGTGAGAATGCCAAACATGCATAAGAAACATTTTATGGCATAAGCAATCTTTATGAAATATTAAGCAATAAAAAAATCTTAAAATATTTATACTTCATTGCAAATTCTTCATTTGTTGGCCTCTTGAGTAGCAGTAAAAAGTAGCAGGCAGGGAGCATCTGTACTTGAAAAAACCTGAGTTTCAGGTTCCGCCACTTTCTAGCTTATGACTTTGGATAATGCACTTCAACTCCCTGAGTCTCAGTTTTCTCTTCTGTCAGATACAGGTTTAATAACATTTGCCTTATCTACCTCACAGGCTTATTGGGGAGAATAAATGAAATAATGTAAGAAGCGTAAACTACAAATCTCTTCATTCTAGGGTCAATATTATCTGGAGGCAGCATGCTGTGTTAAGAAAACCTAGTTCTTTCTTTCAGCCATGGCTTGACCAGGGCATCAGGCATTCCAGATACCCATTGTCTCATTTATTTTTTAAAAAATGTCAATACCTGCCTTATCTCCTTTGATGGTCCTAGGGATCTAATGAGATGATGTATAAAAGTGGTTTGCAAACTGTAAAGTGCTATACACTTACAAGGAGAAATCCGCTCTCTGTCTTTCAGACTCTGGGGACAATGGTTCTGAAACCACAGTGGGCCAAAGAATCACCTGGGGAGCTTGGTAAAATTGCAGATACCAGAGACTCCTCCCCAGAAATTCTGTCAGTGGTCTGGAGAAGGGCCTGGACATCTGTTTGGAACAGCCCCCCAAAGTGATTCTATTGCATGCGGTCTACAGGTAATAAAGCAGAGAGTGGTGAGACTGGGAGTGTTGCAAGAGTATAAGCATAGAAATGGGATAAAAGAAAATGGAGTCCTTTCCTCACTCCTGCAGAAGGAGGTCTGGAAGTATGGGAAGGGACCGGCTTATTCTGAGTCCCTAGGCCTCACTTTTTTTTTTTTTCAGGTACACTGGATACATGAAAATTGTATACATTGAGCAGGTACAGACTGATGTTTTGATATATGCATGCATTGTGAAATGATGACCCCAACTGAGCTAATTAACACCTCTATCACCTTCACAGTTGCTATTTTTTGTGTGTATGTGGTAAAAACACTTAAGATCTACCCTCTTAGCAAATTTCAAGTATACAATATTTTGTTATTAACTATAGTCACCGTGCTGTACATTAGGTTTTCAGAACTTATTTGTCTTGCATAAGTGGAACTTTGTACCCTTTGACCAACATCTCTCCAACATCCTCTCCCTCAAGGCCCCTGGGCCTCACTCACTCTTAACTCCTACTGGAGAATGATGGTCTTTCCTCTAAACAGGAAAGTTCTAGAAGCTGTTTATTTTCTAATAGTAAGAGTTTGGTCAGAAAGTAGGTAACTAATACCAAATAATTTTATGAGTTCAAAATTGGAGAAGGTTTTGAACATTAATGAACAAATTAATGTAATGGAATATGGGATTGTTTTATACCAAAATGTTAGCCTCTCCCAGTCCTTGATGCCAAAATGGCCGGGCATGAAAACTGACAGTTGGTATGGAGGACAAGCAAATATTCCCTTTCTCCTGGGCATAAAAGTGATCTCTCCCTCAGGTCTCCTTCTGGTTACATCTTAGCCTTTGACTGATAGCATGGTAGGTACGTCAGTTCAAAAGGAGACAACCATCTTTGTTGATTTCACAGCTAAGAACTGACCTGGCAATAGTTGTTGTTTTAACCGGCACAAATCTCCTTTCTGCCCCTGAGGTATATCATTTATTTAAGCACAGGACAGTACTTTTCCCTTAATATAAAATGGAACTATGTTATAGTTCTATATAGCAACACAAAGACAATGTGGATGGGTGCTAAAATAAAAACAATTAATGAAACAAACCCATGTGGAATTAAAATGTAAGTCCATACTTGCACTGAATGAAGTATTTCTCAATGGTAAAAATTTCCAAATAATTTTCATCTTCTTTGAAATCTTTTCTCTCCTTATTGTAGATCATCAAGAAATTTCAAATACATTTCAGGGAAGATAAATAAGCCGTATCTTTCTCTCAGAAGTGTATAAATTCAACAGACTTTCACTTTTAGACCTTCAAGTTCCCCAGTTTGATTTTACAAGTGTGTGATAATTTCCTTTTGAGAAACAGTCCCAGGAGTTTTATTGTACTTTTATCCTTCACTTCTTTTTGTCTGCAATTCTATTACACCACTCATGTCCATGTTCCTAATTTGAAACAGGACCTTTCCTGTCTAAAGGAGCACATAGAAGCATTCTATTTTCCCTTGCCAAAGATCTATACCGAGTGGCTCTACTTTTTAGGTCATAATGGGAAAATGTTCAAGTATATAATTCAAAATAAAACATGATACGCAATACTCTTAGTGGTGATGGTCATTCTTTTCACCAAATCTGTATAACACAGATGTGCTTTAACGTGAGATGGAGGAAGATGGTTAAACAAATAACAATACATCAACCAGCCAAATACAGCATTTTCATTAAAATTACAGCTATGTAAACGATGCTAGTATTGTAAATGACAATATGTATACAAAATGGTCTTCATAAAAGAACTGCAAAATATAATCTACGTGCTGCTTAAATTAGTAATTAATTTATTTAAGCTCTACTTTCTTTAAAAAATATTGACTACTTCAGTTAGACATGGTAGTTTGTGCCTATAGTCCCAGCTACTTGAGAGACTGAGGCAGGAGGATCACTTGAGATCAGGAGTTTGAGACCAGCCTGGGCAACACAGCACAACCCTTTCTCTAAAAAAATATAAATAAATTGACCACTTTTTTCAGAAGGATATATAACACATAACAAGATAATGTAAATTAGGGAAAAAATTTAAAACAAAAAGAAATCAAGGATGGCTATGTAAAACATTTATGTTGATGCTGATAAAGATCAGATGTTAATTTAGTAAAATATAAAGTTTTATATTTTATTTGTTGTTTTCTTCTGTACAGTCAAGAGGATAATAAGGTATCTTCCAGCCATAGATCATGAAAATCACCAGCCAAAACAGCTTCATTAAGGAAATTATCTCTCTGAGACTGAAGGTGTGCTCTGAGCTCATAAGACCAGTGTTTCTGGGGCATATTAATTGGATATCAGAAGATTTAAGGGTATTGGTGTAAGCGTAATTCTTTGGGTTGTAGTCCCTTCTTTTGGCATGTAAATTCCATCAATCTAAATCAACAAATGAGAATCCATTATATTTAAGACACAGTTCCCCATCTCCCTCTCAATTAAAAACAAAATGCCCTTAATCATGATTGGTGTCTGCTTCACACTTTGAGGATAATTATTGCCCCTTTGCTTTTCCTGATTCCAACAAAGCACAGCACTTTTACAAGTAAGTTACAATTGCCCAAGCAAATAGCATTAAGTGCTAAATTTATCTGGATAATCTAAAACAACTAACGGAAAATAAATGCTCCCAGCTCTTAAGAGCTAGGATTCTCAATACTTCAGCAAAGTATTTTAATCCAATGAAAGTGCTTCAGAGAAGTGAGGCTAAAATATATATCACCACAATCTTGGCATTTATTCCACACTAATTGCATTTTAGTCAAATTAAGTATGAGAAGAAAATAACTCAAAGCTTCTAATATATTCGAGTGTCTACAAGATCAATAAGTTCCCTTAGGTTTGTTTCTTACCTTTAATAAATTAGTATCATTTTACTTTTAGGAAGCCAGTTTGGCTTGTGGGAGGCCCGAGGAGACAGGACAAAGGTCTGTGAGAAAGTTCAGCGTCTTCCAAATAAGTCTTTCCGACACCAGGAAAGCAACAAAGGATAGTGCCAGTGCCTGGGAGGTAAAGACAGGGACTTCAGGGAGGGAACCCAGCAGGAAGGAGAGGATGGGCAGGTGTGCTGCTATCAGAGTTATAGTACACTGGTTTTCGTCCACCGTTCCTGGTCCCGCATAACTCCCATAGCCCTCGTTATTTCCTAAGTGACTAAAACAGTAAGCATATCTTTTGTTGAAGTATTTAGCCTTCTGTCCTTGGCTCCTGAAGCAGCTTTAGAACAGCTTCAGAGAGATAAAGGCGGGAGGCAGTCTTTTGTTATAATGCTGGAGTGCATTAGGCCTCAGAAGCGAGCCTCGGAAAATAGAAACTCTGTCTCTGACCTTCTCCTGCCCTCCTTTCGCCTGCTCCCTTTCTCCCCAAGGGAGGCCACAGACACTAAAAGTACGGTTGAATCTTCCCCTGCCTTTCTGTCTTGGAGATGGCCATAACCTATCTTTTCTGTTTGTAGGTCATAAGACCCCCATTTTGGAAAGGGTCCTGCCCTGTGCCCTGGAGAAAGGAATGCTGCACAGAGAGGCCAAGAAGAATCTGAACAGACAGGCCTTGCTGGGCTTCCCCACTCAGCCTATTAGATTAGATCGGACTCTTTTTGTCCAGTCACATTTCTGCATGATCGTCCCTGCTTCACTCATGCCCATCCAATGAAGTCTCCATAAAAGGCCCAAGACGACGAGGTAAGGAGAGCTTCCAGACAGCTGAACACATGGAAGTTCCTGGATGTTGGCACAACAGGGAAGGGCATGGAAGCTCTGCCCTGCGTCTCTTCACCTATATCCTTTGTAGTATCCTTTATAATAAACCGGTAAACATAAGTGTTTTCCTGAGTTCTATGAGCATTCTAACAAATTAATTGAACCCCAAAAGGGGTTGAGGGAACCCCAATTTATAGGTGATCAGTCAGAAGCACAAGTAAAACAACCTGGGCTTGCAATTGGCATTGGAAGTGCAGAGGGGATGATTTTATGGGACTGAACCCTCAACCTATGGGATCTGACACTAGCTCCAGGTGGATAAGCATCACTGAGTTAAACTGGGTTGGAGGACATACAGCTGGTGTCTACTGAAGACTTGCTTGCTTGGTGTGTATGGGAAAACCCACACACATTTGGTTACAGATGTCTTTTGTGTTGATTGTTGTGGTATGAGAGCAGAAGAAAAGCAGTTTGAGTTTTTTCCACACAGCAGGTATGAGCCACTTCAGCTGAGGTCAACTGGCCTCACTTAAGGTACCTGCCTGACAATATAATCTCCAGCTAGCATCCCTTGCAGTTCAGTACACCATAGTAGAAGTAATTCACTGATACTAATCTCACGCATCTCCTGGAATACCAACTTGTTGACCACTTGTAGCTACTTGAGTTCCCTGGACTTTGTAGATTGTAGACTATTGATTTTCTTTCCTTGTTTTTTGGGTGGTTTTGTTTTTCCACTGACATCAGGGTTAATACTTGTCCTTTCCATGAAGTTTGAGATATAGTCTCCACTCTATTTAATATGTAAAATGCCTATAAGGGAGCCACGCTTTAATTTCTACTCTTTTGTCTTAAAGGGCAAATCTAATTCAATATTTTCAAAAAAATTCTGTTAGACTTTAAGCTTCAGGAGGCCAGGGCACATGTGTGTTTTATTCACCACTGTATAGAAATCACTTAGCAAAGCGTTGGTAGAACAATGGCTCAACATTTAGATTCTTGAGTCAGGCTGCCTAATTGAAATTCCAAGTTTACTACTATGAGTTGTGTCATCTTTGGACAAGTTAGGGAAGCTCTCTGGGGCTCAGTTTCCTCATTAACAAAATAGGGATAATAATGATAATAGTATCTATCTCAAAGAATTGTTGGAAGGATTGAATGAGATAGTCCATGCAAAACATATATCACAATGCCTTTGATAAATACATCATAAATGTTCAATATATATAATAAATACTCAATACACATTAGCCATTCACTAAGTATTTTAAATGGTTTAAAACAGGATATTCAATCTTCTTTGTTGGAAATAAACTTGGTTGATAATGCAGATATATCTCAAAGCATACTAATTGATTTATTACATTTCCAAGTCTTCTTCAGATTGGTTTTTGGTATATATAATTCAATTCTCTGTTCATTTATCTTCATCAAACTGAAGAATACAAAATTTTGACGTAGGCTACTCTTCCTTGGTTACTGTTTTGCTATTTTTATGATGGTTTCATAATATATGTCAGCAAGATAAAGTTTATATGATGATACTGATTCATAAGTTATCTTTATTTTGAGTAATCTTCTATTACTTTGGGACTATTTCAAATATTTCTCCTAAAAACTGCCTTTCTTCTCTTGAGTAAAATTAAATTACATTTTAGGGTATTTTTAAAGCCATAAATATTACATCTTAGGGTTTTCTTTTCCTTTCAAGTTTATTCCAATGAGAAATGACCTTTCAACGGTGAGTGATGCCTTGAAGAGACAGTTTCTTGTCCTCTGACTTTTTCTTTACCAGAATGGATATTAGGGACTGATTTCTTTCTCCTACTACTTGTACCATCCTGGCCTCTTTTTTACTATTTGCTGATCTTTAAAAAATGTTTTTTGAGTTACTCTAACATTTGTAACTACAAGAACTAATCTTCACTATTTTCCCCTACATTTGATACAATTAAATGATTTTTATGAGAGAAATAAGAAATCTGTTTATATTTTTGCCAGTAACCTAGATCCTGAGAAATTCTTGGTTCTCCTGCCTTTTCACTCTCTTTCCTCTTGTTATTACTCTTGTTTTCATATACTTCTCTATAATGTATTTTAAATAGAGGAATTATAGTTAAATTTAAATAAATTGTTATTCTTAATTTTTGGAAATAAAAACAATAGGAATAAAAGGAACTCTAGCAATCCAAGTTAGGAATAAAATTTCATTTATATCTTTGGGTGCCACAAACTTAGGATGTATCCCAGTTTTCTCTTGATCTCCCCAACACTGGGCATGTAAATCTCAACCCTTTTGTGTCTTGGTGATTGTTTTGTTTTCTACAAGAAGATGTTGAATAAATGAACTCTCAATTTCCTTGCAGATGCAAAATTTCAGTCTTCAACTGAATATATGCTATAAACATAACCAATTATATTGCTGTGGTATTTGAAAGAAGTTATAAAAATAGCATAGAGTAATAAAATAGAATACACTTTAACTGGTGATCACTCTATTGAAAAATGTTAGTTGAAGAATATACTTCCTTGAAAGAAACATTTCTCTCCCTTAATATTAAATAATTATTTAAATATACTTTGTTTGGTGGTTGATGTTTTAAGACTTAATAAAGTATTAGCACTTTAATAATTATACTTTTCATCCATTAATGGGGATATACATTTTATAATACATTACATTTCAATCCAACACCTATATTTTCTCGTAGAACTAAATAGAAAATGTTGCTATACAGAACTCCACACTGTAAGAAAATTTTTGCAAACTAGGCATTTGATAAAATATTAATATCTAGAATCTATAAGGAACTTAAATCAACAAGAAAAAATCAACCCCATTAAAAAGTGAGCAAGGAACATGAAGACACTTCTCAAAAGAAGACATATAAGTGTCCAAAAACATGAAAAAATGTTCCACATCATTAATTATCAGAGAAATGCAAATTAAAACCACAAGGAGATACCATTTCACATCAGTCAGAATGGCCATTATTAAAAAGTCAAACAACAGATGTTGGCAAGGACATGGAGAAAAGGGAAAGCTTATAGACTGTTGGTGGGAATGGAAACTAGCTCAACCCTTATGGAAAACAGAATGGAGATTTCACAAAGAACAAATGTTAAACATTCTATTTAATGTTAAGTAGAATGTTAATTCTATTTTTAAAACAAATAAATTCTAAAAATAGAATTAACATTAACCCAGCAATCCTACTACTGAGTATCTATCCAAAGGAAAATAAATGATTTTATCAAAAAGACCTGCACTTATATGTTTATCACAGCATTATTCATAATAGCAAAGTCATGGAATCAACCTAAGTGTCCATCAACAGTGGACTAGATAAGGAAGTGTGGTATATATATACCATGGAATACTACACAGCCACCAAAAAAATGAAATCATGTCCTTTGCAGCAACATAGATGCAGCTAGAGGTCATTATCCGAAGTGAATTAACGCAGAAACAGAAAACCAAATACCACATGTTCTCTCTTATAAATGGGAGCTAAACAATGAGTACTCATGGACATAAAGATGGAAAAAATAGATACTGGAGACTCCAAAAGCAGGGGAGGGAGGAAGTGGAGGAAGGATTGACAAACTTCCTATTGGGTACTATGTTCACGATTTGTGTGATAGGTTCACTGGAAGCCCGAACCCCAGCATCATCCGATATGCCCATATAACAAACCTGCACATGTACCCCCGACCCTAAAATAAAATAATTCTTTTAAAAAAGGAACTTCACACCTGAACCATATTTATGTCTTCATCCTTGCTCTTGGTTCTTTGTTTTCTATTAGTGCAGAATGATGCCCTTGCACCATCTATTCCTACCTTTGGGGAAGAAAATACCAGAAGCGACAGCTCTCTTGAGGAACAGTTGCCCTTCCTCCCAGACCCAGCAGCAGGTGGAGAAAACCCAGAAATTCTGCCATTTGGCATCGCTATTGTAAAGTACAAAACCATCCTGCCTTTTCAGAGCCTCCTTGCAGCACCGACTGTGAAATGGGCAGCCTTCCTTTCACCTGAAGTGGGAAGAGTTGCTCATTCATTTGAAAAAAAAATTTTTTTTGACTAAAATAGGATTCCTGTTACTATAAAGGGAGATGTAAAAAATGTGTGTAAAGAAACTTATTCTATTGTTTCACTTGAACATGAAAGACTACTGCACTACAGAGTATATTCTGTTAAAACAGTCACAGATTTTTTAAATTTTTACTAAAAATAAGTTTCTATATAATGGTGTTTTCACTTTTATCATTCCAAAAGAGGCTTTAGAAAAGTCTTCACATATCTTTACCCATAAAAGCTGTCCCTCAATTTCCACTTTCAACGATTTACTCCCCATTTCTTGTTCTAAACTGGAATTGAGGTAACCATAAAATTGCTCCCCCACTCCTTTGGGCCATCCAGGTAAGAGTAAGAGAAGAAATCATGTCGGGAGACCTGGGTTCTTATCTCATTTCTTGAAATAACCATCTGTGTGGCCATGGGCAAGTCACTTAACCCTTCTATGCCTCAGTTTCCAAGTCTGTAAAGTGAAAGAATTGAACTTGATCCTCTCAAATTTCCATCCTTCTATCTATAAAAATTGCACTAAAATAAATAATTTTTAATAGCTAATTGAGTGAAACAACCCCATGTTAATCTAGTCTATTATTTTGATGTTAGGAAGTATGTATCTGATCAGATTTGAGGAGGAAATTGAAGATTGAAGGACTAAGACAAGAGAGTTAAGTGACTGCATTTATTTGCAAGAAAGTATGCCTATGTGGGGATCTGGAATTTACTGAGATGGGCAAGATGTTCTGATTATTAGCCCTTCTCTATCACTGACAATAGGTTTGAATACTGGAATACAGCATGGTTATCGTGGTGGTTTCTAGGTCCTGTTCAGCAAAGGATAAGAATAGCCTAAAACCTGGCTTGTAGAAGAATGGTGAAAATCCACCTTTAGCCAAAGAACATTGGTTATAATTCTGGGCAAAAAAAGTATGAAGACACTAAAACCTCATGATCTGTCATTTTCAAGGCATGAGGGGAAGGAATTTGCCAAATAACTATTTCATTTAAATTCCAATATATCTTATGATTTTAACAATTTTGAGTATAATCTTTCTAACACTTCTAATAGAGTGACCATAGAATTCATCAACCAAAAGGGAACACTTTCAAGACAGAAAAGGGATGCTATTTATAATTGCCAGGGCAGTGTATCTAAACCAGGACTGTCCCAGAAAACAAGATGGATGGTCACTCAGCAGTAACTTTCCTGTGTCTCAGATGGGCTATTCCATATGAAGTAACTTTTCCACTCTGATTCAAGTCACGAACACTCATTTCACCCTATTGAAATGCAGTGATGCTCCCAGATCTAGAAGATTTTATACCACTGGACCAGTGGCCCTCACAGTGTAGTAGCCATCAGAATCACCTGAAGGACTTGTTAAAATGGATTGACGAGCCCCACTCTCAGAGTTCCTGATTCAGTAGATAGGGAATGGGGCCTGAGTATCTGTATTTCTAAATTCTGAAGTGATGCTGCTGCTGCTGCTGGTCCAGGGACCACACTTTGAGAAGCACTGCACTATACTTAGTGGTAATCGCAGATAGCTGTGCCTTTCTTCGTTCTTGTGTCGCGTTTTCTAGTTTTTGACCATTGGGTTCTAACTGCCTACTGCCCCATCCCGCCACTCCGTTTATGAGTATATTTGTCCCTAACAGTCTTACATTACTAATTTATTTGATTCCTTGTAAAGGGTTTCTTCTAATTTCCTATTGACTGGGAAAAATAAATATCCAAGTTTATTAACATTATCTTTAAAATAAATTATTAAGTAAGCTTATTCATTCACTCATTCATCTGTTTATTCAACCAACATGTATTTGAGTTTCCCTTGGAGCTGTCACATAAAGCAAAAGCTTGAGTTGTATCTATTTTGACTATTTACGTGCCTTGCTTATTTATTTTCTGTCTCACAACTGGGCTGTAAAAAGGTATTATTTCCATATAAATATAAAATAAGTGAGAGATAACTGTAATAGTCACTTGGACAACATGTATCCTAAAATATATCTGTAAAATTAAAGAAATGATTACAATGGCATTGCCTTAGAAACATTGCTATGTAAGAGATATTTATTTATTAAGAAAATGAAGATGTGACATTAATTCATAGTATCCAACCCATATTTGTTATCAACCCTACTCTTAGGGAAATTATTAGTTATTCACACAATACTCACATCAGTCAAGTCATTGCCATCTTCTTGGACCATCCCCTTTATACAGCACAGTATCAGTTCATATTTGACTGAGATGTAGGGATTTTACTAAAAATATGATGGAACAAACTCGATGGCAAAGTGGGCCTTTCTCACAGAAAAGAAATGTAATTTCAGCTAATAAACCTACTTTCAGATCATCTGAAAAGTTTGTGGCTATTAAGTTATGACTCTATTTCTTCAGTTTTTCTTGACACTCCACTAAAAATTCCTTTGACAACAGGAAGTTGTTCCAATAAAAACTGACACTGGAGTGGTGATAAAAGGTCAATAATGCTTATACACTGAGAGGGAAAAGATAGGCCCCACTGTTGGGTACACTCAGCCTGGGATATCAACACAGAGCATCTGAGACTAGTGCAGTTGAACTAGTGCTATGCTGTCAGCACAGTGCAGAGCAGTGAGCAACTAAAAAGGAGCTGGGCTTTGTAGTCAGGCACATCTGGGCCCCAAATCTTTGCTGTCACTCAATAATATCAAAAAGCCCCAAGACTCTCACTGTATTAGTCCATTCTCATGCTGCTATAAGGACATGCCTAAGACTGGTTTTTCTTTTATTTTTATTATTTTATTTATTTAGTTATTTATTGAGACAGAGTCTTGTGCTGTCGCCCAAGCTGGAGTGCAGTGATGCGAGCTCAGCTCACTGCAACCTCCACCTCCCGGGTTCAAGCAATTCTCATGCCTCAGCCTTCCAAGTGGCTGGGTCTACAGATGCGCACCACCACACCCAGCTAATTTTTTGTATTTTTAGTAGAGACGGGGTTTCACCATGTTGCCCAGGCTGGTCTCCAACTCCTGAGCTCAGGCAGCCTGCCTGCTTCGGCCTCCCAAAGTGCTAGGATTATAGGTGTGAGCCACCACACCTGGCCAGAGACTAGGTAATTTTTAAAGGAAAGAGGTTTAATTAACTCATGATTCCACAGGACTGGGGAGGCCTCAGGAAACTTACAATCATGGCTAAAGGGGAAGCAAACATGCCCTTCTTCACATGGCAACAGCAAGGAGAAGTGCGGGGCAAAAGTGGGAGAAGCCCCTTATAAAACCATCAGATCTCCTGAGAAGTCACTCACCAGAACAGGATGGGGGAACCCACCCCCATGATTCAATTATCTCTACCTGGCCTCTCCCATGACACATGGGGATTATGGGAACTACAATTCAATACCAGATTTGGGTGAGAACACAGCCAAACCATATCACTCACTTTCTGAGTTTATCCTTTCTTTCATAATCTAAATGAAATGACTCACGTGCTGAGAGAAGTCCAGCTCCTCCTCAATATTTCTGAGGATTCTAGGAGGAGGGACATACATTTTCCCATTTCTCTCCTCTAAATTCTTGCTCCCAGATTGATGCTCAATCACCACTCATATCTTCTCTGAAGTAACTGCTGTTCTTCAGAGAACATGGGCCACAACCAAAGTGCTAACAACACAAGACTCTCAAATGTAACAAGGTTTGACTAAGTTTTGACTACGACTAAGAGTAATCCCACACAGTGCAGAAACCAGCTTTGAATTGAACACAGCTTCCACTGTCCCTGGAAATACACAGATCATTTGCAATCAAAGGAGGGTCTTTTTCTTCCTCAGGCTCTGACTTGCCACCAGGTGGCCAGCCAACTCTGCCTGTAAAAGACTCTCCATTCTATTCCTTCCTCAGTCTTCCAGAAATCCTGTCCTCTGCTCAAGTCACCAGCAGGCAACCTAAACGTTTCTTTTACTTTATTATGCACAGCAATTTAGTTTCTCAGACTCCATCCTTGACTGGTTGTTGGTTCCTTTACACAGCCAAAAATAGGATTTCCTCTCATGAAATTGATTTATATTGCTGTCTTGGAATGTTAATGCAGAGACTGTGGTCATCCTTTTGAGTAATATTTAATCTTTTCAATGACAATAGCCATGTGTGTACAAGCCAATGGATTTATCTGAGCCTTGGTTTCCTCACCTACCTCACATAGTTGTTTTGAAGAGTAAATGTAAAAGCCAGCATGACGCTTGCTACATGGTAGCTGCTGATATTAACCACAAGAAATTTCTCCTGGAAAGGAAATTAACAAGAGCACCAACGAGTAGTATTAGCCAACAGCCACAGCCAGTCACTTACATGCCAGAATGAAGCTGAGGGCACCACATTCTGGCACAGTCACTGCATTTCCTGATCTCCCTAGATGCCACATTTTCTGGCAAATACATAGTTAGAAATATTAGGCAAATCCTCACATTCCAGAGCTGAAAATATCCTCCCCCCACCCCAACAGTAAGGGATGGTGTTCCATCTCGCTTATGTTGTTTGCTTCTTTCTCTCAGGGAGGAGAACAGAGCTGGACAGGAGCCCAGCTATGTGCCACACGCTTCTGTAATCCATTGCCTGCCATCATATATTTGCTCTGAGAATAAACTGCAGTCACAGTTTTACAAGGATTTTTATTTCCCAGTGAAACAAAGGTTGGTTACAGATCATCTGAAAATTATTTCAGCTGACAAATGAGTTAATGGTAATGAAAAACCTCCTAAGAGCCAACTTGAAAGCAAAAACTAGGAGGTCAACTTGAATCAAGTCCCATCAGCCTACTCCTTGTTCCCAAGTATCCTCTCATCAAAGCCACCCGAGGCTCTCTAGACAAAGGTTTCTTTTTCCTCCCCTCCCCTTCCTATTCTCTTCCCTCACCTCTCCTCTCATCTTTTTCTCTCTTCTTCTCTCTTTCTCCTTCTCCCTTGTTCTTTCTCTCTCTTTTCTCTCCTGTGTCCTTTTTGGATATTCCAAGACCACTCCTAGTCTTACAGACCTTCCCCTGACCATGACCCAAGCACTCATCTAAAATCGGGGTGGCCTACGTGTTTTTGAGGTACATGTACTCTGCACCAGTCAAGTGCCAGACCCTCTGCTATGTACTTTACATGCATAATCTCAATTATTCTGCCAACAAAACAATGAGATGGATATTATACCCATTTTAAAAACAGAAAACTGATGCTCAGAGAAAGGAAGGCACTTGAGTGTGGCTACAATCCGTAAATGAATAGACAGGGTTCAATTTCAGGTCTGTCCTATATCAAGTCTGTTTGTTTTTCAGCACAAAATACTTCTTTCTGTGTGAGGCTCTCAGCTCGAGGAAGATTTCCACTGAGACTCAAATAATTCTGGAGTTGGAAGGAGCCCTAGTGGTCCTCCTGCTTAACCATGTCTTCAGTGTGGAACTGCTCACAGTCTGAAATATTTCAAATTGCATACATTTCTACCAAACTGAAGACAGTGTGGCATTCCTGTTGAAGCAGTAACGGTTCACTATGTTAACTAATTTGATAATGGTGCAACAGCTATCTGGTAATACATGGGCAATTAATATCTATGTTCCTTGAGAAGCTTCATGACACTGATTGTGGAGCCCAATCCTACCGTGAACAGTGGCAATTCAGATATTCATCCTTTGCCACCAATCTATTAATCTATTAATCAGTGGTAAAGAATGAAAAACCCTTTGTAATCTGTGCAAACCCAAAGAGAATTGCATCCTTGGCATATTTTCACCTTTTAGGATCTTGTTACCAATTAGAAAAATTACTTGGCATACCAACTCCTATACAGCAGTTAATCTCCATAAAAATGGATTTTCTTTCCAGACAATTTAAAAGGACAAATGTAACTGAAAGAGAAAAATATGCATTCCTCCCACCATTAGGAATAGTGTTCTGCATAAAATTTGCAATAATTTCAGCTTTAGCCATTTATTAGGAAATATGATATTATTCCTGGAGCCAATACAGACAATCAGTTGGAACAGAGATGCCAGGAAAAACACTGTACAGTTTATGGTTTGGCCCTCTTTCATTTGTCTTCTG
This sequence comes from Hylobates moloch, assembly GCF_009828535.3. NCBI lineage: Eukaryota > Metazoa > Chordata > Mammalia > Primates > Hylobatidae > Hylobates > Hylobates moloch. Next base: position 52,896,736 of record NW_026652281.1, on the reverse strand, counting down.
GTGGTTATTGCTTTTTCAACACCAGTTCTGACGACAGGACCTTTCAAATGTATTCATTTAAAATAATTATCTGAAGCCCCGGTGCTAGGAAAGGTAGAACACACACTGTATAATAGAAATAGCAATGAGTTTTGAAGCTGGAAGGTTCAGATGAAAATCTTTCCTCTGTTTCTTTCTAGGTGGATAATGAAACATCTAACCTCTGTCCCTCTTGGTCCCCATTCATAAAATGGAAATTATAAAATAATCCGTCATGAGGTTGTGCTGAAGATTAAAAAGTGATGGTGACTGTGAAAGTAAATGGTAAGGGGCAATGCTGAAAATAGTGATGATGACAACGAGGGGTTGATGAAGAAAGCAGCATCGCGGCCCCTGCTCCCTCAGAAATGACACTCACATTCCACCAAGGGGCACAAATCCCACCCATCCTGTACTTACTCTAGGTTGAGAAGTTTTGCTCCTCAGATAAACAAAAGATAACTTTCTAAAGTAGGATAAAGTTTGCTATATGAATACTAAATAGTAAAGAATTAAAACACAAAAGCTGGCCGGGCGCGGTGGCTCATGCCTGTAATCTCAGCACTTTGGGAGGCTAAGGCAGGTGAATCATGAGGTCAGGAGTTCAAGACCAGCATGACCAACATAGTGAAACCCCTTCTCTACTCAAAATACAAAAATTAGCTGGTCGTGGTGGCATGCACCTGTAATCCCAGATACTCGGGTGGCTGAAGCAGCAGAATGGCTTGAACCCGGGAGGTGGAGGTTGCGGTGAGCCGAGATCGCACCACTGCACTCCAGCCTGGGTGATAGTGGGTGATAGAATGAGAATCCATCTCAAAAAAAAAAAAAAAAGCTAACATATTAATTTAATGTTCCTAATTCATACCATATGAAAAATTAGTAAAGAGTTAAAATACAAAAGCTGAAATATTCATTTATGTTCCTATTTTAACTGCTTCTACTAAAATATATATTTTCCTTTCTTGCAGTTAATTATAATCATTTGAAATTTTCTCTTTACTATTCAGTATAATTTTTAAATATGCCAGCCACATTAAAAGTTTTATAAAAGCTGTTCAAAAGTAAAAACCGATCTTACATGTTGTTTGATGCAACCCCCTCCACTGTTGGTTTGAAAATTCCACCGTTAGAAGTTAATGTGTGGTACAATCTTTCTCCCACAAAGGGAATAAAGGCAATACAATTATGCAGTCTCTTTTACACTGCGGTTCTTTTCTAGAAGTTGGTTCTAAAGAAATATTTGTGAATGTTGCGAAGATTTCCCTATAAATCTGTTCAATGCGTGTTGTCAGTAATATGAGAAAATTGAAAATAACCTAAGGCTTGCATGTGAGTGGTCAGATAACTATGGCATTTCTGGGACTAAGAGGGATCATTTTCTTTTTCTTCATACCCTTCTATATTATCTACAATAAGCAGCTATTGATTTTTATCAGTTAAATACATACATTTTATTTTACTAAAATAAATTAGTGGTCATCCTGATTACAGTAATAAATTTATCAAATGCATTTTATTTCATTCCCTACTGAGACCCCACTAAAATGACAGAAAAGGGGGTGTTTTGGCATAAACCTATAAAAACAAAGGAAAAGCAAGGGAAGTGACAAGAGCCACAAACTTTTGGAAGCTGGAAAGCACCTGAGTCATTGGTAACAGACCTAAAAGGATCAAGCCGAATCCTAAACCGACAGTGGGGAAAGCCAAACAGCAGACACCTATACATCACAGAGACTCCCAAAGTCTCAGGAGTTAAATGCACCAGGCACCTCTGGAATAGGCGAAGGGGGCCCTAATGACAGAAAGACTGCCTCAAAGTCTGTTTAGGAAGTTGGGGCTCCTGAGCCTCTCCTTCCCCATTCTGCACAGTGCAGCTTCTCTTCTCCTTGATACCAGCAGAAGGCTGGAAGTGAAGTGTCTAGAGAGGGTAAAACTAGGTCTCTTGACTGGGAGATAGAGGCACAGGTAAAAGTAGGGCTACACTTGAACAAACAGGGAATGAATGAAGTGACATCAGGAGCTCCCCAGCCTGCTTCTTCCGCTAGGCTCACAGAACAATGTTAGCCAGGAGCATAGAGAATTCTCCGCGGAGTCTGAGCGGCCCAAAAGAAAGAACTACTGACGCCGGGATTTTTCCCAGTTAAACAGCCCAGCAACAGAACCATACAGTGTGGCATTGCCAGGGGGTCCAATTAGATTTTTGTGTTCCAGTGCTAGATGTGAGCAGACAGCCAAGGACACAGACAACTGAGGGAAGCCTCTCACATCAAAGGTAGAAACTAGAGTGAACAAAGAGAAAAAAGCAGCTTGAAGGAAACCAAGGCATAAAGGTAAAGAAAGGTTTTTTTTGGCTGGGTGTGGTGGCTCACGCCTGACATCCTAGCACTTAGGGAGGCCGAGGCAGGTGGATCACTTGAGGTCAGGAGTTCGAGACCAGCCTGGCCAACATGACAAAACCCTATCTCTACTAAAAATACAAAAATTAGCTGGTTGTGATGGTGTATGCCTGTAATTCCAGCTACGGAAGGCTGAGGGAGGAGAATCTCTTGAACCCGAGAGGCGGAGGTTGCAGTGAGCCAAGATTGCGCCACTGCACTGCAGCCTGGATGACAGAGTGAGACTCCATCTCAAAATAAAATAATAATAATAATAACAAATAAAAATAAAATACAATAAATTTTTTAAAAAGAAAGGTTTTTAAAAAACTATTGTTAAACTATCATTACTAAACTATCATTAAGATTCTCTGAGAGATAGAAGAGAATGTTGCATCCATTAAACAGGAAGGTGATATTTAAAACACACACAAAGAGACTATTTAGAGAACAAAAAGAGTCCTTAGAAATGGAAGGTACAGTAGAGGAAGCAGAAGATAAAGTTGAGGAAACTCTCACAAAGTAGAAATAGAAACAGACATAGAAAATAGAAGAAAAACGCCTAAGAACATTAGAAAAAAAAAGTCCTGAAAATCCAGCATCTGAATAATAAAAGTTACAGAGAGAGAAAGTTAGAAAACTAAATTATCAAAGAAATAATTCAAAAAAAATTTCTGCAGGACTGAAGGGCATGACTTACTGGACTGATGGGGTGACTAAAGCCCAGCCCAACAGGCCCATCTTATGACATATTCAGTGACATCTCAGACAATGGACACGAAAGAAAATCCTGTAAGCTTCTAGGGCAGGAGGCAGTAAACCATAGCTAGTGGGCCACACCCCCACCACCTGTTTTTGTAAATAACATTGTATCGGAACACAGCCATGCTCATTTGTTTGTACCTTGCTGATGGCTTTTTTTTCACACTACAACAGCCAAGTTGAGTTGAGTAGTGATGAGAAAGTCTACGGCCCCCAAAGCCTGAAACACACATCTCACCCTTCACAGAAGTTTGTGCACTCTTGTTCTAGAAAGAAAAAACAGACCACACACAAAAAACAAAGTAAAACTTTCAGGTCTGCAATATCTACAAAAGTTTCCTCTCATACACCCTTTCTCAGAAAGTTACTAAGGTTGTGTTCCATCAAAATAAGGGAGTGTCTCAAGAGAATGGAAGATTTAAAGTAAAGGAAAAAGATAATTCAACTCAAGAGGGAGGCAAACGAGTACAGGATGTTAGCCCTGAACCAGGCTGAGAAAGCAAGCTGCTCAGACTGGTGGGGAGAAAATGTCTAATGAATCTGGCCATAAAGAGGGTATTTCAGGCCGGGCACAACGGCCTGTAGCAACCTGTTACAACCGCACTTTGGAAGGCTGAGGCAGTCTCGCTTGAGCCCAGGAGTTCAAGACAAGCCTGGGCAATACAGGGAGACCCCATCTCTACAAAAAATACAAAAATTAGCCAGGCGCCTTAGCCAGGCACGGTGCTGCACACCTGCAGTCTCAGCTATCAGGAGGCCGAGGTAGGAGGATCACTTGGGCCACTGTACTCTAGCCTGGGTGACAGAGCAAGACACTGTCTCAAAAAAATAAAAAAGAGGATATTTTAAAAATTAGGGGAGTGTTTGGGTTTGAATAAGTATAAAGGACGTAGAAAACTAAGCGAGTAAACAACACAAAAAAGACAATTAATTCTAGAGAAGACAAAAAGTTATCTGAGAAAGGACAAGTAAACAAAATATACTATGCAATTTACTTAGTCATAGTAATATAAATACTGAATATTGATTTAACCAAAAGTATGATAAACTCTTGGGAAGATAGGAAAACAGAAAAAATAATGTGTGGGTTGAGTGTATATAATTTGGGATTTAGAAGAGGGGATTGCTAAAACAGGAGTAAATCTTCATCTTCCATAGTGGGAAATCAGTGGATAGCACATAGACCTATAATATCATAAATTAGCAAAATTAGCAGGCTCAATTAGAAACATAGAGGTAAATACCACAATAATCAGGTAAAAGTGTTAAAATTGGTTACCACTAGTGAATAGAAATGATGGGAAGAGGAAAGAAGGAAGCTATTTTTTCTAACAATCCATGTAGGACTCTTTAACCACTTATACTATATCCACACATTACTTAGATTTCTAAAATATTTTTAAAATTTTAATTAAAAATTAAAACAATGCATATGGATATTCAATGACTATTAGAGCAGTAAGCTACCTTAAATATCACCTTGCCTGACTTTATTATTTCATTCATAAGGAAACCATGACCAAGTAGAGGTTTAGTGGAGGGACAGGTCTAGACAGAACCCAGGTGTGGTGTCTGAATCTATTTGCAATACATCCCCATGCAGTCCTCAAGTTCACTCAATGAGTTTTTTTAAAGTTCATGGCATAGTTGCTAACAGATTAGTATACATCTATTGTTTTTACCTGTCCAGAGTCCCTTCCTTCCTTCTGCTGATAACTCAAGCCCATTTCAGTGTTGAGGTGGCACTAATCCTCCCTTCTCCCCACTACCTAAATGTATCAGGGCTGCCAAACTAGACTATTACACACAACCCTTCCCCTAGTCAAGCCACAGGGATGAGCACATGACTAAGGCAGGTTAAACTATTCTTCTCTGCCATTTATTAAATAGAATTCTTGAGAGAAGATCTTTACTCACCTTCTTTTTAGACTGTGAACTCATTTAGATTGTGAACTCAAATAGTCAATTGTTCTAACTCATTTAGTCCTCATAAAAACCCAATAAGGTTGGCATTATTTTACAGATCAGTTAACTGCCACACAAACTAGTTAAGTAACTTACCCCAGAATATGTAACTAATGTATGATAGATTCAAACTCAGGCAGTCTGATTCCAGATTCTGTGTTTTTAACCACTTTGCCCCTAAAGGGGTTATTTGCATTTTACTTCTCACACATTCATATCCCCTCTGGTGATAGTACCACTGCCAAGACTTTCATGTGGGGGACCCATACCCTCTACCCACTCTCAGTCCAAATGGTTAAGGTAGGGTTCTATTCTAGAACTGGAGGTAAACTGGTGACCCAGGCCTAGGCCATCAAAATACAGTCTCACCCTTTGGTCAGTGATTGGTTCAGGGACCAACTCATGACACAAGCTAGTTCAATCACAGCAACTCTCAGAAACTTTTCAGGGGCTATTGGCAAAGCTTTTGCTCTCTTTTTACCCAGACTTGAACCTGTGGTAATGTGAGATTGAGACTTTTGTAGCCATCTTGCCAGCACATGAGTTCTGATGTGACAGCCACAGTACACAGGAAAACGAAGCAGAACTGACTCAACAAATGGAGACGGATGAAGCCGTAAGGATATGGAGAGAGATGAGGTCCTGATGACATTGACACTAGACTCTAAGCTCCGTGAGGGCACAGAATGCTACATGTCCAGTTGGCAAAAATTTGTATCACCAGCGTCTATAAGAATGTCTAAGACATAGGAGGCACTTGATAAATATTATTGAACATATCATTTGATCCCCTGACACACATCATCCCTAGACTTTCCAGTTGCATAGACCAGTAAATTTCCTTTTACGGCTAAGACATTTGGAGTCAGGTTTCTGTCACTGGCAACCAAGGTCCTAACTGTGTTACCATGCTTTTAAATAAATCCACCCTTCTCAAAAACCTCCCCAAAATAGCTACTCCTTCCCTAGCAAAGCCTATGCTCATCAATTTGCACAATATTCCACCTCCCCTTTTAATGGGTGCAGTAAATTGACGTGCAGTTGTCTGCAACTTGAACTAGAAATCACAGCTCTTTCCTTGCTCAGTTGCTACTTACAACTAATCCAACCACTTGGTCTCTTTAGTTATTTTTTTGAACATGTTTTTTCCCATTTTTAAAATATTTTATTTATTTTGGATTCAGGGGATACACATGCATGTTTGTTACATGGGCGTATTGCATACTGGTGGGGATTGGGCTTCTAGGGCCCCCATGAGCCAAATAAGAAAATTGTACCCATTAGGTAATTTTTCAACCCTCACCCTCCTTCCATCCTATCCCCTTTTGGAGTCCCCAGTGCCTTTTATTTCCCTCTTTATGTCCATTGTCCCCATTGTTTAGCTCCCACTTATAAGTGAGAACATGCAGTATTTGATTTTCTGTTTCTGAGTTACTTCACTTAGGATAATGACCTCCAGCTCCATCTATGTTACTGCAAAGGACATAATCTCATTCTTTCTTATGGCTGCATAGTATTCCATGGTGTATATGTACCATATTTTCTTCATCCAGTCAACAACTGATGGACACTTAAGTTGTTTCTATGACTGCTGGTATGAATAGTGCTGCCATGAATACATGGGTACAGGTTTCTTTTTTATATAATGATTTGTTTTCTTTTGGGCAGATACCCAGCAAAGGGATTGCTGGGTTCAATAGTAGTTTTATTTTTAGCTCTTTGAGAAATCTCCATGCTGTTTTCCATAGAGATTGAACTAACTTACTGATCTTAGGCAAAGTCGACAAAAATAAACAATGAGGAAGGATATCCTATTCAATAAATGGTGCTGGGAAAATTGGCTAGCCATATGCAGAGGAATGAAACTGGACCCCTACCTCTCACCATATACAAAAATTAACTCAAGATGCATCAAATACATAAATGTAAAACCTGAAATTATAAAAATCCTAGAATAGGGGTGTCCAATCTTTTTGGCTTCCCTGGGCCAGATTGAAAGAAGAAGAATTGTCTTGGGCCACCCATAAAATACACTAACACTAATGATAGCTGATGAGTTTTTAAAAATTGCAAAAAAAGTCTCATACTATTTTAGGAAAGTTTATGAATTTGTGTTGGGCTGCATTCAAAGCTGTCCTGGGCCTCATGCGGCCCATGGGCCATGGGTTGAACAAGCTTGTCCTAGAAGAAAACCTAGGGTAAACTCTTCTGAACACTGGGTTAGGCAAAGAATTTATGATGAAGAGCCAAAAAGCAAATGCAAAAAAACCAAATATTGACAAATGCAACCTAAACTAAAGAGTTTCTGCATTTTCTCTCTTTATATCCTCATCCCTTATAGTTGTTGAATCAGCTTTCTCTACAGATTGTTTTTTTTTTTTTTTTTTTTTTTTTTTTGGATGAAGTTTCACTCTGTCACCCAAGCTGGAGTGCAGTGGTATAATCTTGGCTCACTGCAACCTCCACTTCCTGGGTTCAAGCAATTCTCCTCCTTCAGCCTCCCGAATAGGTGGGACTACAGGCATGCGCCACCACACCCGGATAATTTTTGTATTTTTAGCAGACATGGGGTTTCACTATGTTGGCCAGGCTGGTCTCGAACTCCTGACCTCGTGATCTACCCGCCTCAGCCTCTCAAAGTGCTGGGATTACAGGCGTGAGCCACCGTGCCTGGGCTCTCTGCAGATTGTTAAAGAAAAAATTCCCATTAGAAAAGAGCAAACAGAAGTTGATTTTATTCTGATGCTACTGCCAGCCATCAGGGAGAAAGTATAGGGCAAGACTGTACCCCTTTCCTAGAGACAAAGGGCTGAAGAGTTACTAAGAGCTGAGGTGAGCAGATTACAGATGACTCGTGTAAGCTAATTGCCTTCCCCAAAGGAAAAGTAAACTTTTTCATATCTTCCTGCAAGGAGGTAATTTTACAACTTGGAAAAAGAAGCCCACCAAAGTTAGACTCCAGTTGTCTCACAGACACAGAGATCGGGCGCTGTCTTCCTTGACTGATGATTACATTTCAAGGGGATGGCTTGCTCCTTGGTCCTTGAAAAGACATTCCTGAGTTATAAAACTGGCAAGAGGCTATTTAAAAAATTCACATCTCACAGGGGCTGAGGAAAGATTTGCAATGAAAAGTTTTCTAAAGTAAATGCTCTAAGAGAAGGGAGGTCTGGGGCCCAGAGTCAGAAAGAAGCCTATCTAAAGTCTATTCAAACTGAGGGGAAAGTAAGGGCCATTGTGGTCAAGATTTATCGGAAACTGGCAGCAAACTGACCTTTTATGATTCATAAGACATCTGTCAAAATGTTCTAGTTTCACTGGATTTCCTCCTAAGAGGAATAAAAATACTTACTTCAGGAAAACTTTCTGAAAAGATTTAACATCATGTCCAGCAAAATAGCTTATGTTCCCCTGTCTAATACTCATTAGTCCTCTTAGGACACAGTGAAATCTATGCTGGGTAGAGTATATAATCTCTCATCCCATATAGTCTTCCACAGAAACTACCCATGAGTTTAAAAACAGCCTGCTATAACCTGTGCAATGATTTGCAGTGGTTACCAACTGCTATGGTCTGAAAGTTTGTGTCTCCCCAAACTTCGTATGTTGAAACCTAATCACCCATGAGATAGTATTCAGGGGTGAAGCCTTTGAGAGGTGATTAGATAATGAGGGTGGAGCTCTTGTGAATGGAATTCGTGCCTTTAGAAAAGAGGGTCACATGAATGGAGTTAGTGCCTTTACAATAGAGGCCACTCACCCCTTCCACCATGTGAGGACACAGCAAGAAAGCACCATCTATGAACCAGGACGCAGGCCCTCACCAGGCACTGAACCTGCTGGTGCCTTGGGGATTTCCCTGCCTCCAGAACCATAAGAAATACATTTCTGTCGTTTATAAGCTGCCTAGTTCATGGTATTTTGTTGTAGCAGCCTGAGCCATCTAAGATACCAATAAAGAAGAAAATATTGTGTGATGGCAATCAAAGCCCTTTCACTGCAGCAATTTAGCAACTATCCAAATGGGGAGACTAATGAATATAAAAGCCATATCAAAGAGGAAATAGAGCTAAGAAGTTGAAGGAGTTGGGCTCAGTCGGTGGCTGAGACCACCTATAATCCCAGTACTTTGGAAGGGCAAGGCAGGCAGACCACTTGAGCCCAGGAGTTCTAGACTAGCCTGGGCAACATGGTAAAATCCCGTCTCTACCAAAAAAAAAAATAAATAAACAAAAATTAGCTGGGCAGTGGTGGCGCATGGCTGGAGTGGAAGCTGAGGTGGGAGGATTGCTTGAGTCCAGGAGGTCGAGGCTACAGTAAGCCGCAATCAAGCCACTGCACTCCAGCCTGACCAACTGAGCGATACCCGGTCTCAAAGAAAAAAAAAGAAAAGAAAAGTTGAAGAAGAATCTTCCAAAAATTATGGGGAAGATACACAGCAGATGGGCACAGCACAGTGTGTGGGCCAGCACAGAAGAGAGACGGCGTTTCTCTCTGGATTCACCCAGAATTTCTACAGTAGCATTTTCCCAGGAAGCACAAATTCCTCAAGACATTCTGCAGCTGTTCTTTGGTCAAATCATTTTGATAAATTCTGAAGACTGTGAGTGAGCTCCCCACTCCCCTAACTTGGGGTACAGAATGCATATGACTGTACCAAAGACTCAGAGAGACCATATGGCAGAGGCCAACTTAAATGGGTTTCCTCAGTATTTTCAAATGGACTGGACTACAGAACCTTTTTTTTTTTTTTTTAAAAAACTTTTTTTTATTAATCATTTGTTAATCTCTCCAAACCACTGTTTGAGGCACTGTTCCATTCCTAGTCTCCCCTCATTGTTTCCTTCTAACAACCTCGACAGTCAGTAAGGGTGTGGCTCCTGCACTCACTGCCTGCTGCTTTCCGAGCTTCTGCCTCCTCCTGAGTCCTGCATGAATGGCTCCCTCTTTGGTCCCCTTCATTCCAATGACCTCCCCACTCCAATCTATATCAGCTATCCAATCTCATGGTCACATCTTACCCAGATCATCCCCCAGAACTACTTCTCCTCTGAAATCGTAAATGTAGAAGCTCTGCCTCCATCAAAGCAGTAGATTAAAACACTATTCTGGGATGATGATGATCCCACCTTAAATCCTTGCAACCTAGAGTTCTAGAAAATTAAAAGGAAGCAAAATATTGTCAAAATGGAATATTGCTAAAAATACATTTATCTAGTCATAAACTGTTCTGTTTGCTCAATACTAATAAATTTTGGCATTTTTTGATTGTCAAATCAGTAATGCCATTGATCCCTTTCATTAGGTTTCCTATTGAAACATTTGTCTGGTAGTATCAATGTTACAGATCAGATTGCTGACACGACTGGAGCTGCCTACCCAAAGGTATGCATTAGCTTACATTTTAGAAAGAAAAAAAAAAATGTTCTTTCTGTCTAAAAGTATTTGATATGGTTTGGCTCTGTGTCCCCACCCAATCTCATCTCAGATTATAATCCCCAGGTGTCGAGGAAGGGACCTGGTGGAAGGTGATTGGTTCATGGGGACAGTTTCCCCATGCCATTCTCATGAGAGTGAGTGAGTTCTCATGAGAGCTGATGGTTTAAAAAGTGTTTGGCAGTTCCCCCTTTGCTCTTTTTCCTGCTGCCTTGGGAAGAGGGTACTTGCTTCTCCTTCATCTTCCACGATGATTGTAAGTTTTCTGAGGCCTCCCCAGTCATGCTGAACTGTGAGTCAATTAAACCTCTTTCCTTTATAAATCACCCAGTCTCAGGTAGTATCTTTATAACAGTGTGAAAATGAACTAATACAGTTTTGTTTTTAGTGGTGTTGAATTTTCTTAAAAGAAGGTTAAGATACCCTGATTTGTTTTGAAGAAGAGAAGAGAAGAAAAGGAAAGAAAGAATAAGGAGAGTGAGGAAAGGAAGGAGGGAAAAAAACAAGGAAGGAATGAAAGGAGAGAGGAAAGTGGATAGGTACAAAATGAAGGGAAAGAGTCACTACCACTCTTTTATCCTTCTACATCTCCTTTGTCTTTGTCCAAATAATCTTATTGGACTTCACCAAGATCTACCGACCCTCAGTCTTCTCCTAGGCTATCAGGACCTCCTGGTTTTCTTCTCTTCTTACCTGGCCCTAGGGACGATCAACTCAATGACCTCTATCAGCTTCCTTAATTCACTTACCTCTTTGCCTTATACCTTAATCGTACTCTACTAACCCCTAAACTTGGATTAATTCAATAATTTATTTTCTCTACCCTTAAGACTGGGAAGTTGAGTACCATTGGAGACACTCTCAGAATTTTATATATTGACAATATCACAAATTAAAGTTTGCATAAACAGAATGCCCCCCAAAACATACCCACACCCTAATTCCCAGAATCTGTGAATATGTGACTTTACATGGAAAAAGGGACTTTGTAGATGTGATTAGGTTAACACTCTTAAATGAAGAGATTATCCTCACATTCAAATGGGTGCAATATAAACAAAAGCGTCAAGATCAGAAAAAAAAAAAAAAGTCACAACAGAAGCAGAGGTTGGAGTGATGTAGTTTGAGGATGAAGGAAGGGGCCATGAGTCCAGTAAAACAGGCATGCTCTAGAAGCTGGGAAAGGCAAGGAGCAAATTCTCTCCCTGGATCTCCAGAAAGAACATAGCACTGCTGACACCTTTATTGTAGTCCTGCAAAAGTCATTTCAGACTTCCATCCTTCAGAACTGTAAGATAATACACTTGTGTTGTTGTGAGTACTAAGATTGTGGTAATTCATTACAGCAGCAATAGGAAACTAGATGGTTTCCAGGCTCAGAGGAGTCTTCAGATTGTGGTAGATCTACTCCAAAGATGGCTGCTATCAATCCTTCCTTCTCTGTATGTGCATGCTGCTCTTTCCTTCAACAGGTGGAACCTATTTTCCTTCCTCTTCACTCTGGGTTGGCCTCATCACTTGCTGTGACCAAAGGAATGATTTGGAAGTGACACCATGCCAGTTCTAGGCCCGAGGCAGCTTCTGCTTCCTCCCTCTTGGAATCCAGCCACCATGTAAGAAGTCTAACTATCCTGAGAGCGTTAGGCTCTGAGGGAGCCCAAGTTGTTCCAGGCATCCCCGCTGAGGCACCAGACAGGAACTACCTTGGACACCAATTGTAGAAGAACTGCCCAGGTGAACATAGCCCAGATCGTAGAATCACGAATAATAAGTGGCTGTTGTTTAAGCCACAAAATTTTGGGTGATTTTTATGAAGCACTAGAGAACTGAAACAAAAGTACTTTCTACTTGGCACTATTCAACTTCTTCTCCCATTTCTTTACTTATCTCTCTTTGCAGGTGATCTTGTATCTTACTTCAGAGAAACTGGTCCCTCCAGCATTTTTTTCCATTGGCTTCAACCTCAACTTCCTCTGTGATATAGATAGCTACATTGATCTTCTGGTCTTTCTTAGAATTACCCTTATTAATCTAATCCCTTTTTGCTTCTTTTGAGATTTTGATCTTTCTGTATCCTCAGTCACTGTCATTCTCCCCTGGCTCCTTTCTTCAGCCGATAAACAGGTTCTTTCCAATTCCTTTCCTTTTAGCTTCAAGTTATTGCCCTAATTCTTTCCTTGTGAAACTCATACTTCCTGGGAACAGTCTACACATGTCATGTCCACATTCAATGCTCAGCCAGGTAGCAGACTAACCCAGGTGAAAAGGACCTTATCACCATGGTTCCAAGGCAATAATGCATGTGGGAATAGAGCAGGGAGTACTGGGGAAGGAGATCCCTATTTAATTAGGGTCTAGTTGCCAAAACTAACAAGTGAAGATGGGTGATTGCCAAGAAGTTACTGAAGAGTCAAGGAGGGGACAAATCTGCAGGAGTAAATCTACCATGTAAGCAGGATCTACCATGTAAGCAGGATCTACCATATAAGCAAAGTCCAAAGCGTGGGGCAGTGGGGGGCCACAGGGCGAGGGTGGGTTCAGTACAGCCCAACCAGGAGAAGGTATAGAGTTAGATCCTCTCTAACTCAGTTGCATACAATTGCTCTTGCTCAGATGGACAAACAGGACCCTCTCCCACAGAAGAACCTGGCTGCCCCAGGCTTTCTATCTAGTGGTGAGGGCTCCATCCCTATACTTCATAAACAACACTCAGAAAATAGTTAATGCATGGATGCCTACAACAAGTCAACATTTCTGAATAAAATAATATTGAGGTAACATTGCCAAATTCATTATGTCAAATGCTTTTTTCTTAAAATGTATTCACTTTGGATCACACATAACAAAAAATTTGCAAACTAGGTTTTTCAAAATAATAAATGTTAACATTTCTGCAGTGCCAGTAGGTGAAATTAAAAGCGTGGGCTTTGGAATAAGACCGTGTGTTATGCAGAAGTGTAACCCCCAGGCCTCTAAAACATGTCCTAAAGTTGGAAAGTGAAAGTGTTACCTTATATGGCAAAGGGGAATTAAAGTTGCAGATGGAATGAAGATTGCTAGTTAGCTGCCCTTCAAATAGGGAGATTATTCTAGATGATATGTGTAGGCAATGTATTAATAGTAATCACAAGTGTCCTTAAAAGTAAGCAAAGGAGGCAAAGTGAAGGTCAGAGTAATGCAGGATGAGAAGAACTCGATTCTCCTTTGTTGGTTCTACAGATGGAGGAAGGGGGCCGTGAACGAAAGAATGTGGGCAGCCCTAGAAGATGGAAAAGGCAAGAAAATGGATTTTCTCCTAGAGCCTCCAGAAATGAATGCAGACCTGATGAATCCTGATTTTAGTTCAATGAAACCTGTGTCTGACTTGTGCCCTGCAGAACACAGAAATGTGAGATTAAAAATTTATGTCATTTATGCTACTAAATTTGTAGCCATTTGTCGTAGCAGCAAAAACTAATACAGACTACATGGTTCCCATCTTGACCATCATTTACTACCTGTGGGACTTTGGGAAAGTTACTTAACTTTTTTATTTCTATGTATTAATCTGTACAATGAGACTAGTAACACCATCTACTTGAGGATTGAATGATGTAATACACAGAATACTTAGAATAATGCCGGATACCTAGTAAGTGTTCAGCAAATGTTAAATGTCATTATTTTTCATTGCTGTTCTTTACTTACATTCCTCTTTGATTTTATCTTCAGATTTTACCTAAGAATATACTTCAAATATATGTTTTCCTCTTTCCATTTAAACAGCACAAGAAAAATATCTACTAAATGTTTAATAGCCTTAATGTCAAAGCTTGACTTGCCTGGAGTACCTTCTTAGAATGTTTTGTTTTCAGCCATGAACAGCAAACTTGTCTTGTTTCTAACTTGCTAGAACAAGCCGTGCTAACACCGTTTTTCAAAAGAACTTTCTTACTTCTTGACGACTTAATTGTAGTGCCACTGGTTGATGACTTTGCATTTGAAACCAAGACCTTGAAATAAACACAGTCATTTCAGTTCTTGATACAAGTGAATGAAATCATTCTGTGATTAGCTTGTCGGCTTAAGAGTGCACGATGGCAACGGCATAAAATTAACTACACTTGCCAATGACCTGATATTCATTAGAGATTTTGCTAGTTCCTAAACTTTTATTCTTTTTGAAGTTTATTGTGTTTGATATATTCAGTATGTTTGCAGTACATCTAGTTATTTTATTTGGGAAATGTACTGGTGTTGCAATACTTAATTAACCTAAATAATTTACTTTTTCCAAAATGTGTCACAAAAGAGGATTTTTGTTAAATACATAAAACATACATAAAGTCCCTTTATTTTATTATTATTATTATCATCATTATTATTTTTTGAGATGGAGTCTTGCCCTGTCGCCAGGCTGGAGTGCAGTGGTGTGATCTTGGCTTACTGCAATCTCCGCCTCCCAGGTTCAAGTGATTCTCCTGCCTCAGCCTCCCAAGTAGCTGGGACTACAGGTGTGTGCCACCACGCCCAGTTAATTTTTGTATTTTTAGTAGAGATGGGGTTTCACTATGTTGGCCAGGATTATCTCGATCTCTTGACCTTGTGATTCACCTGCCTTGGCCTCCCAAAGTGCTGGGATTACAGGTGCGAGCCACCACGCCTGGCTTAAAGTTCGTTTATTTTTAATAGTTCTGGAATCCTCCCAGAGATCACAAATGTAAATAGCATCCATCTTCATGCCTGCAAAGTATGAAAAAGAGCTGGTCTTGCATTAGTCTAAACAGTCCCACTTTCCTAAACGTTATTAATAAGAAGAATTTCTTTTATAATAACTTACAGCAATATACATAATTAAATACCAAAGAGCATTATTTAGGCTTTAGTAATGTACCACATCTTTGCTTGTTTCAATGGTTGGTGAAACAGAATGGATTGAGCTTCCTTATTTGCCTTTCTCTCTCCTTTCTTTTCTCTTTTCTTTTCCTTCCTTCCTTCCTTCCTCCTTCCTTCCTTCCTCCCTCCTTCCTTCCTCCCTCCTCCCTTCCTCCCTCCTCCCTTCCTCCTTCCCTCCTTCTTCCTTCCTTCCTCCCTCCCTCCCCCTCCCTCCTTCTACTTTCCCTTCTTCCCTTTCCTTCTTTCCTTCTCGCTTTCTTTTCTTTCTCTTCTCTTCTTTCTCTTTCTTTTCTTTCTTCTCTTCTTCTTTCTCTCTCTTTTCTCTCTTCTTTCTTTCTTTCTCTTTTCTTTTTCTCTTCTCTCCTTCCTTCCTTTCCTTTCCTATCCTTCCTTTCTCTTTCTTTTCTTCTTTCTTCTCTTCTTTCTTTCTTCTTTCTCTCTTTCTCTCTTCTTTCTTTCCTTTTCTTTTCTTTCTTTCTGCCATGTCCCAGGATTTGTGAAACTCTATCAAAACCTAAATTGTATATTATTTGGGACTATATACACATGTGATAGAATTGATTTTAAAACCCACAAAATTCAGAATAGTGCCACCTTTGGAGGAAGTAGGGAGATAGGATGGGTGAAGAATACACAGGTGGCCCCAGTGGTATGGGTAGTGTCAGAGTTCTGGGTTGGGTGATATTTCCCCAGGTGATTGTTCTATTGTTATGCTTTATAATGTACTATGCTGGAAATATTTTTTGGTATATCAAATATTTATTTTATAAAAGAACAACCAATCTCTGCTTTACTGAGCTTGTAGTCTTATGTGGTCTCCAGAACTTCATTATTTCTTGTATCTTACACTGTAACCATGTTCTCCCACCCCCTCCATTTTTACAAGTCTGTCACCTCTTTTTAGGAAAAATATCAAACTATATAGTCCTAAATTGAAAAAAGAAAGGAATGATGAAAGAGCGTTTTGAACTCACATGTGATTGCCTATCCTGGTTCAGAGAACTAGGGATCATCACTGTCTAATGAGAGAGGTGGGTGCACTTGCCTGTTTTCCTGTCTGTTTCCTCTTTCCTTGAGGCAGGGTCAGCCACCTGCACACCTCGTGTATAACATGGTGCTAAATAGTAGAAAAGCAAGTTTCTAGACCCTCTTTTACCACTCACTCATTGTGTGACCTTATGCAAGTAACTAAATGTTCAGGTTTTTAAAAAATGTATTTACCAGTGTCAGAATGCTCACATATACAATCTGCCTTCCCGAATCTTTTTGTAAGTATATACTTACAAACATGAGAGCATTTTTAAAAGTTAAGTGCTATACTAAAGATGCATACTGCCATAAGCATTTTTGTTACAATCATGTGAAACTGAAAACAAACATTTCTGGAAAAATTTGTGCCTATAATCAAATACAAATAATAAGGTACAAGGGGATGGCATGGCAGAAAGAAGGTAAATTTATGTATTTGTGTTCAGAGAAGCTTGGGTTCAAAGCTTGGCACTGCTTGTTCTTAGCTAGGCCTCCTTTGTCAAGTATGTTTATTCATTGGAACCTCAGTTTCTTCACCTGCAAAATACGATAATCATACTAGGCTCATAGGGTTGTGGAAAGATTAATAAACTACTTTATTATGGTCCTAATAACTCTCTGCTAGTGGGAATGAAAACTGGTACAGTAACTATGGAGGGATATGTGGCAACATCTATCACATAAAAAGGATATATATTTTGAACAAGAAATTCTGCATCAAAAAATTTATCACACATACAGTCTCACACAGTTAAGAAATAACATGTGCATGGTTTTTCATTATAAGATTGTAATTATAGAGGCTTAGGAATAACCTTAAATAAACAAAAATAGGAAACTGGTTCAAAAAATTCACATCCATATGACAAAAAATCTATAAAATAAATGAATTCTTTGCATATTTATATGGAATGATCTTCAAAATAAATTGTTCAGCGAAAAGCAAGGTATAAAATCAGAGTATGTAAGCCGGGCGTGGTGGTTCACACTTGTAATCCCAGCATTTTGGGAGGCCAAGGCGGGTGGATCACCTGAGGTCAGGAGTTTGAGATCAGCCTGACCAACATGGTGAAACCCCATCTCTACTAAAAATACAAAAATTAGCTGGGCATGGTGGCACATGCCTGTGATCCCAGCTACTCAGGAGGCTGAGGCAGGAGAATCACTTGAACCCAGGAGGCAGAGGTTGCAGTAAGCTAAGATCGTGCCATTGCA
This sequence comes from Hylobates moloch, assembly GCF_009828535.3. NCBI lineage: Eukaryota > Metazoa > Chordata > Mammalia > Primates > Hylobatidae > Hylobates > Hylobates moloch. The sequence goes on along the minus strand of NW_026652281.1, from coordinate 52,879,058 downwards.
CCCCAGCCTGGGCAACAGAGCAAGATTCCATTTAAAAAAAAAAATTAGAGTATGTAATATATCACTATTTGTGCATTTTTTAAAGGAAAAAACATTAGGTTCAATATGAATGAAGTATATCTGTAAGGACTCACAAGGATCATTTCATTCTGATGAACTCTGAAGAGGAAAACTGGGGGTGGTGAAGAAAAAAGATGAGAGGGAAACTCTCTGTATACCATTCTGTATCTTTCAAATTGTGAACTATCACATGTATTGCCTATTTGAATAATAAATGCATAAATCACAGTATCTGGCATAAAATATGTGCTCAAAAGTGCTTAGCTCTCTTTCTTCACTCCCCCACCTAAATTATTTTGAAAACTAAATGTATAGATTTTTTAACCCTTTACTAATTTTCCCAATCATTTTAAGTATTCAGTTCCCTACATGAAATAAAATTAACAGTAAATCTGCCAGTTTTTTAAAAAAATCCATATTTTCCTATGGCATCAATTGGGATGAAATAAAATACTGTATCTTTTAGCAGATTCTGGTTCTAAAAAAAATGGCCCATTCCAAAGGCAAAGTGAACTAAAGGACATTAGTAATGAGAGAATAAGCCAGAGACACCTCTGTACTTCCTGAAAGGGAACAAGGTGAAATCTCCTCCTGCGGATCCTGAGCCACGTCATTGCTTGACTTTAGCCTCCTCTCTCCACCTGTCCTTTAGAGCCACCTTTGAGAAACAAAGATAAATTCCCTGATTGAGCTGCCAATGAGCAAGGAAATGCTCCAGAAAAAGGACGAGGCCAACAAAGCTACAAATTGAATAATCCACACATTTGGGAAGATGAACAGAATCATTTGACTTTATTATATTTCTAATTTGATTCCAATTTTTCTATACGATGAATGCAATCTTTCTTAACCTACTACTATCAGCTATCTTTGACTTCTCTGTTTCTTGGAACATTTTATAATTTGTTCAGAGTCTTAAGATATTGGAATAGTTTTGATCCGTTTGGTATTTACCTATTTCAGTTTTCAGATTACTCACCTCCATAGTACCTTTCATCTTTATGAGTGTTGCTTCTTTAAAAAAATAGATCGAGGTTGAAATATCACAGCTTTTTTTCTTTTGACTTTATCATGACTTTATCATATCTATCATGCTCTTGCTCAATAAATGTTTAATCATGAAAACGTACATAATGATACAGAGATGTATATGACAAGGGTCAATGAAAAAGTAAATAATAATGGAAGACAAGGACATCCAACTCCGTGTGAAGCAGTGCAGTCCAAGCGTCAGAGTCAATGAGTGAAGAGAAAAATAGATGTTGTGAGCCAACAGGAGGAAGAAGTACTCGATCATGGGGACCTGGAAAGGTTTCATGAAGGAAGAGATATTATTGGGCATTAAAATATTTGGATAATGGAATAAAGAGGTGAGGACACCTCAGGTACAAGAGTCAGTATGAGTAAAGGCAGCCAGAGCTGTCAGCTTGGGGCAATATTTCCCAAAGTGTAGACCATGTAATATGATTTCAGTTAATACAAGGACAATCATTTTAGATTTTAATAGTCGAAAACCACACAGGTGAGGAGAGGCTAGACTTATCTCAAACAGGGAAGAATAAGGAATAAGGAATCCTGTTCCCCAGCTCCTGCCTTCTGCAGTGATCTGTAGCTTAGACAGCACGCAGGGCTGTCAGCACCCAAGTAAGTTCAGAGACCAAGGACATTCTGATGGAGTGCAGCAACAAAACCATCTCATGATTAGAACAACCACCGTACTGCATTTCTCTTATTACTGGAGGTCCCTCCCAGCTCCTACCCCACTGCCTCGGAAAGAGGCCAAATGAGGGCTCTCAACCCATGCAGAAGACATGGGGGTATGAAGATGTAGACAGGCCCAGCTGTATGCCAAGGGACTCAGGGTAGTAAATTTATTTAAATTTGAATGGTGAGTCATCTGAGAACAAAACCCTATAACTCATAATTTATAACCACAAGAGGTTCACAAATGTGGCAAAAATCATGAAGGTTGTGTTAGTTGCTTAGGGCCACCATAACAAAATGCCACAAACCAAGTGGCTTAGACAACAGAAATTTGTTGGCTCATAGTTCTGAAAGCTAGGAAGCCTGAAATCAAGGTGCCAGCAGGGTGATTCCTTCTCAGGCCTGTGAGGGAGAATCTGTTCCAGGTCTCCTAGTTTCTGGTAGCTTCAGACATGCCTGGCTTGTAAATAATTTTCTGTCTATGTCTTCATGTCATATTCCTCTTTGTGTGTCTGTGTCCAAATTCCCCCTTTTTATTAATACAGCAGCCATAATGGATCAGAGCCCACCCTAATGACCTCATTTTAATTGTATTACTCTTGCAAGAACTCTATTTCCACATAAGGTCACATTTCTGAAATACTGGGGGACTTTAACATATCTCTTATAGGGGTGGTGCAGTTAAACTGATAACAAAGCAATGACTTGAATGGCTGAAGTTTGGGTAACCCTGGCTTAATGGAAGCTGTCCATCCTGGCTTCGGTTCGTTTAAGTACAGATGTGTAATCTTACAGCTGTGCTATCTTAGGCAAGTTATTTTACCTTTCAGAATTAAGTTTTCTCATTTATGGAATAAAGGAATTGAAGTTAGATCAGTAGTTACCAGGTTTTTTTGGATTCTGTAGACTACTAAACTTTCAAAGAACAAAAGAAGATATATAACAGAAGGCTTGAAACTTAATTTTGCCAAATGTGGGAGGGATTGGCTAAGTTGTCACTAATCCTGCTTCCTCTTCCTCCTGGGCGGACAGCTAAACTGTAATTCCCAGCCTTATTTGCTGTTAGGTTTGGCCACATGGTGAGTTCTAGCAAAGGAATAGGAATAGCAGTAATTGTATATCACATTTCCAGGCTTGACCAATAAAAATTTCCCTGTAGCAATCTTCCTTCTCTTCCTACATTGCCAGCTGGACAGACGAGACCTTGGGGAATCTAGGTAAGGGCAGACCCACAATATGGAAGCCAACTCGGGTCCCTGAGTGAACATGGGGGATAGTTCCTATATTCAGATTTTACTTGAGGAAGACATTAATTTATTGGGTTAATCTATTAATATCTGGGGTTACAGCAGCTGTCATCACATACTTATATTCCAAATATGGACATTAAAAAAATACCATCTACTATCACAAATGAAGGACTATTTAACATTAAAAGATGTACAAAGTCTACAGTCTTAGAAACAGGAGCAGTTCTTCAACTTGAAAAGCTAACTTCTTTGAAAACTCTTGGCCTTAATCTGATTTTTCTCTTTTCACCATGAATGAGTGATAACTTTATAATGGACAGTCATTGGCCCACAAACTAACAATGAACCTCTAGGACGGACAACTCTCCATCCAATCAGAGGGCAAGTCACAAGCTGAATCCACCTGCTCAGAACAGTTGTCAGGTAGGAGCCTCTCTCCATCTCAGGGCTATGCCATCACCCTCTGTGTGGCTTTACTTCCAGCAAGCTCAATCCTTCCTTTCTCCAGGTTAACATGGTCATAGCTGAAAGTTCAGGGGAGGAAAAGCCTTCTTCCTTTGGCTGCTGTAAAAGTCCCAGGATCAGCTCTGATTGGATCAGCTTGTGTCAAGTGCCTAGACCCAACCAAACACTGCAGCCAGGAGGGCAGGATGTGTCATGTGGCCAGGTTGGGGTCACAGTCACAGCTGGGTCCCCAAGGAAAATATGAGAGTTCTGTTACCCAAAGAAAGGAGAATGAGCTCCATGAGGCCAAAGTAGTAGAGAACATCATAGTAGCCTAGGGTAATGCCATAGGTTAGGCACCATAATGTGGCAGAAGACTAAATAAGGATTCTGCCCAGCCTTGCAGTGGGATTTTAAAAGTGTGAGAGAGGAATTGGTTTGCAGTGAAGCACTTTGACAATCAAAAGGAACATGAATAATAATCAAACAAGCGACATATTGCAAATAAAATGTGTTCTCATCCATACCAAGATAGATGCAGATGCCAACTTCTGGAGGTTAGGCAGGCTTATTAATTTAAAATGTGAGCTTTGCTTTTTATTAGGAGCATGAGAAAAAATGATATAAATTTGGGATAATTAAAAACTTGGTTTCTCCATATATCATAATATTTTCATATGCAATTAGTATCATTCCATCTGTGAGAAAAGACTTAAAATAAAGACATCTAGTACTTAGTACTATCAAGGCCACATAATTTTTTCCCTCCTGAAATTAGTGCCCTTCCTCCTTCTTAACTGGTGGTTTTTAGGTAATTAAATATTACCCAGCTTAGTACAAAGTTTTAGGCTTTCAATCCAAGTCCTATAGAACTTATAATCTCTCCAAATCCTTTGAAAGTCTTGTGCCATCATTTTTGTCTCTTTTTTTCTAATTACACCAGAATGATACATTTGTTTTCCTGTTTCTAACAATCTAGCTAAAGTCTCATAAAATGTAACCCAGCATACATCTTCTAGAAATAATTCGACAATGAAGAATTTTCAAACCTAGTTTAGATAAAAACCACAGTATTACTCTTTGTTTCATCATGTTTGTCAGTCTATTTTTCTTTTTCCCCTCTGCTATTATTAATTCGGTCAAAAGTCCTTCAATATGAATTCTCAATATAGTAATAGGTTAAGTTCGTTTCTGATCTTTTTGCTCATACTCTTCTCTCCCAGGCAAACGTGAAGGCCAGTCAATATCTTGATTGCTTCAAGACTATCTGTGCTCTGAATCTCCATGTAAGAGTGTACTATCATTTTTTTTCCTTCAAAAAGAGGAAAAAAATGCATAGTCCCATACATCTGCTTGCTATTTCTAATGTAATACATGTATATCAACTTCCGTTTTGGGAATAAGGTATTCATAATTATTAAGAGGAAGATCCGTTATAAAGACAAAATTTAGATTTTGTTTTTACTAGAGAAATTTGGCATTCAAAATTATTGTCAAATGTCAAGGGACAGTTAATCATGAATTCTTTTAACAAATACTTATTGATTCTCTGAAAGTGCCAGGCATTATGATCTAGGAGCTGGGGACACATCACTAAAGCAAACATGCTAGATCCTTCGCTCATGGAGATTAGATTCCAGAGGAGGAGGTAGGAAATAAACACATAGACGACCAAAAAAATGCCACGTTGTGAGAAATGCTGCCAAAGGAATAAACTTGGTACAAAGTGACAGAGAACTGCTAAGGAAGTGCCCTCTGAGGATGTAACAGCTAAGCTGAGGCCAAGAGGATAAGAAAAAGACAACCCCACTATGAAGCTGGGTTGGGAAAGCCCTCCAGGCAGAGGGAACACATTTGCAAAGGTCCAAAGGCTGGAAAGGGTTCACCAATTCAGGGGGAAAGGAGGCCAGTGTGGCAAGATCATTCTTTTCACTCATCTCAATGGTCATAGTTAAACTCAATTTAGAGACAGTATTGCTTATATCTAATGCATCATGTTTAGTTTCTTGGTAGTAATTTCTCTTTAATAATGTCTTGTTTTTCATATGCATTAGGTAGTTTTTAGTTCTCTGAATGAGTCTCTTTAACACTTTGAGAACACTAAAGATGCACTTCAATAGTCAACATATTATAAGTCAGAAAGAGTTAATACACCTCCCCAAGTGCCCAGTTTACTGCCAAGAAATTTCTTATACCCTGAGAGAATCTGGCTGGATATTCGGAGCCATCTGGTATTTAAAGCAAAACCCACTGTGCTGAACTGGGCAGTATGTTAAAAACATAATAACAATGAATCTCAGTTTTAACATAACAACCAATCTCAGCATACATCCAGTGAACCACGCTGTGCTAATGTTTGCTTTTTAGTGCCCTGATTTCAGTAACATTTCAAACTATCTAACAAAATGTCATGTAGAAAAGTCTTATGGAGCAGGGCTTGATTGTCTCTTTTGAGCACAGCAGCATCCTAGTGTCTGTTCCATCTGTTTCTTGCGAGCACTGGGCCAATCAGGAATCAGCCAGTCTGAAAATGACACAACACTGACTGCAGACCCAGCTCTGCTCCAGTTCTGTGGCAAATGGGAAAAGAGGCTTCCTTGGGGAGGAATGGGGTAAACGTTGGGAGAATGGACTTTGACTTCAGGGAGACTTTAAGCACAAATTCCAGGGTTCCATTCGTGGTCATTAAGACCCCAGTCCTTAGGTAACTTACATAACTGCTTCAAGCTTCACTTTTAGCAACTGCAGAAGAACTACTTATTTGATTTGTTGTGAGAGTTAAGTGAGAGAATGCACGTAAAGCATGTGGCGCATCATAGGTGTTCAACAACTGCAGATACCGCCTTCTTTATTCTAATTCATAAGCTCCATTCCTCAGGTGAGTAGAGGAAGGCCTACCTGCTAAGCATCTTTTCATCCCCGGACAGACGTGGCGCGTATCGAGGGTCTATAAAGTCAGCTACCGACCAAGGCCATCTTGTACCAGTTCAATCACTACATCCCACCCTGGCACCATTGTCTAAGACTATGACCTGGTCAGGAGGACCTGTTGGCCTAAGGGCCCCCACTGGTGAGGAAAAGACGTAGTAGACATTGTAGACACTTTAAATAACTGTTCCAACATGACCTTTGTACTGCGCTATGTCTTCTCTCCTAAGGTCTCCTGGATTTTCAGATGGGAGAGAAAAGTAGCTGGTAGCAATTTCCTGTCTCCAATCAACTTGAAGATAGCTCTGTTAAACCCCTGTCTCCTGAGTATCTAGTGATCTCAAGGTTTGAGAGAAATAAAAATAACTGCTTGTCTCACACAATTAAAAAGTCTAGAATGCCCTACCTTACACATAGCAGAAAATACCTGAAATTTACAAATGATTTAAGTTTTACTCACCACTTGATGGCATTATTTGCTATTCATAACTTAGTAACAGCCAACTAGATTTATAAATTGACTTTGTTTCATCAAATCAAAATAGACTATATTTAAAATGCCAGATTTTCTTCGAAGAAAGAATACAGGATTTGAGATATTACTTTAAAGTGAGAATATAGAGAAAAATAATTCCCAGGCATTTTAAGATTCCTCTACTTGGCACTTCTACCTTCCTGCATCCCTGATGATGGTTGACAGAAGCCCCACTACCCCAGCAATGGCCCCAGTGGTCCCCACCTCCAGATCCAACTGCCCTCTGCCTCCAGATGAGAACACCGACAGGAAGCCTCCAGTCAGCTGGCTCTCTTCCAGCTGCTTATTGTCTCTTATTGGCCTGTGCCGTAAGGCTTCAGCCCCACTTTAGGGATGGATTGTCCGAAAGGGCTCCCCAGGAGGGCATGGTCTTTGTGCCTGATATGGTTTGGCTGTGTCCCCAACCAAATCTCATCTTGAATTCCCATGTGTTGTGGGAGGGACCTGGTGGGAGGTAACTGAATCATGAGGGCAAGCCTTTCCTGTGCTGTTGTCCCGATAGTGAATAAGTCTCACAAGATCTGACAGTTTTAAAAATGGGAGTCTTTCTGCACAAGCTCTCCCTTTGCCTGCTGCCATCCATGTAAGATGTGACTTGCTTCTCCTTGCCTTCCACCGTGATTGTGAGGCTTCCCCAGCCACATGGAATTGTAAGTCCAATTAAACCTCTTTCTTTTGTAGATTGCTCAGTCTCAGGTATGTCTTTATCAGCAGCGTGAAAATAGACTAATAAGGTGCCACTGGACTCATTTGAGTTTATGGCCACAGCAGAGAGGACACTCCCACAACTGTCAGAGCTTCTGCCTCCCTCTGGCCTCACTCCTGCCACTCAACTCATTCTTTCTCTTCAACCTTCTTGGCTGTCTTTCAGTTTTTCTCATACAACCGATTCTTCCTTGTCTCAGTCTGAGCAAATTCTATTCTTTCTAATTGTAATGCTTTTCCTCAGGACTAGCTACATACTTTGCAGGTCTCAGTGCAAAATTGAAATGTGGATGTTCTTTTTCATTATTAAGAATTTCAAGATGGTGCCAGTTGAGCTTTACAGCAAGCATGAGACTCTGCTAAGCACAGGGCCCTGTGCATGCCTGGGTTTTACACCTGGGAGACCTAGACCCACTTTCATTTCTGCCCTTCACATAACTGCCCATCAACACTGAGATCATTTCCAGCTATTCTCCTCCAGCTAACTTTTAAATTTGTCTTTAAAGCACTTATCACAATTTTAAACATTAACTTATTTATTTGCTTACTTTTCTGGTCTATCTCCTCCATCCAAGCCCTTTTTAGACTATAAGCTCTATAAGGGCAGAGACTGTGTCTACTTTGGCTATAGATGCCCAGAGTCTAGAACTATGCCTGGCATATGTAGACATTCAATAAATATATATGTTGCATGAATGGATTAATTTATGTTCCTCTGTCTTCAGCTTGAAGTTATTTTTAATATTGAAGTCTTTAGTGCTTTCAGAAAATAGCTCTAGGCTTGTCAGAAAGAAAGTGGGGCCCAACAAGAGTAATCTGTGCTTGAGTGGAGTCAGTGTAATGGTTTTCTCTCATAGCTGAGAAATTGCCTCTTGTTTCCTCAGATACAGCTTGCTTTCTAGAATCATTTAATTGCTTTTATGATTTTCAATCTACCCAAACCTTCCTATTTTTGTATAAAAGAGACATCCCAGTGGCTCAATGAGGTATATTTAGAAAAGAAGATGGGTTTTATGACTTCCTCCTAGATGTTTCTGAGAGAGGAGTAAATGAAGATTTATCTGACACCAACTAGTATACTGTGGACTGCAGCAGAATTCTGATCTTAGCCACCCAGATTTAGTGCAGACCACACAAGTTAAAGAGCAGCATCTCCAACAAGACTGCCACTACTTCAGACACCAGCTGCAAGTGGGGGTCCCCTGGCCACCCACATGTTTGACCAACTGGCTACATAATTGAGTTCCCTGGGGAGAGTGGGGCAGGTCTCTAAAGCAGGTTTGAGATGGCTTGACGAAGCCAGGAAAGGAGATTGGCCTGGGTGGGGAGAGGAGGAGGGTTTGCCTGTTTGGGAAGGGGCCTGCAAGATTTGACTCTCCCACCTGTGACAAGGAAGGGAACATCAGGCTTTCTTATCAGTTTTCCCAGATGTGAGGTCCAAGGGGATGAGGGAAGGGTGAGGCTGAAAAGCTTTCAGCAGTCAAACATCGAAAAAGGAAGTTGGATTCCTCATCACACATATTAAAGCAGACGAATGTATCTTTAATCTATCATGATGTAATCATCACAAAGCTTCAAATGTTTTAATATAATTTTTTGTTTCTTCTAAACTCCTTACCACTTCCCCACTCACATCAGATTACTTTGAGGTAGCTCCTAAGTATTCGAGTATTTCATTTGTAAATATTTCACCATATATCTAAAATCTAGACTTTACTTTTAATAAGTAGCAATAATTATTTAATATTGTCAAATATTCATTTTGTGCTCATATTTTTACAATTGGCTTATAAATTTTTTTAAGTTTTTTTTTGTTAAAACTAGGATTCAACAAAGGAACATAGTTAGTTAATATTATTCTTATGCCTCTAATAATCTACATGTTTCTACTATATCTAATATTTTTTCCTTATAATTTTATTACTGAAGAAACCAAGTTGGTTGTCTTATGGAGGTTCCATCTTTCTAACTTCTGCTGTTTGCATTCTCAAGGTGTCTTTCAACAGCTTGTTCCCCTGTCTCTTTTATTTCCTATAAGTTGATAGTAATATTTAGAGGTTTGATCACATGGAAGTTTGATAGCTAGCTAGCTAGCTAAATAATAGATTGATAGGATGATGGATGAATGGATGGATGGATGGATGGACAGATAGGTGGGTAGATAGATAATAGGATGGATGAACAGATAGAGATAAATATACAGATGATGGATAGATAAAGATATTTTTCTTTTTTGTTGGCAAGACTACTTGATTGGTGGTGCTGTATACATCCATTAGGAGGCACATGATTTCTGTTTGCATTTTTTAAATGTCACGTCAGGAGCTGTTGATGGTCAGTTCACAGATTCGTTAATTCACTGAGGGTTGTAAAATAGTGATCTCCTGATTCTAACATTCCTTCCTCATTAGATAAAACATTTTCTAAGGAATAACTACTCTTTATCTAGTACTTGCTTACCCTCAGTTATAGTTCTTACAGGAAAATTAAGGTAGATGCTTGATTCTTTCCCTGTATTTATTATATTTAAAATGAGTTGGTATTCTTGTATCCTCCAAAGGCAATCTCTGAGTTTGTTGAAGGCTTTTTTTAAGTCATGCTTTGAACTCCTTATGCCAAAATTCTCTTCAGTGGCAGACTTCTTCACCAATTGCCTTTGCATTTTTAGCCTTAATTTTTTCTTTTCTGGAAAGACTCATTTGCTTAATTATCCAGTAACTCATTTCTGTAAGCTGAACTGAGATAGATACTGGCTACAAGAAGCCTATGTGATTTCTTAAACAAACTGTATTCCTTGCAGAAAACATAATGTTAAACAAAGTTTAAGCATGGATATTTAAAAAAAGACATCTAAATGTCTTTCCTAATAAGATGCAACATTCTTTTTCTCTATTCAGGGATTTTCTTCACAGAATAGCTTATTCCATGGAGAAATAAATGTTTTAAGTTTGGATCAGTTCTCAACTACAGAGATCTATGAGCCTCACCACCCACCCCGCAACCCCACCTCACACCCATAACTTAAAGTGGTCAGCATTATTTACTCTTGGGTACATTTCTAATTTAGAAAACTTTCCATTTGTAATTTCTCAGGATTATTACATAATCAGCTAATTATATCTACTTCAAACTTTTAAGCAACTTGGAGCTGCCAGAAGGTCCGGTCTGGCTCTCTGTGGTGACCCTGGAAATTGCTCAGCCCAAACAAGCAGATTCTGCTACCAGTGCTTTTGGCTCCATTGCCGGCATGTTTGCTGTTAGTTGACAACATTTTTATCTGACTTCTGCTAAAATTAACCTCACTTGGAATACAGTCTTTCTGTTTCATCAGTGTAATTACTGGCCCTAGAACGCCTTCCCAAAGCTGTTGTTTATAATGATTCATGCAGCAGAAAATATACAACGTGGTTCTTGAGAGCCAAGCAATGACAATTCAATCCTGGGACGGAAAATGAAAAAAGAATCAGTATAAAAAAAACAAGGATACATAAGATTTATTCCTCTTTAAGTGAATCTTTTTTTTTTTTTTTTTTTGGTGGAGGAAACGCACACACACACAAAGCCTGCACTTTTAAACATCTCTCATTCTAAAAATCAATGAACAACATCTATTTGGTAACTCATCTTGGCCAGGTTAATTATAGACTGGGTAAACTATATGCAAGGACAAAATAAGGGACAGCTTCTGGTATCATTTCAAGAGTAATAAGAAGGGCGTATGTTTCTCTAAATATTTTCTCTGTCCTGGTAAATAACTGTAATGTCACCATTTGTGCTTCATTCCTTCAGCTGAAGGATTGGGTCTGGTTAAATTTCTAGGACAGCTATTTTCCTCGGTGTGAATGGTGGACAAGTCCTTGCCAGCATCAAGTTTAGCTTGAGGAAGCTGTTCTCAACCCTGCTCGTTAAAATCACCTAGGAAGCTTTTACAAAACCCAGCCAAGAGGGCTCTACCGTAGACCAATCGAATTACAATCTCTCGGGTGGGCCTGGGTACCATTATCTTTTAAAGTTAAAATGTCCCATGTAGCTTCTAATGTGGGGCTAAGGTTATGGGAGCTTAGAGATGAGGAAAAAATGGAGCAGACAGGGGCCAGGCATAGTGTGAGGGCACAGTGTGTGCACACTGACAAACTCCACCAGTTTGTCAGGAAAGAAGGAAGAACAGTGAGCCAGGCCTGACAAGGCTGTACATAAACCAGAGAGACCTGTTTCTTACTCAAAACATCCCCTTCACACTGCTCTCTAGGTCTACCTAATAGGTAGGTCCTCCTCCTGTTCACAGGGAGGGGAGCTGTGACCCTGACCTTGCCAACTGGAGTGTTGCATCTCTCTAAAATAGGGATTGGTTTGGGGTGAACCCAAACTGGGCCAATCAGGACCAATAGCCATCAGTTCCAGGGCTTTTATTGGAAGAGTTAAGAAAGAATTCTCTTCCCACTAAGTTGTTCAAATGGAAACACGAGCTGCTAGTGGCCATCTGACCATACTGAGGGAAGAAGTTGCCTGAGAACAAAGCCAACATGAAGAAGCAGAGCTGGGACTGAGACAGCCAATCCCGGTGATACTGGATCTTGCCTAACATATTGCCTAGACTTTACAGTTGTGTGAGTTAAGCTCTTTTGCTTGAGTCATTTTGAGTTAAATTATTGATAAATTATAACAAAAATTCTGAATAATAAGCAAGTGGAGAAGCAAAAATGAGTCAAGGAAATTGTCTGGATTTCAGGGTCAGATCTTGTTACAACCTCTACCCTGGAGGTAGACATGCTTGGTTAGACAGGGGTAAAGGTTACTATAAGATACAGAAAAGAATTCAAAATTCTCTCAGTGTTTCCAAGTTAATATGTTAGACTCTCCATTTTAATTGTAAATAAATATCACAAAGAAGAGTTATAGTTATGCATTTAGGTATGCTGCTAATTTTTTAAAATCCACAGTCCTTTTGTTCTTACTGAGTCAATCTGAGCTACATTAGTCATACCATTAGTTAATAATCACCAACACTCAACCTTCTATGGTAAATCAACCTCTCATGAAAAACACAGTTTACAAATATAAGTAAAAACATAGTTGTCTGCAACAAATACTCTAATAAATTGGGTTTCTATACATATCATAGCCTAGTCTGGAACTTACAAGTCAACATTCCTTGAAATTACTCAAATCAGCATCTCAATATTTTAAGAAAGCTGAATGTCCTCCATAGTAAACAGAGACAATATTCAATTTTATGATGACAAGACACAAAATAAGTTTATCTTCAAATATAATTTTATAGTAACCATTATGATATTTGTTGCCTTGCCTTATTTATCTAAGGTAAGACTTATCCTCACAAGACTTATCCTCACAAATCTCATGCGTCAACAGACTCCCATTCTTTCCTGGTTCTTTATGAACAGTTGCTATTTGGAACTAATAATCTGTGAAATTCAGTTATACTCTTTAATTAAAGTTGACTTTAAAATTAGGCTTATAATTTTCTGATTTTACAGGTTTATTCTCAAAATGCCCCAATCTTGTGTTTTCTCTGTGAAGCAGATAGTGTGGGATATGGTGTTAGGGGCAAGACCTGTGTTAGAGAGTGAAGGAATGAGCTTAGGACCAAGCTATGAGTCACCAAAATCCCAAGTACAAGGCTAAACCATGACATGTGGGTGTCCAAGGTCAAACTAATCATCTAGTGCCCTAAGTGATACTCCTTAAATGTGTTCAATATTTAGTGATGTGTGAATTACCAGCAAGCGGTTTTTGTTTATTGGTTGCTTGGTTTCATGTTGTAATTGTTGTTAATTTCCACTTGAGGGTAATGATTTCCTCAGCAGGTATGGGACCAATTAATGTTTCAGGAATTATGTAAGAGGTTGCATATGGAAACCCAAAGTAACTGGTGCCATACTTCTGACTTATCCCAAGTATATCTTTTTTTTTTTCATTCTTTCCTTTTCTTGTTGCTGAGAATATTTTATTCTTACTTTTAAATAAGCCTAACAAACACAGTTAGTATTTTCTTTTTATTTATTTATTTTTATTATGCTTTAAGTTCTAGGGTACATGTGCACAACGTGCAGGCTTGTTACATATGTATACATGTACCATGTTGGTGTGCTGCACCCAGTTAACTTGTCATTTACGTTAGGTATATCTCCTAATGCAATCTCTCCCCCCTCCCCCCAGCCCCCAGCAGGCCCTGGTGTGTGGTGTTCCCCATCCTGTGTCCCAGTGTTCTCACTGTTCAATTCCCACCTATGAGTGAGAACATGTGGTGTTTGGTTTTCTGTCCTTGCAATAGTTTGCTCAGAATGATGGTTTCCAGCTTCATCCATGTCCCTACAAAGGACATGAACTCATCATTTTTTATGGCTGCATAGTATTCCATGATGTATATGTGTCACATTTTCTTAATCCAGTCTATCATTGATGGACATTTGGGTTGGTTCCAAGTCTTTGCTATTGTGAATAGTGCCGCAATAAACATACATGTGCATACATCTTTATAGCATCATGATGTATAATCCTTTGGGTATATACCCAGTAATGGGATGGCTGGGTCAAATGATATTTCTAGTTCTAGATCCTTGAGGAATCACCACACTGTCTTCCACAATGGTTGAACTAGTTTACAGTCCCACCAACAGTGTAAAAGTGTTCTTATTTCTCCACATCCTCTCCAGCACCTGTTGTTTCCTGACTTTTTAATAATGGCCATTCTAACTGGTGTGAGATGGTATCTCATTGTGGTTTTGATTTGCATTTCTCTGATGGCCAGTGATGATGAGCATTTTTTCATGTGTCTGTTGGCTGCATAAATGTCTTCTTTTGAGAAGTGTCTATTTATATCCTTTGCCTATTTTTAATGGGGTTGTTTGATTTTTTCTTGTAAATTTGTTTAAGTTCTTTGTAGATTCTGGGTATTAGCCCTTTATCAGATGGGTAGATTGTAAAAATTTTCTCCCATTCTGTAGGTTGCCTGTTCACTCTCATGGTGGTTTCTTTTGCTGTGCAGAAGCTCTTTAGTTTAATTAGATCCCATTTGTCAATTTTGGCTTTTGTTGCCATTGCTTTTGGTGTTTTAGTCATGAAGTCCTTGCCCGTGCCCATGTCCTGAATGGTGTTGCCTAGGTTTTCTTCTAGGGTTTTTATGGTTTCTATCCCAGGTATATCTTAACATGGCTTATAAACTAGTGACTCCACTGACATGTTTTCTTTTCCTGCCTTTGACCTGTCATCCTTTTGGAGCAGGCCATTGCATAGATTTAATCTCAGTACAAGGGTAGCTATTGGCCCTGGGCCATAACTAAGTCAAAGGGTTATTTTCTCTGGGACTTCACTTTCTGTGGTATGTGCATTCTGCCACTATCCCAAAAGGAGCCGAAGAGCTCTGTTCCCAGACCACCTTCATTCCCTGTCATTCTAATGTATGTCTTTTACTCCATCCTACAGGCTCAATGAGACCACAGCAGGTCCTCAGCCCATCTCTCACCCTGAATATTTCCTGGGAAGGAGTCAGACACCAGTTCAGTGTGTCCTCCTAACTTAAGCGGACACATGTCATATTCTCCAAGAGATCCCATCAAAGCCCCTCTCTCTTGACTCGGCCTGCAAGGGAAGTACCCACACACATATAAACCTTTCCTCCTTGAGGACTTGGTGTCCGATGAAATCCTTTTCACAAATTCTCCCTGATCTCCAACAACTGACCTTCTTTTTCCTTGAGGTAACTGAGATGTGTTAGAATCATATGACTACGTTTGGGGTATTTGCTTGGAAATTCCTATAGGATGCTCTCACAGCTCATATTTTGATGTGATACTTATCACCCGAGGATTCAGCCAAAACTTCCATTTTAACTTTTGGTTCCCAGCAAGAACTAATAGCCAGCTTATAGCAGCACCAAAACCCCATAGAGTCTGCAAGATAAAAAAGATCCTTTACCACCTACATTTAAGACAACAACCCTCCATAATATCACACCTGGAGAACAATCACTTCATAACCACCTTGTACACTATGTTTTAGTCTCTGAAGCTACATACCTTTTGGGGAGAAAGCTTGATGAACACCATTGCTTTGACTCATTCTAAACACAAACCACCTTGGCTGCCTGACATAGCCCTCTCCTTAATCTACCTGGTAAATAGTGTCAGATTCATTCCCCATGTGTACTGCAGATTAAAAAGGCACCCAAGTTCAGCTCAGCAGCATTTCAAAAGTCAAAACTGCTATAAATAAATCCAAGACATCTTTCCATTCTGAAGCTTGGTAATTCAAGACTATGCATCTTTGTGTTTGGGGCCCTCTAAATAACAGGGCAGATAAATCCATAGCTCGACATTAGATGAGGCGTGGAGTCTTCTAAATATTTACAGAAGCAGTAGGTTCTTTTTTTGGAAGAGCAATTATAAAAATAATGCATGCTCACTAATTAAGTACCAATGCTGACCCAGATAAAGAACAGCATCTTAAATAAATACTTGAATTCTACCATCTAAAATATCTGTGATTAAAAGGAGATAAATATCATTTTAGACACGGTTCTATCCATACAAACAAATATATGATAGATAGCTAGTTTAAATACCTAGATAGATAAATGGAGAGAAATTCCTCCTTCTTTTAAAAGCAAGAATACAATTGAAAATAGCATTAAATACATCCAAGCTTCTTTCTAAGCATTAATTACATTATACTGCATTTCATTCATTTGAAATATCAGGGCTCTGTTTTGTCTCTAAGAAAAGAAGCAAAAAAGGGAATCCCCTTCAGAGATGTCTGGGGAAAAGTTAGATGAGAAAGCCAAGGTAGATTCCTGCAATTTCCACAAAAGCACTGGCAGATACCGGAGCAGAGAGAGACTGTGAGAGGCTGAGAGCTGAGGGTGCCTGGGGACCAGAAGAAGTTTATGGTTATGCTTCATTTGAACAGGAAGATAGTACAAGGGTATTTGATCTCTCACACTTTGCTCGCTCTTGAGTTGTGGTCTTGTTTATTGATCATTTTACTTATATTAAAGATAAAATTGTGTCTGCGAATGAATATCCATGGCCCTATTTTCAATAGCAAATGCTTCCTACATACTCTATTAGGTTCTGGAGATGCAGAGACCATCCCTGCACTTAAGATATTTGCAGTTCATCATTGAGCAATGGCAGTAAGATGTGGTAAGTACTATAATAAAATGATTTACAAAGAGCTCTTAGAATAAAATAAAGAAAAAGAAGTTGTTTAGTCTTAGACACTCCAGGAAAAGGGAGTGGTGTGTGCAACAATATAGGAGGTGACAATACCTGATTTATTTCTGGAATGGGAACTGGTTCCATAGGCAGAGGAGGCTGCCTTGTCAGCATCCCTTTGTGAGTTTGCTGACTCTGATGCACACACCTCTAGGCTGTCATGGATTTTGTAAGTCAAGTAACAAGAAAGAGGAAATGTGCATGAGGGCTTACCCAGGTGTTGATCAAGTAACTGCGACATCTTGAAACCATCCTGGTGTTTAGGTTAAACACGCACCTTTGAGAAAGCCATCTCACTTTCTTGTTTAATTAATTAGTCAAAGAAATTATGTGACAGTTATGTGCAGTAACTGCACAACTGCAACAACTTTCTCTTCCCTATTCCACCCTCAGACCCCAGCCTCTCATTAATTCCTTCCTTTGTTCCTACTTAGAGCATTCAGAGGAATGTTTTCAAATACATTTTAAAATAAAATGTATTTGAAATACATTTAAATAAGTGTAAAATTTTAAAATAAAAAGGTCCTTGAAGGTATCCTCGAGTAACTCTCAGAACACTTTTCCAAGAATTCTAGGAAGGGAGGAAGGGAGGAAAGGAGGAAAGGAGGAAGGAAAGAAGGAAGGGAGAAAGGGAGGAAGGAAGGAAGGGAGGGGAAGGGAAGGGGAGGGGAGGGGAGAGGGTAGACACAGAGAGAGAGAGAGAGAGATCCAAAACCCTTGCAGATTTTAGAAATGTCTTTCCCTAAGCAGGATATTCTCTTTAGGTAGCTTCTTCCAGACCATCAACATCACCTGGTAACTTGTAAAAATGCTGTTTCTCCAGCCCCACCCCGGACCCATGGAACCAGAAACTCTTGGGTTGGAACCCAGCCATCTGCATTCTAACAAGCTTCCAGGTGATTCTGATAAACACATATGTTTGAGAACTATTCTCCTAGAGTAATAAATATGGGCCCAGGACAGCCTACATGGCCACAAATACTTCTCACAAAAAAACTTCCATTTATGTTACAAAAATGTTTATTCATTTAAATTTATTCCTTGGAACCAAAGCACAAGCCTCTTCCAGTAGCCATATCTTACTAGGGGGAGTTACAGCCACAACTCACAGACCTAGAGGGGCACCTCAAGGGTTGTCTCCTCCAAACCTCGTTTTTTCCATTTTTTATTTCCATAGGTTACTGGGGAACAGGTGGTGTTTGGTTACATAAGTAAGTTATTTAGTGGTGATTTGTGAGATTATGGTGCATCCATCACCTGAGCAGTATACACTGCACACAGTTTGTAATCTTTTATCCCCCACCCCCTTCCCACCTTTTACTCCTGAGTCCCCAAAGTCCATTGTGTCATTCTTACACCTTTGCATCCTCATAGCTTAGCTCCCACTTATGAGTGAGAACATACAATGTGTGGTTTTCTATTCCTGAGTTACTTTACTGAAAATGATAGTCTTCAGTATCATCCAGTTCACTACAAATGTTGTTAATTTATTCCTTTTTAGGCTGAGTAGTATTCTATAATACATATATACATACATATGTATGTATGTGTATGTATAGGTGTATATGTGTGTGTGTATGTGTTATATGTGTGTGTATGTGTTATATGTGTGTGTGTGCATATATATATACGTATATATATACGTATATATATACGTATATATATATACGTGTATATATATACGTATATATATATATATAATATATATATATATATATATATATATATATATATATATATATTTCACAGTTTCTTTATCCACTCGTTGATTGGTGAGCATTTGGGTTGATTCCGTGTTTTTGCAGTTGTGAATTGTGCTGCTATAAACATGTGTGTGCAAGTATCTTTCATATAATGACTTCTTTTCCTGTGGGTAGATACCCAGTAGTGGGATTGCTGGATCAAATGGTAGTTCTGTTTTTAGTTCTTTAAGGAATCTCCACACTGTTTTCCATAGTGGTTGTGCTAGTTTACATTCCCACCAGCAGTGTAGAAGTGGTCCCTGTTCACCTCATCCACACCAACATCTATAATTTTTTATTTTTTGATTATGGCCATTCTTGCAGGAATAAGGTGGTATCTCATTGTGGTTTTGATTTGCATTTCCTTGATCATTAGCAATGTTGAGCATTTTTTCATATGTATGTTGGCCATTTGTATATCCTCTTTTGAGAATTGTCTATTCCTGTTGTTAGCCCACTTTCTGATGGGATTGCTTTTTCTTGCTAATTTGTTTGAGTTTGTTGTAGGTTCTGGATATTAGTCCTTTAAAAGATGTATAGATTGTGAAGGTTTTCTCCCACTCTGTGAGTTGTCTGTTTACTCTGTGACTGTTCCTCTTGCCGTGCAAAAGCTCCTTAGTTGAATTAAGTCCCAGCTATTTACCTTTGTTTTTACTGCATTTGCTTTTCAGTTCTTGGTCATGAAATCCTTGCCTAAGCCAATGTCTAGAAGGGTTTTTCCAAGGCTATCTTCTAGAATTTTTATAGTTTCAGGTCTTAGAATTAAGTCCTTGATCCATCTTGAGTTGATTTTTATATAAGGTGAGAGATGAGGATCCAGTTTCATTTTCCTATATGTGGCTTGCCAGTAACCCCAGCACCATTTGTTGAAAAAGGTGTCTTTTCCCCAATTTATGTTTTTGTTTGCTTTGTCAAAGATCACTGGTTATAAGTATTTAGGTTTATTTCTGGGCTATGTATACTGTTCCACTGGTCTATGTGCCTATTTTTATACCAGTACCATGCTGTTTTGGTGACTATGGCCTTATAGTATAGTTTGAAATCAGGTAATCTGATGCCTCCACATTTGTTCTTTTTGCTTAGTCTTGCTATGGCTATATGGGCTCTTTTTTAGTTCCATATGAATTTTAGGGTTGTTTTTTCTAGTTCTGTGAAGAATTTTGGTGGTATGTTAATGGGAATTGTGTTGAATTTGTAGATTGCTTTTGGCAGTAAGGTCATTTTCACAATATTGATTCTATCCATTCATGAGTATAGGATGTGTTTCCATTTGTTTGTGTCATCTATGATTTCTTTCAGCAATGTTTTGTTGCTTTCCTTGTAGAGGTCTTTCACCTCTTTGGTTAGGTATATTCTCAAGTATTTTAATTTTTTTGCAGCTATTGAAAAGTAGTTGAGTTCTTAATTTGATTCTCAGCTTGGTTGCTGTTGGTGTATAGAAGAGCTACACTGATTTGTGTACATTTTTCTATCTGGAAACTTTGCTCAATTCTCTCCTCAGTTCTAGGAGCTTTCTGGAGGAGTCTTTAGGGTTTTCTAGATAAACAATCATATCATCAGTAAACAGTGACAGTTTGACTTTCTCTTTACCGATTTGGATGCCCTTTATTTCTTTCTCTTTTCTGATTGCCCTGGCTAGGACTTCCAGTACTATGTTGAAGAGAAGTAGTGAGAATGGGCATCCTTGTCTTGTTCCAGTTTTCAGAGAGAATGCTTTCAACTTTTCCCCATTCGGTATATTGGCTGTGGGTTTGTCATGCATGGCTTTTATTACATTAAGGTATGTCCCTTGCATGCCGATTTTGCTGAGAGTTTTAATCATAAAGGAATGCTGGATTTTGTCAAATGTTTTTTTCTGCGTCTATTGAGATGACCATGAGATTTTTGTTTTTAATTCTGTTTATGTGGTGTATCACATTTATTGACTTGCGTATGTTAAACCATCCCTGCATCCTTGGTATGAAACCCACTTGATCATGGTGGGTTATCTTTTTGATATGTTATTGGATTTGGTTAGCTAGTATTTTGTTAAGGATTTTTGCATCTATGTTCATCAGGGATATTGGTCTGTAGTTTTCTTTTTTGATTATGTTCTTTCCTGGTTTTAGTATTTGGGTGATACTGGCTTCACAGAAGATTTAGGGAGGATTCCCTCTTTCTCTATCATGTGGAATGGTGTCAATAGGATTGGTACCAATTCTTCTTTCAATGTCTGGTAGAATTCTGCTGTGAATCTGTCTGGCCCTGGACTTTTTTTGTTGATAATTTTTAAATTACCATTTCAATCTCACTGCTTGTTATTGGTCTATCCAGGGTATTTAATTCTTCCTGATTTGAGCTAGGAGGATTGTATTTTTCCGGGAATTTATGCCCCCCCCCTCTAGGTTTTCTAGTTTATGCACGTAAAGGTGTTAATAGTAGCCTTGAACAATCTTTTGTATTTCTGTGGTGTCAGTTGTAATATCTCCCGTTTCATTTCTAATTGAACTTATTTGGATTTTCTCTCTTCTTTTCTTGGTTAAGCTTGCTAATGGTCTATCAATTTTATTTATCTTTTCAAAGAACCAGCTTTTTGTTTCATTTATCTTTTGTATTTTTTGTTTGTTTGTTCCAGTTTCACTTAGTTCTGCTCTGATCCTGATTATTTCCTTTCTTCTGCTAGTTTTGGGTTTGGTTTGTTCTTGTTTCTCTAGTTCCTTGAGGTGTGACCTTAGATTGTCTGTTTGTGATCTTTCAGATTTTTTGATGTAGGCATTTATGGCTATGGACTTTCCTCTTAGCACCACCTTTGCTGTATCCCAGAGGTTTTGATAGGTTGTGTCACTATTGTCATTCAATTTGACGAATTTTTTAATTTCAATCTTGATTTCATTTTTGACCCAATACTCATTCAGGAGCAGGTTAATTTCCATGTATTTGCTGGTTTTGAAGGTTCCTTTTGGAGTTGATTTCCAGTTTTATTCCACTGTGGTCTAAGAGAGTGTGTGATATAATTTCAATTTTCTTAAATTTATTGAGGCTTGTTTTGTGGCCTGTCATATGGTATATGTTGGAGAAAGTTTCATGTGCTGATGAATAAAATGTATATTCTGCAGTTATTAGGTAGAGTGTTCTGTAAATATCTGTTAAGTCCATTTGTTTCAGGGTATAGTTTAAATCCATTGTTACTTTATTGAACGTCTTGATGACCTGTCTAGTGCTGTCAGTGGAGCATTGAAGTCCCTCACTATTATTGTGTTGCTGTCTATCTCTTAGGTCTATAGCAATTGCTTTATAAATTTGGGAGCTACAGTGTTAGGTGCATATATATTTAGGACTGTGATATTTTCCTATTGGGCAAGGCATTTTATCATTATATAATGTCCCTCTTTGTCTTTTTTAACTGCCATTGCTTTAAAGTTTGTTTTGTCTCATGTAAGAATAGCTACTCCTGCTCGCTTTTGGTGTCCATTTGTATGGAATGTCTTTTTCCACCCCTATACCTTAAGTTTATGTGAGTCCTTATGTGTTAGGTGAGTCTCTTAAAGGCAGCAGATTCATTAGTGAATTCTTATCCATTCTGCAGTTCTGTATCCTTTAAGTGGAGCATTTGGGCCATTTATATTCAACATTAGTATTGAGATGTGAGGTATTATTTCATTCATCATGCTGTTTGTTGCCTGTAAACCTTGTTTTTTGTTTTGTTTTGTTTCGTTTGAATTGTATTTTATTTTATAGGTCCTGTGAAATTTACGCTTTAAAGAGATTCTGTATTGATATGTTTTCAGGATTTGTTTCAAGATTTAAAGCTCCTTTTAGTAGTTCTTGTAGTGGTGGCTTGGTAGTGGCACATTCTCTCAGCATTTGTTTGTCTGAAAATGACTGTATCTTTCCTTCATTTATGAAGCTTAGTTTCGCTGAATACAAAATTCTTAGCTGATAATAGTTTTGTTTAAGGGCTGAAGATAGGACCCCAAGCCCTTCTAGCTTGTAGGGTTTCTGCTGGGAAATCTGCTGTTAATCTGATAGGTTTTCCTTTATAGGCTACCTGGTGCTTTTGCCTCACAGCTCTTAAGATTCTTTCCTTCGTCTATAACTTTAGATAACATGATGACAATGTGCCTAGGCGACGATCTTTTTGCAGTGAATTTTTCAGGTGTTCTTTGAGCTTCTTGTATTTGGATGTCTAGGTCTCTAGCAAGGCTGGGGAAGTTTTCCTCGATTATTCCCCCAAATATATTTTCTAAACTTTTAGATTTCTCTTCTTCCTCAGCAATGCCAATTATTCTTAGGTTTGGTCATTTAACATAAACCCAGACTTCTTGCAGGCTTTGTTCATATTTTCTTATTCTTTTTTCTTTATCTTTATTGGATTGAGTTAATTCAAAAACCTTGTCTTCAAGCTCTGAAGTTCTTTCTTCTGATTGTTTGGTTCCATTGCTGAGACTATCTAGAACATTTTGCGTTTCTATAAATGTGTTCATTGTTTCCTGAAGTTTTGATTGTTTTTTATTTATGCTATCTATTTCATTGAAAATTTCTCCCCTCATTTCTTGTATCAATTTTTGACTTACTTAAATTGGGCTTTGCCTTTCTCTGGTGCCTCTCTGATTAGCTTATTAACTAACCTGAATTCCTTTTTCAGGTAAATCAGGGATTTCTTCTTGGTTTGGATCCATTGCTGGTGAGCTAGTGTGATTTTGGGGGGGTGTTAAAGAACTTTGTTTATTACCAGAATTGGTTTTCTGGTTCCTTCTCATTTGGGTAGTCTTTGTCAGAGGGAAGGTCTAGGGCTGAAAGCTGTTGTTCAGATTCTTTTGTCCCACAGGGTGTTCCCTTAATGTAGTACTCTCCCTCTTTTCCTAGGGATGTGGCTTCCTGACAGCCAAGCTGTAGTAATTGTTATCTCTCTTCTGGATCTAGCCACCCAGCAAGTCTACCAAGCTCTGGGCTAGTGGGGGTTGTCTGCACAGAGTCCTGTGATGTGAACTGTCTGTGGGTCTCTCAGCTGGGGAATATCAGCACCTGTTCTGGTGGAAGTGGCAGGGGAGTGAAATGGATTTTGCTCTTTGGTTGTTTAATGCACTATTTTTGTGCTGGTTGGCCTCCTGCCAGTAGGTGGCACTTTCAAGAGAGCATCAGCTGTGGTAGTATGGGGCAGTGGGCAGGGCCCTAGAACTCCCACAAGTATATGCCCCTTTTCTTCAGCTACCAGGGTGGATAGGGAAGGACCATCAGGTAGGGGCAGGGTTAGTCATGTCTGAGCTCAGACTCTCCTTGGGCAGGTCTTGCCGCAGCTGCTCTTGGGGATGGGGGTGTGGTTCCTAGGTCAATGGAGCTGTGTTCCTAGGAGGATTATGACTAGCCTCTACTGTGTCATGCGGGTTGTCAGGGAAGTGAAGGAAAGCCAGCAGTCACAGGCCTCACCCAGCTCCCACAGAATCCAAAGGGCCGGTCTCACTCCCACCATGCCCCACCTAACAGTAGCAAGTCTATTTCCAGGCATTGGGTGAGCAGGGCTGAGAACTTGCCCCAGGCTACCTGCCTCCCAGCTGTGAAAGTAAATAGGGCTTTCGTGCTTCCCCCACCTATGAAGTCTGCACACTGGATTCATGCCCTTCCCCGAGTTCTGGCCAGGAGACTTCTCTATCCGTTCAAATTGTTACAAACTTCAGCTGGAGGTTTTCTTCTCCAGTGGTCTTTTCCCAGTGCCTCTGGCAGCTTTCCTCAAGGATCCCTGTGAGGCAAGGCAGAAATGGCTTGCTAAGGGACCCAGCAAGCCCACAGGGCTTTACCCCTGTATTTTGCTCAGCTCTCTAGATTGATTCAGCTCCAGGTAAGGTCAGAATCTTCTCCCATGATCTAGACCTTCAGATTCCCCAGTGAGAGTGTGCATTCAGGGACGGATGATCCCTCTTTCCCACTTCCACAGTTTGGGCACTCACAGTATTTGGGGTGTCCCCTGGGTCCTGCAGGAGCAATCCACTTCCTTCAGAGTGCTGTGGGTTCTCTTGGCTTTCCTGATTTATTCCTGCAATCATTCTGGAGCAAAAGTTCATGATGCGAGCCTCCACACACTGCTCTGTCTGTCCAAGTGGGAGCTGCAATCTAGTCCTGCTTCCCGTCTGCCATGATCCTCCCAGACCTCTTCTATTATTGGTGAAAAAACTGAGGCTCAGAGAGGCCAGGGAACTTGCCCAAAGTCACAGAGCCAATCAGCAGAGAGCCAAGTCTATTCTCCAGACTTCTCGACACAAAATTCAAGGTCTGCATGACAGATGTTAACATAATATCAGTTTGCTGGAGGAACAGAAATAAATTCAGTTCTTCTAGCAAAAACCAAGGATTCAAATACATGAACCACAGAGAATATAGTTCTATTATTTTCAACCATTTTCATTTTTTCTTTCTAGGAAAGTAATACACATTCATTGTAGGAAATTGGAATTAATACAACGTAAAGAAGACAAAAATCAACTGTAAAGAGGTAAGTGCTATAAACAGTGTGTGGGCATGTATGTATAGATACATGGGTATAGGGATAGTAGGTAGAATTTATATATTTTATATACATATATACACACGTATGTAGAATATATTAAAAAATAATTTTAATATATGGATTATATAATACACAGAATTTATATCTTGTTTTTTCCTTAATATTTTTGTATGCACATATGGGGTACAAAGGTAATTTAGTTACATGTATAGATTGCACAGTGGTGGAGTCAGAGTTTTTAGTGTATCCCTTGCTAGAACAACACACATTGTACCTGTTAAGTAATTTATCATCATCCACCCACCTTCTGTCCCCCACCACCTTCCTAGTCTCCAGTATCTATCATTCCACAGTCTGCATCCATGTGTACATGTTATTTAGCTCCCAGTTATAACTGAGAACATGCGGCATTTGTCTTCATGCGTCTGAGTTGTTTTGCTTAACATTTCTTTAGTAATCGAAATATCCATTTAATTATTTATTAGTATTTCATAAGAATCCATTTTTTAGTTTAATTAGATCCCATTTGTCAATTTTGGCTTTTGTTGCCATTGCTTTTGGTGTTTTAGACATGAAGTCCTTGCCCACGCCTATGGCCTGAATGGTATTGCCTAGGTTTTCTTCTAGGGTTTTTATGGTTTTAGGTCTAACATTTAAGTCTTTAATCCATCTTGAATTCATTTTCGTATAAGGTGTAAGGAAGGGATCCAGTTTCAGCTTTCTACATATGGCTAGCCAGTTTTCCCAGCACCATTTATTAAATAGGGAATCCTTTCCCCATTTCTTGTTTTTGTCAGGTTTGTCAAAGATCAGATAGTTGTAGATATGCGGCATCATTTCTGAGGACTCTGTTCTGTTCCATTGATCTATGTCTCTGTTGTGGTACCGGTACCATGCTGTTTTGGTTACTGTAGCCTTGTAGTATAGTTTGAAGTCAGGTAGCGTGATGCCTCCAGCTTTGTTCTTTTGGCTTAGGATTGACTTGGCAATGCGGGCTCTTTTTTGGTTCCATATGAACTTTAAAGTAGTTTTTTCCAATTCTGTGAAGAAAGTCATTGGTAGCTTGATGGGGATGGCATTGAATCTATACCTTGGGCAGTATGGCCATTTTCACGATATTGATTCTTCCAACCCATGAGCATGGAATGTTCTTCCATTTGTTTGTATCCTCTTTTATTTCATTGAGCAGTGGTTTGTAGTTCTCCTTGAAGAGGTCCTTCACTTCCCTTGTAAGTTGGATTCCTAGGTATTTTATTCTCTTTGAAGCAATTGTGAATGGGAGTTCACTCATGATTTGGCTCTCTGTTTGTCTGTGATTGGTGTACAAGAATGCTTGTGATTTTTGTACATTGATTTTGTATCCTGAGACTTTGCTGAAGTTGCTAATCAGCTTAAGGAGATTTTGGGCTGAGACGATGGGGTTTTCTAGATATACAATCATGTCATCTGCAAACAGGGACAATTTGACTTCCTCTTTTCCTAATTGAATACCCTTTATTTCCTTCTCCTGCCTGATTGCTCTGGCCAGAACTTTCAGCACTATGTTGAATAGGAGAGGTGAGAGAGGGCATCCCTGTCTTGTGCCAGTTTTCAAAGGGAATGCTTCCAGTTTTTGCCCATTCAGTATGATATTGGCTGTGGGTTTGTCATAGATAGCTCTTATTATTTTGAGATATGTCCCATCAATACCTAATTTATTGAGAGTTTTAAGCATGAAGGGTCGTTGAATTTTGTCAAAGGACTTTTCTGCATCTATTGAGATAATCATGTGGTTTTTGTCTTTGGTTCTGTTTATATGCTGGATTACATTTATTGATTTTCGTATGTTGAACCAGCCTTGCATCCCAGGGATGAAGCCCACTTGATCATGGTATATAAGCTTTTTGATGTGCTGCTGGATTCGGTTTGCCAGTATTTTAATGAGGATTTTTGCATCAATGTTCATCAAGGATATTGGTCTGAAATTCTCCTTTTTGGTTATGTCTCTGCCAGGCTTTGGTATCAGGATGATGCTGGCTTCATAAAATGTGTTAGGGAGGATGCCCTCTTTTTCTATCGATTGGAATAGTTTCAGAAGAAATGGTACCAGTTCCTCCTTGTACCTCTGGTAGAATTTGGCTGTGAATCCATCAGGTCCTGGACTCTTTTTGGTTGGTAAGCTATTGATTATTGCCACAATTTCAGAACCTGTTATTGGTCTATTCAGAGATTCAACTTCTTCCTGGTTTAGTCTTGGGAGGGTGTATTTGTCAAGGAATTTATCCATTTCTTCTTCTGCACAGCAAAAGAAACTACCATCAGAGTGAACAGGCAACCTACAGAATGGGAGAAAATTTTTGCAACCTACTCATCTGACAAAGGGCTAATATCCAGAATCTACAATGAACTCAAACAAATTTACAAGAAAAAAACAAACAACCCCATCAAAAAGTGGGAGAAGGAACATGAACAGACACTTCTCAAAAGAAGACATTTATGCAGCCAAAAAACACATGAAAAAAATGCTCATCATCACTGGCCATCAGAGAAATGCAAATCAAAACCACAGTGAGATACCATCTCACACCAGTTAGAATGGCCATCATTAAAAAGTCAGGAAACAACAGGTGCTGGAGAGGATGTGGAGAAATAGGAACACTTTTACACTGTTGGTGGGACTGTAAACTAGTTCAACTATTGTGGAAGTCAGTGTGGCGATTCCTCAGGGATCTAGAACGAGAAATACCATTTGACCCAGCCATCCTATTACTGGGTATATACCCAAAGGACTATAAATCATGCTGCTATAAAGACACATGCACATGTATGTTTATTGCGGCACTATTCACAATAGCAAAGAATTGGAACCAACCCAAATGTCCAACAACAATAGACTGGATTAAGAAAATGTGGCACATATACACCATGGAATACTATGCAGCCATAAAAAATGATGAGTTCATATCCTTTGTAGGGACATGGATGAAACTGGAAAACATCATTCTTAGTAAACTATTGCAAGGACAAAAAACCAAACACCGCATGTTCTCACTCATAGGTGGGAATTGAACAATGAGAACTCATGGACACAGGAATGGGAACATCACACTCTGGGGACTGTTGTGGGGTGGGGGGAGGGGGAGGGACAGCATTAGGAGATATACCTAATGCTAAATGACGAGTTAATGGGTGCAGGAAATCAACATGGCACATGGATACATATGTAACAAACCTGCACATTGTGCACATGTACCCTAAAACCTAAAGTATAATAATAAAAATAAAAAATAAAAAAAAAGAATCCATTTTTTAAATTTTCTTACTGTTTCACATTTGTTTCCAATGTTTTGCTCTTGTGAATAAGGTGGGAGGGTAAGATTTGAAGTTTCAATGACATATAGGAAAGGTGTATTATTAAGCAGGCCAGGGTGGAGTACGTAAGAAGAATCTCTGGGCAGTCAGGGAACTAAAGGGCTGGATCCTGTGGAGCTTATAAAACGGGGAGGGCAAATATTCTTGGGGGGTGTCGAAGTCCCCAAGAAAAACACCATTCACAAATTTTCCCAGGCATGGTTCAGTGTATGAACATGACAATTCCAGAAAGAACACAGAAGGTCATCCAAGGCCCACGTATCTACTCTTCTCCCTGTGTCTCATGACTCTCAGAGAGAAACTGCTTTTCAAGAAGACTTTAGTCAAGTATAATAAATCTGTACAAAGCTTCATACATCTTAGGAAAACTCAAAAAAGACAGAACTTCAGAAGAATTCTTGAAAGATAATATATCTTGTTTCTAAATATTATTAATCAGTGCCTACTGTTTCATCGGAACAAAGCCTTTTTTTTAGTTAAATGCCAAAGAATTATCTTGGATAATGATGGATGACCTATTTACACCACATGAAAATGAGACTACATTGTCTCTAACCTAAAAGGCTGTGTTTAGGCTGCTCAGCTAAAATGTTCTCTAGTTATAAAATATTTATAGAGTAATTTTCCTATGTTTTGCCCTTTCAACAAGTTTGCAATTGTAAGCGTAGTGTTTGAGTGGAAATTATATTTGTATTTAACTAGTTCAACTATTTCCCCAAGTAAATAGCAATCTTTTCTGAGTGGGCCCTTATTCAACATAATTTTTATTTTTTCTTCCATCTAAATTTTAGAAAGGATTTCAACAATTGTCTTAAGTGATAAATCTTCTTTTTAAATTATCACTTGGACCTTGAAATGGCCACTTCAATTATCATATTTGCCTTTTAAACCCTTTCCTTGTTTAGAACATTTCTGAAAGATGTCTCATTTTAGATTTTGGACTTAAAATATTTGTTCAACAAGAGAATTCACAAAGATTCAATGATTCAGAGCTCCAATGAAATAAGATAATGCTTCTTTTCTGAAAATGCAGGCATTCCAATGTCAAACCTGGGTTTAAGTGGAGGACCGAATTTCCTGGGCAGTTGGTATTGACACTGGTCCTGTACCTCTGATTGCAGAAGATTCCATTTTGGAAATTTACCAGTGAAGATGCCATTGACCTCTAAAAGAATTTCAAGGACATTCCTTTCTAAGATTTTCACTGGTATTATTCTAGAAACAAACCTTCTGAGGCAGTATTTCTGAAACTGTGTTCTATAGGTCACTATATCCCTGAGATGATAATAATTGTTTCCCAATTTATAATAAAACAAGGTTTTTGAAAATAGCTAAACAAATTTAAGTAGTTTGACACGCTAAAGTACATACTGTAAAGACAGCTAAGGGAAAAGTGTTTTCCAAACTAATTTGACCATGAAGTCTTCCATCAAGGAAAAAGTATTACATCCCAATGAATAATTTGAAGCCACTGAAGCAGCTTCAAAGGCTTCAAAGGTAAATTACCCATTCTTCTGTGTCCCACTCCACCTGCCTAGGAGCTCTTCAGCTCTGTATCCATCATGTATTCACATCAGCAGAGGCTCACCCACATGCTGGACAGCCTTTTCTAGAGTGAAAGAGTGTTACTGTTCTGTTTTCTAATTTCCACAAAGGACAGGTAACTGCTCCTACATGTTAATATGACTCTTCTTTGTTCCATGGCACTATTTTATCTTATATATTTTCCCCAGCTGTTTTTGTCACATACACACATATTTTTAGTTGAAATCAGTGGATTTTTTTGTATAATTTGATTCCCTCTTCCATATTTTCAAATAGTAATGGCTTCTCCCAACAAGAACTGTGGCAAACACTTTGTTTTCCATCAGGAGAAAGAGTAAAATTGAATGAATAGCCAGCTTCTTGCTCTGGCAGAGGTGGGGAAAAGAAGAAACCTACTCCATAGCCAGGCATCTACTCCCACCCTCCTCCACCTCATAGTCCTAAACCCTCTCTCTGTCCCCTGAACTCAGGATGCAGGTCTGTTGATCACTGATGCCTTACCCAGCCTGGAGGAAGATTGGAAGTATGATCTGGAACCTCAATAGTAATGACTCTGTCCCTTTATCTGGATCAAGGGCACCTGGAATCCAAATTAAAATGCAGAGAAAAGTAAATCTCTTATATAAACTATGTTTTTAAAATTTTCTTCCACTGATTCTCCTTTGACCTGTGTTGGTCAGTAATATGGCATCCAAGAGAGCACCACTTCCTGCAAGGTCACTAAGCACCAGGCACAAATCCAACTCCACAGGGTTCTAGGGTGGCCAACCACTGAAAAGTTTCCCAAGACTTTTAGTGCTAAAACTGGGAAAGTCCTGTACAAACTGGGATTGGTCTGCCTGTTCTCAGCCAAATAGCCTTTGGCAGCAGTCTTTCCAGTAAAAGCACAGAGTCAGAGTAGCAGTACCTCCTTTCCTGTGAATTCCTGCTTGAATGCACTTGCCTCAAGCTGTCCTAGTAACCAGCTGGAGCCTAAGACTCAGTGACACGGTGAGGAGTCTGGCTCTTCCCCTTCCTGCCTCCTCCCGTTCAGTACCTCCAAGCTCCCCCCTAAAGCTTCCTCTTTCCATCTCTAGGTCCCTCCAAGTCTTGGTCACAAATGTCCCACTTGGGTTTACTATTTCCTTCATTACACCTTATTAGTATCTCATTATAATGAGGAGAGTCACCTAAAGACCTTATCTCCCTGCAGTCGGGACATAATGCAACACAGTCAGATGCTCCCTAGGGTGGGCTGATACATCCATCTTCTTAGAGTAACTCCTGTGGGTCCTCTTTTCATCTAATTATTGTTTGTGGCCAATGTGGCCAGTAAGTCCTCCTAGTCTGATACAGTTCCTTCCAGAACCATCTTGCTGTCTCACAGCTTCCTGAACCCACCCTTCCGCATTTACACAGAGAAATACTTAGCTATGTTCTATGAACAGATGTTTACTGTGTAGAGAAAACACAATGCACATCTATATCAACTTCTGTCTATCCATTTCTTTCTCTCTCGCTGTAGCAAGTCTCTCAGACGAGGGGCAGCAACAGAGACTTGAGTCAAGAGCAAGATTTCGATAGGACAAGTCACAGCTCTTCAGTAAACAAGAAAAACAATCTTAAAGGTTAATGAAAGTTGCTGGAGGGAAAGTGGCTCAGATTCCCAAGACTGCTTCTCCTGTTTGGAGGTGAAAACACCAAAGGGACAAGAAAGATGAGTTTACATGAAAAGAACTGATATTCTGAACTTCTTCTTTCATGACAACTTGTGGCATGCTCTTTCAGCCATATTTAATAATATTACAAGCTGGCTAATGTTCAAGTGGTTTATGATTAAATTGCTCTACTTGAAATAGTAAGATTTTATCTATGTTCTCAGCTTAATAACTCTTCGGTTAGTTGAAATATTTTCATTCCTGAAACTTGAAAAACCTGAGTTATTATAAAAGGTACAGGGAGGAAAAAAAGCATAAGTTTGTACTTTGGAGAAATTGTTCCACATCTCTGATGGTTAATATTGTCAACTTCATTGGGAGGAGGGATGCAAAGTATTGTTCCTGGGTGTGTCTGTGAGGGTGTTGCCAAAGGAGATTAACATTGGAGTCAGTGGACTAGGAGAGGCAGACCCACCCCCAATCTGGGTGGGCACCTTCTAATCAGCTGCCAGTGCAGTAGAATAAAAGCAGGCCGAATAACGTGGAAGGATTAGACTGGTTTAGTCTTCTGGCCTACATCTTTCTCCTGTGCTGGATGCTTCCTGCCCTCGAACATCAGACTCTAAGTTCTTCAGATTTTCGACTCTTGGATCTATACCAGGAATTTGCCAGGGGCTCTTGGGCCTTCTGTCGCAGACTGAAGGCTACACTGTCAGTTTCCCTACTTTTGAGGTTTTGGGACTTGGACTGGCCACCTTGCTCCTGAGCGTGCAGACAGCCTATTGTAGGACTTTACCTTGTAATCATATGAGTCAATACTCCTTAATAAACTCCCCTTTGTATATACATCTATCCTATTAGTCCTGTCCCTCTAGAAAACCCTGACTAATACCCTTAAGCACCACAGGTTCATTAGCAATTAGAAATAATCTGAAATAATTTTGCTTTTTGCAAACAGAGAAGTTAACTTAAGTTTATGCCAGACTAGAATGATCATGTTTTATCAATATGTATTTTAAAACTATGTATATATATATATATATATATACACAGAAACATAAATTTGGTGTTGAGATTGAAACATGTTGCCAAGACAAGGTAAAATTTTTATATTTTTTAATGTTCAAATCCCTTTCAAAAAGATATTAAAAACATTAAAAACTATTCTACATCAAGTGATTCAGTATCTATCTCACAAATAAAATACTACTAAGTCAGTGGTCTGTCTTACAACTTTGATTTTGTTATCCAAAGTTTTTTAAAATAACCATGTCATTTACTTATGTTTATACCTAAGATCTAAAGACTATGACCGATATATGTGGTAATAATACTCTTTTTTTAAAACATATCAGTTAGGGTATTTCTATTGCAAGTAACAGACAATCCTATTGCAGCTGATTTATACAATAAGGGGATTATATACTGTTTTATAAAACTTGAAAGTCTAAAGTAATAAAGTTTTCAAGAAATGTTTGACTTAGTAGCTCAATAAAGTCACCCAGGATCCTGTATTATTTTCATCTTTTGCTCTGTCTCTCACATTTTGTGTCATCCTGAAACTGAAGTCATCCTACAGCTGACAAAAATTTGGTTTTGCCCCAAATTGGATCAGGTAGACAGTATCTTTGCACTGTACTGTGTGAGCTTATGTGAAGGGTGATGAGGATAATATGAAACTATCTTTCCTACCCTCTTCAATGCAGCTCCTTATTTCTGTGCTACACTCAGGTGCTATAATCTCTCACCTGGATCCCTTAGCTCTTGTGGAGGTATTTTTATGCATGGATAGTTGTTCAAATTGATGTTTTTGCAAGAGGGCGAGAGCTGGGAAGTCTTATTTTCTCATCTTGCTAACGGCACTCACTGGCATTTTCCTTTAAAAAGCAATTATCTTCATCTTAGTCATACTCATATCCAATCTGATGAGGAAGATCTCCTGAGGGGTTAGAGGCCTAGAGAGGCGCAATATTTTCCCCTTTGGCCCACCCCTCCCACCAAATGGGTAGCATGTCCAGGTCCTTCCTACTGTGGGTGTGCCACCTGGAGAAATGTTAAAGAACAGAATCTTGGTGGATAATTGATTGACTTCCTACAATAATGGTCAGTGCCATTATTGTATCTATTAAGTGTTATAATGTAAAGATCTATTGGTCTCTTTCTCTCAATTTGGATAAAATGAAAACTTCATTATTGAATAGTTTCATTACTTAAATATATAGTTTTGTTATTTATTACTTAAACTAGGCTAGTAAATAATTATTCAGTGGAATTCCCAGGGATTTTGTTGAGATATTTAAAATACATACATACATACACACCAGACATGTATTCATAAATCCATTTTTCTGACTTTCTTGAAAGTAGTTGAAGTTTTTCTTCATGAGTATCTGTAGTATCTTTCTTCAGTTTTGTGTATATCCTTAACATTATTATCGAGACTCTAGAGCTTTTCTTAAAAGGGTTAACAACGCTATCAATAAACTATCACAGATTCTACACAACCAATTTGAATTAGTTAGGTTTTTCTCTGTGTTATGAGCATAAAAAATTCATTGATTCAATGTTACACACCCAAAATTAGATTACAAGTTTGCATTATTTTCAAACTTTACATTTGTGAACTGTAGTTGTGAATATCAAAAAGTAATTGGGAAACATGGTTTAGAGGCTTCATCGGAGGTGGTGGAGACATTTGGGTAGATAGTGTGCTTTCCCATGCCAGCCACGTGCTCACCCAGATCCCCCACCTCTCTTACAATTCCCAGCCCAGATCCCCATCAGATTCAGTCACTGCCACACTTTCCTACACCTTCTGCATTTTCCAGCCCCACCAGATCTCCCTGACTCTACTGTGCTCCTTTGCTTTGGCTGAAGCCAGAATTAATACTGGACCCTCTCTGGGACTTAGTAATAGCAAATGAAGAGCGTACATGAACATAGGCATTGTTGCATTTAACAAAAATTGAGATGTAAGGCAGGGTCTCCCTGATAACATATAGGGAGAACAGTGTTTAATGAAAGTCTAAATGTTGGGGGGCTAGGGGAAATGAGATTATCTGCTTTGCCCATTTCATAGTCTAAATTTCACTGTTTCTAACCAAGGGGACTTTAGGGTGGACATACTATGAAATCATTCCTTGAAGTATAACTTATTGGTTATCATGATTTAAGTAAACAACAGAACAAAAAGCACAATTAAGTTTAGCCCCAAACCACCTTAAGCAAAATGGTAACAAGCAGTTGGAGACTGGCTTGCATCAGAAACAATGATGTCTTATTAACTTGTACCAATTGTTCCACCTGACCTATATTTGATATAGTAATGAAAGAGAGAGAGAAAAAGAAATTGAGAGAGAATTGGACTCTGTCTCCATGATACCACATCAAGAACTGCCTCTCTACATGTTTTGCTACCACCTGTGAGATGTTTGTGGAAGAACAGAGAGCCGAGCCGCTTCTGTAGCAGAATGAGGGTGCAATGCCCACAGCCGCTGACATTTCCTTGAGTGGAGCCTGGTCATCCGCAGAGCCACTTTTGCTACACCCTCCCTTCCTAGTCCTTAAGTGGCTCCATAGAATAAATCATCTGAAACTCATGTTACCACCAGTGGAGGAGGGATGAGGACTGTAGTGAAAATAAATACGTAGGTAATCCTTGATATTATTATCAAGACTCTGGAGCTCTTTTGAAAGGATTTCACAACAAATTCCAAAACCGAGAGTGTAAATGAATAGAAATGCTTTTGTCTTATAACCTTCATTTGTGTATAATTTACCTACAATAAACTGCATCTATTTTAAGCACATAGTTGGGCTGGGTTTGATAAATCCTCTATGCTCATGTATCCACCACTAGTTCAAGCTCTAGAACATCTCCATCAGCCCAAAAAGTCCCCTTGTGCCCTTCCCTGTCAATGCCCACAGGATGATCTTTTAAGTCACATAACGTTTATTTCCGCATTTTTATTTTCTACTTATTTATTCATTCATTCATTCATTCATTCTGAGACAGAGTTTCACTCTTGTTGCCCAGTCTGGGGTGCAATGGCATAATCTTGGCTCACTGCAACCTCTGCCTCCTGGGTTCAAGCAATTCTCCTGCTTCAGCCTCCTGAGTAGCTGGGATTACAGGCATGCGCCACCATGCCCAGCTAATTTTTGTATTTTTAGTACAGACAGGATTTCACTGTGTTGGTCAGGCTGGTTTCGAACTCTTGACCTCAGGTGATCCACCCACCTTGGCCTCCCAAAGTGCTGGGATTGCAGGTGTGAGCCACCACACCTGGCCTATTTCCACATTTTTAAACTGAAGTACCATAAAAATAAAAAAAAAATAGAATCTGTTTACCTGCCAGCAACTTTAGGTCTTCAATTCTTTGTGTAAAATCAGATAACACTTCTTTAAGTATAGGTTTAGCAGACTACTAATGAGAATCCATTGCTACAGAGCTTCCAGACCTGGCTAACATTAGAAGTGCAGTATCTGCCCAAAAATCTGAGTCGAATAGGGGTGTTTCAACCTACTTGACATGTTCTGAAGTTAGAAAGGTCTCCTACCAAGGCTACATGGGTAAGAGGGCTAGAAGATAAAGGAAGTAAAAATAGTAAGAAAAAAAAAGACTCTACTGAAAAAAAAAATCACATTCAACCATTTATGTGAAATTATATGCTTATATATGGAAATTGAATGTAACATTTAAAACATAAAAATAATTACAGCAACCTCCCAATTCTTACAAAAATTTTAGAACTCTCCTGCTGAACAGCCTTCAAAACATTTCTCATGTCACATCAAATAATTTTCTATTCTATCTTAAAAACTAAAAACAAACTAAAACCTAAAATGTATTATTGACTGATGAAAATCAAGGCTGAGATTTGGAGTGAAAAGTGCTTTCTCAGTCTGAAGCTGAACATTCTCCTCTGAAAGTGCTTTCCTGCATGCTTCACAGATTAATCATAGACCAGACAAAACTTCCCCTGCGCTGCCTTCTAATAGATGCAGAGAGCTGGGCAAGTCAGTAATCAAATTGGAACTCCTGATTCTAAACATCTATCTCTATCAGCTAGAATCTGTGAAAGCATTTTGGAATTAGCAGAAATCTTCAGGCTGTTTACTTCAAGGCAGGCTGCAGTTAGAAAGTTCTTGTGATTTCTATCATGACTTAGCAAAACGTAAAAACTGGAGTACACCATTAGAAAATGAAAAGATGACTAAAGTTTTACAAAAAAAGTGACAATGGTAAGGAAACTTGAATAAAAAAGTATAATTGTGCAACAAAGGAAGAGTTGTCTTTTAGTCACTTTTTAAAATATAAAAAAAACATAGTAATAAAAACACAATAAACTGTATATAACATTTTTTATCCCGAGTTTCCACTTATCATTATAATGTATACATTTTCCATATTATAAGTAATTATTAATAAATACTTTTTCATGATTGTCGTATTATAATTAAGTCCTACAAAAGCAATACAGTTCAGATTTTCTACAATTACGCAAGTTCCACTTTTTGGTAATTTTAACACTGTGATGAACATACTGATATATGTCTTCTTCTGTATTTTGGGTTATTTCCCTAGGATGCATTTTCAGACCTGTAATTACCACATTTGGGTATGAAAATTTGTTTCTTGTTGCATAGTTTTAATGTGCCTTGCAAAAATATAACAATCTCTTTTAGAACAATTTGGCAGTATGTATCAATATCCTCACAAATATTTCTACCCTTAGGTCTATGTATTAGTCCATTCCCATGCTGCTATGAAGAGTGGTGATTTATAAAGAAAAGAGGTTTAATTGACTCACAGTTCCACAAGGCTGAGGAGGCCTCAGGAAACTTACAATCATGGCAGAAGGCACCTCTTCACAGGGTGGCAGGAGGGAGAGCGAGAGCCGAGCAAAGGGGGAAAAGCCCCTTATAAAACCATCATCCCCATGATTCAGTTACCTCCCACCGGCTTCTCCCCACAACACGTGGGGATTATGGGAACTACAATTCAAGATGAGATTTGGGTGGGGACACAGCCAAACCATATCAGTCCACTATTTCCTTAGAAAACAACAAGAAATATATGAAAAGATTTCGTTTACAATATTATTGGAGCACTATATCCACAAAAAAAAGACCACAATTCAAAGGCCTTGAAATAAAAAAGCAGATAAACAAAATTACATTTTCCATAGAATGTACTTTATAAAGCCAATAAAATCAGATTTTCAAAAATATGCAATAACAAGTGAGAAGTCAAAATATAGCCTATAATTAAGGCTAAGTGAAAAAGGTCAAGATATAAAATTATATATAATATGATCTCAATTATATATGTGTGTGTATATACGTATATATATACACATACATATTCATAGAAATAGAAAGAAACACATAAAAATGTATACAGTGATTATTTCAAAAGGGATAATTACAGGTGTCCATTCCTGTATACTTTGAAATATGTTTTTATATATTCAGAATACTAATCCTTTCTGGTATTTCTATGCTATATGACATTTATGCTTTTATGTAAAATTATATATGCATGAAAATTGAACATAACATTTAAAACATAAAAATAATTACAGAGGCACCCCAATTCTGGGAAACAATTTTTCAAAGTTGATTTTTTGTCTTTTTGTTTTGCACAGAGACTTTTCAAATTCATATGTATATTTTTTCATTTCACAAAAATGAAATTGCTTTGTAATTAATAGGTATTTCTTTGACAAAGTGCTGTGAAACTCCTCAGCAGTAATGTGGCCTCAGGGTCCCAAGTTTCCAAATAGTTTGAAGGGGTTAAAAATAACAGCAGTTTTAGACACAAGGAAGAAATATAACAGAAGTTTCCACAAGGACTTAAGTTTTCATCATATATTACATTATTGACTTGAGGTATTAAGTTTACCTTTACACCAAAGTAGAATCAGAGTTCATACATTTGCCCATGTTTGCATTTCATCAGCATCTTTCTAGGCTTTGTTGTAGCACATAAGTGCATCCACAGGACTCAAGGACTCAGTAAACACTACTTGACAACTCAGCTCCCCATCACCTGCAGGATAGATTCCAAACTCTTTATCATGCCTACAAAGATATAAGGCCTTTCAGAGTCTTGCCTCTACTCAGTTGTACAGCCTCATCTCTGATTGTCAACCTTCTGGTCCTGCCACCCTGCACTACCTGTTATGGGAATGGACATTCACTGAGCAGAAATGCTTTGTCCACTGCATAAGGCTAATTCTCACAGGGCCACACAACTCCCCTCAGATGTCACAGTTTCCAAGAAGTCTTCTTCCCTCCCTCTTCCCTGCAGGCCTCTATGTATTCTTCCTCTCCACTCCTGCAGCTGCAGGACTTTCCTCTTCAATTGCACTCACCACACTGCATCTTAGCTATCTGTGTACTTATTGACCATTCCCTTCTAGAATGTTGGCAAGGGCAGAGATGTTTTTCTGTTTGGTATTGCTGAATTCCCAAGACCTAGAAAAGTGCATAGAAGATACCCAATAAATGTTTGAATGCTTGTATGCCTGAATGAATGAGAGAATGAATGATTGGATGACTTCAGTGGGGAACTTGAGTATCTAAGCACAAGGTGCCTGGCAAAGGGCAGAAGTGGTGCCAAAAAGAAGGGGGCAGGAGAAGACAAGATAGAGAGAGACCTCAGTGATAAGGTGCTTGGTAAGGTGGGAAGAGCATGGATTTGTCATATTTTGAGAAAGTTTCTCAGCTTGCACCTATAAAATGGGATAATATACTCATTGGGTTGTTATGAGAATGGTCGAATTATAAATATATGAATATACATGTAGAATGCCTTGCACATAGTAGGCATTCAGTAAAATGTTTGACTTGTTCCTATCTCCTTACTCTACAATTTGGCCTAGGTGTTTCTATATCTATGAAAACCAATCACGCATTTCTAGGGAAATAAATGCATTAGACAAATTATTTTTACTTTGATTTTTAAAAAGACAAGGCATGCTAGACAGCAACAATAATGAATGGAAGATGCCCAAACTCTTACAAGGTAAGTAATCATGGCCATAGGGAGACGTGCGTATGTAGCCTCTACTGAAATGGGCCTTTCTTCAGAAGAGAGGGTTCCTCCGTAGAATCATATATTTTAATGGTAGGACAAAAAGGTATTCCGAGAGCACAGGAAAACTTTTCTCTTATGGCTTTCATTATTCTTTAAATTGATGAGACAAAACAGATACAATATTAACTTCTGTCCTGAGCCATTTGCCTAAATGTGTAGATGTCTAGGGCCAAAAATACATCCATTGATTTTGGAATTAGAATCTATTTATGTGCATTTTAAACTGATATTTCTGGTCACCTTGAAGTACAGGTGCTTGTGTCAGGCTGGAGAGTTGGGGACACCAGTCTTGCTACACAATGAAAATAGTATCTTCATCATTAGAGCAGCAGTCTAGGATGGCTGCCCACCACCAGCCTGGTCCTGGTAGGCTGATGTTTCAGGGATGCTGACTAAGGGTTTTTCAGAGCAGACTGCTGGATCCACAGGGGCTTGCTCAGAGCCTCTCTGGAAGAACAAGGAACTTCTCCACAGGAAAAAAGATTTTTGCAGCTAGAATAAATATTCCTACTGCCATATAGTATAGATCTACTACATATAGACCTACTACATATAGATTCTGTAAACTAACAATCAGTACAGCTTTTATTGGCCCCACAAAGGCCTATCAGTCCTATACCTGGTGGCAACATAATAAATAAACAGCCACAGGAGTGGTCATTGTCTTGGAATTGTTAGCTCACTTATCTTTGTACCGCATTTGCTATCACATGAGATTTTGTCTATTTTTTAGTCATTTTTTGTTTGTTTGTTTTACTC
Organism: Hylobates moloch; assembly: GCF_009828535.3. Lineage (NCBI taxonomy): Eukaryota > Metazoa > Chordata > Mammalia > Primates > Hylobatidae > Hylobates > Hylobates moloch. The sequence goes on along the minus strand of NW_026652281.1, from coordinate 52,838,576 downwards.
TGCACATGTGAATATGTGTGACAGACTGTGCCAAATTCTGTTAAAATATTTATTGAGCACCTACAATGTGCCAGACAACACTCTAGGCATTGAGGCAGAGCAGTGAAATAAAGAGACAAACATTTTTCCTCTTATGAAGCTTAGATTCTAGCGGGGGAAAGAATTAAAAAGAAAAGTAAAATGTATATTGACAGAGCCGGAGCATCACCATCTTGGACAAGCACCACCATTTTAAAATTCCCCTTGATCAAAAACTGCCTAAATCCAACCCAAAGGGCATCAGCCTAATGGCTAATGTCAGCATAACCATAAACCACAAATGACATCTCCAACCAGAAACATTCCAACCCTAAGATGAACCCCTCCCTGACCAGAGATATGCCAGCCCCAAGATAACCTCCCCTATGATGAGAGAGATGTCAGCCCTAGGATAACCTCCCCTCCAACCAGAGACATTTCAACCCTGCAATAAACTTCTCATCCACACAGAAACATTCCAAGCCTGTGATAAGTTCTCCCACCCTGAACTCTTAAATACTCTTAGTCGGCGAGAGCGCTCCTGACTGAAATTGGCCAGAAGCCCCTCTCAGGCTTATCCTCCAAAATAAATCTGTCTTTGACTGTTGAGCCACTCTTTGTGTTTCTTTCCTCTTTCTTTAACTCTTACGTATATTAGATAGGTAAAATACTCAGAGGGAAATAGTAACAGGAAGTATGTGTCATATGAAAGGAAACAGTGCTTTTAGATAGCTGGGGAAGGGCTGTCTGAGAAAGTGACATTTGAGTAAAGTTGAGAAGCAAGTAATAGGGTAAAGAGGAAAGATCTAGGGAAAGTGCATTTAAACAGAGGCAACAGCAAGGTCAACGGCCCTGAGGCAAGGGCCTGCCAGTGTATGCAAAGAATCATAAGGGGGCCACTGTGGCTGGAGGAGAGTAAGCAAGGGAAAGAGTAGCAGGCGATGGCATCAGCAGCTATGGGAGGACCCTGTCACGTCGTCTCAGAAGGTTTTGCAGATCTCAGAAAAGTTTTGTCCTTTACTCTGAGCAAGATGGAAAATCTTGAAGGATTTTGAATAGAGAGTTTCATGCTCAGTCTTAACTTTGACTTCATTGACTATTTTGTTGAGAATAATTTATGAGAAGGGGCAAGATTGGTTTTAGAAAGCCATTGCAATAAGAAATGCATTAGAAAGCCATTGCAATCATCCAGGGGAGAAAGAATGATGTCTTGGGCTAGTATAATGGTGGCTTGGACTAGCAGATGAAGCAGCTAGAAACTTCCCAATTCTGGATATGTTTTAAAGGTAGGGTAAACAAGTAGGAAATGAGAGAAAGAGAGGGGTGAAGCAGGATTCCAAGGTTTGGGGCTTGAGCAAACTAGAAAAAAGCTATTGCCATTTACTGCAATGGAAAACACTATACAGGGAGCAGCTTTTAGGCAAAGGGGATTTGAGGGAACATCAGCTTATAGCCATTAGGTTAGGGGAGATCATCAAGGTAGCGAGTGCAGAAGTCCAAGGACTGAGCTCTAGGGCCCGTCAACATTCAGAGGTAGAGGAGGGGTTTCCAAGGATGCAGGATTTTCAGGAAAGGTCTAGGCAACTGAGATGATGGATCAACCACTCAGAAGTCAGGGAGATGAACGAGAAATCCATGCAAAGGAGTAGCAGAAAAGTGGGAGAGAAGTAAAGGAAGAGTATCAGGGAGAAGACAGCTGTCAGCTCTGTCAAATGCTGATAAGGCGGCAAGTAAGATGAGGGCTGAGAATTAACCACTGGATTTACTGATAAACAGGTCAGAGGGGATCTTGACAAGAGCAGCATCTATGGAAGTTACAAGGGATAGATAGAAAGCCTCTACCTAGTGGCTCAGCATCAAGAGATTCTCTAGGAGTTCTTTAAGAAGTATTCTGAGCACCTCTTAATTTAAGGCATCGATTGTGCTGATGTCATTGAGAAATGTAAGGAGAAATATACGGGATTAAAAAAAAAAAGCCCCTGTCCTCAAGAAACTTAATCTCTCTGTGGGGGAGAAAGTGAGCCCACAGCTGACTCTAAATCAAAGCAACCAGGGCTACATTACGTGGTCAAACAGCATCAACATCCTGTGCTTCTCACACTTCCTCAGACTTTCTTGACTAAACCAAACCCTGATTAAATCCATCTCTCTGCTTACTCCTGCCCGTATCTGTACTGCAGAACATGGCCGAGAAAACAGTGGTTCGAGAGTGTCTTTGTCTACTTGGGTTACCCTAACAAAATATCAAACAGGCTGGCTCAAACAACAAAAATTAATTTTCTCACAGTTCTGGAGGCTTAGAAGTCCAAAATCAAAGCACTGGCAGATTTGTTTCCTGGTGAGGCCCTCTTCCTGGCTTGCAGACCCTGTGTCTTCACATGGCAGAGGGATAGCGATCTCCCTTTCTCCCTCCTCCTTTTTTATTTTTATTATATTTTTGAGACAGGGTCTTGCTCTGTTGCGCAGGAGAGAGTGTAGTGGCACAATCATAGCTCACTGCAGCTTGGACCTCCCAGGCTCAAGCAATCTTCCCACCTCAGCTTCAGCTGGGACTATAGGCACTCACTGCCACCATGCCTGGCTAACTTTTTAAATTTTTTTGTATAGATGAGGTCTCACTATATTATCCAGGCTGGTCTTGAACTCCTGGGCTCAAGTGATCCTCCTGCCTCAGCCTCCTAAAGTGCTAGGATTTTATAGGCATGAGGGTGAGCCACGATGCTCAGCCTCTTCCTCCTCCTCAGGCCACAATTCTGTCAGACTGGGACCCCACCCTATGATCTCATTTAAATGCAATTACCTCCAAAAGACCCTATCTCCACACTGGGGGTTAGGGCTTCCACATAAGAATCAGAGGGGGCAGGACACAACTCAGACCACAGCAAAGAGAGAAACTATGAAGAGGAAAACATAAACAATACTTCAGGGAATGTTCTTGTGCAGAAAAGGAACAAACTGAGTGGTAGCTGGAAGGGGATATATTATAGGATCAAGAAGAAATTGTTTATTTGTTTTAAGGTGAGTGGGAGAAATAAATGTATGTTTGCATGCCAATGAGAATGAGCCAATAAAGAGGGAAGAGGGGAAAATCCCCAGAGCAATATCCTTGAATAGTTGAGAGGGAGTGAGATCTGAGGACCACTGGAGCATTGGCCCTGAAGAAGAGCACAGATGGTTTATCTGCTGAACAGGAGGAGGCAGAATATATGGACATGGGTGGACGTAGGTCATGGATAGACGTGAGGGTGGGGGTGGAGCCTGTCAAAATTTCCTTCTGTTTATTTCTGTTTTCTTGGGGAAGTAAAATGGAAAGGTCAGCAGGTGACAGGGTTGTTGATGGCAGTTTGAGGTCAGAGGAAAAGGCATGAGAGTCATCTAGGCGAGTAGGAGAGTGATGAACTAAGGAAATCTGATACTATAATTGCCAGGAAGCATTAAGGACCCACTTAAAGTTCGTGGTCATAAATTTTGAGACCAGTCAACATGGTTGCATGTTTTCTCCCAGCCATGTTCTGCTGCAAAAATACAGGCAGAGTGAGCAGATAGATGGATTTAGCCTGGGTTTGGTTTAGCCAAGAAAGTTTGAGGAAGCTTGAGAAGCACAGGATGATGGAACTGTTTGACCATGTAATGTAGCCATGGCTGCCTTGATTTAGAGTCAGCTGTGGGCTCACCCCTCTCCCCTACAGAGAAATGAAGTTTCTTGAGAAAAGGAGACTTTCAACATTTTCTTAATGTTCCTAGAACAATCAATGCCTTAAATTAGGAGGCGCTGAGAATTGTTCTTAAATAAATGGTTCTAGAAATCTTAGAGAATTCCGTTGATGCTGAGTCAGTGGTAGAGGTTCCTAGAATGAGATTTGTGGTAATGGGAGACAGGCCAGATCCACACACTAGGAGAGAAGCTGGGGCCATTCAGAAATAGTGCATGGAAACTGGCCTCTGGCTCCTTCCACAGGCTGGATCTTTGACGGCTAAAGTACAAAGTCTTTCATTTATTCATTTAACAGCTATTGAGTCCCTACTAAGAAACCCACCTAGAAAATTCAATAAACAGACATGGTTAGACCTTAGAGAACATGAGCTAAGATTTATTGAGTGCTTACTGTGCTCTAGCCCATGTTTTAACAGCTTTACATATCTGATGAATTTCTATTATATTATATTGTTATGGAATTATTAATATTGTGCTATTATCATCATCCCATTCTATAGGTGGAAAGCAGGATTATATCATTTTGCAAGACTATCCAGCTGGTCAGCAGCAGAGAGGGGAGCTGAATTTGGTAGTCTGTTGCCAGAGAACATGTTTCTAACTACTTTACCAGATGATCCATATCATCTCCCTCAAGACTAGAGAAATCAGTCACTCAGCTTGAGGGGAATGAAAATATACCCTGCCTCAAAAATACCCCATTCACTGAAATGGCAACCCTAGTCTCTCCACTGGGTTCAAACACAGAATGGAAGAGAATGGAAGTCAAAGCCCCACACTTGAGTGGAATTCGGTGTGATACATCCCGGGAGGAATGGTACACAAGACTAAGGGTCAGCAGGCCCAAGGTCTACTCAGTCAGAGTTTCTCCAGTTTCTTCAGTGAGTCACTTGACTTCTCTGAACCTCCTTGTATTCTTATTTGTAAAATCAGGATATTCACACCTGTGCAGCCTCACTTGTAAGAATGATGAGGTGAAACATGAAGAATATCGCCTAAATATTAAGTGCTAAACACATTAGAGATTACTAGAAGGCCAGAGCAGATAAAATTAGAATAGCACAAGGAAAGGTGAGGAGCCCTAAGGGAGACCCGAAGGACACCCTAAGAGCTCTTGAGACAACAGGTAGGAGGTTAGGCAAAAGTAAGAAAGAAAGAAAAGAGAGTCGAGGAGGACACAGCCTGCCAATGACGACTGGCTGCTTTGGCCCATGACTAGTTAAGGCCGGTTCAACAGAGGACACCCAGGGTACTGGCTGTCAGTGGCCCAAATACAGTTACATATTGCTTTACAAAGGTCAAACAATGGACAGATTCTGAGAAATGTGTCAAGCGATTTCATCATTGTGTGAATGTCATAGAGTGCACTTACACAACCCTACATGGTATAGTCTACCAGACACCTAGGCTATATGGTATAGCCTATTGCTCCTAGGCTACAAACCTGTACAGCATGTGACTGTACCAAATACTGAAGGCAATTGCAACACAGTGGTAAGTAGGTACGTATCTAAAGATAGAAAATGTAGAGTAAAAATACGGTATAAAAGATAAAAAATGGCCTACCTGTGTAGGGCACATATCATGAATGGAGCTTGCAGGACTGGAAGTTGCTCTGGGTGAGTCAGTGTATGAGTGATGAGTGAATGTGAAGGCCTAGGACTTTACTGTACACTACGGTAGGCTTTATAAACACTGTACACTTAGGCTATATTATATTTATTTAAAACCTTTGCTTTCTTTAATAATAACCTTAGCTTACTATAATTTTTTACTTAACATTTTAATTTTTAACTCTTGTAATAACACACAGCTTAAAACGCAAACACATGGCCGGGCGCGGTGGCTCACACTTGTAATCCCAGCACTTCAGGAGATCGAGACCACGGTGAAACCCCGTCTCTACTAAAAAATACAAAAAATTAGCCGGGCGTGGTGACGGGCGCCTGTAGTCCCAGCTACTCGGAGAGGCTGAGGCAGGAGAATGGCGTGAACCCGGGAGGCGGAGCTTGCAGTGAGCCGAGATTGCACCACTGCACTCCAGCCTGGGCGACAAAGCGAGACTCCATCTCAAAAAAAAAAAAAAACACACAAACACATTATAGAGCTGTACAAAAAATTTTCATTCTTTATATCCTAGCTTTTATAGTCCTAGCAATATATATATATATATATATATATATATATATAATGTGCATTGTTATGTTAAAATTGAATAGCCATTTATGTTTAGAGAACAAACCTACCAAAATTGTCCATTTTAGTAGGGCCCATTTTTCTAACCAAATGCCATGGATTAAAAGCTGAATTCAAGAAGAGAAAGAATCTTAAAAAGTTGTTAAGTAAGGTTAAATCTAGTTTTTCTTTCTCACACAGACTCTGCTTGTGTCTATTTCTTGGATAATTGGCACCTTGTGAAATAATCACTAATAATAGTTATCTTTTAGGGGATTCCTGGCGTCGCCCTCAGCTGAGTGCCGTAAGTGTATTATTACATTTAATCCTCTCAACCATCTTATGGGATCGATATTATTAGCTCATTTCACAGAGGAGAAAGTTGAGGCTTAAAGAGGTGATGTAATTTTGTCCAAAGTAAATAGCTGGTAGGTTGAGGAGCCAGGGTTCCAACCCACTCTCTCGGAATCTGTAGCCACCTGCTCTTAGTCACCGCTGTGTGTCAGTCTCCCTTGGCACTAGATAAAATGATGATTAGGGCAGCATAATGAGCCTTTTGGACTGCTTGCAAACCATGAACTACTGCATCTTTGAGTTTTAAGGGCTTAGCTTAGGACTAGGGGATATGCATGGAAGCCCATAGGTGTCCTTTATCTGTGGGATCAGAGTTTGTCACTCAGCATCCTGAACATTGTGTGCCTTTAAACAAGGCAAATCTGATACCATAATTTGGACAACTTAGCCAAAGCATCATTTCTGTATATGGAGGCCAAGTAGTATTAACAAACATGCAAATTCTAATTTTAAAACTTGAACAAACACTTTACAGCTAAAACAATCCATCCCTTTTTGGCTAAATAACTGAACAAAATTTCCCCTACAAAGGCAAAGTTCAATATTTTCATTTCTGTAAAACTCCGACCCATGTCACTTTTCATCAGTGCTGCACTGTCTGTGAAGTCCCCTTGTAACCTAGAAGAGTTAGCTTCCTCCCTAACACACTTGGAGAAAGATTTGGGAATACCATAGCATTTCATTTCCTCTTTGTCTAGCTTGATGATAACTCATCTCTTTTCAAACTGTGAAGATGAAATCAGGAGAAGAGTGTGAAATATCAGTTTAACAATGGCCACTTCCCGCCCCATGAGACAAAGAAGTGAAGGGCTTAGTGATTTGTATGACAATGTGCACTACAGAAAACATTCAAAGCTTCTAAATCCCAGGGACTTCCTGACTTCAGTTGTGACGGCCAGCCACACTGACATCATAGATCCTTCCTGCAGTCACAATGCTACTAAGTCATCCTCGGGAAAAGGCCCCAGAAACAGGAAGACCTTAGTTAGGATGCAATTACAATTCCTTGGTACGCTGGCTTCCTCAGAAAAAAGAAAAAAAATCACAGAGATTTTTTTTTCAAAAATACCAAATCTACAAAAAACAAAGCTGGAAAATCAAGCATCATGAGTTCAGGTACTTATGGACTATTCAGGGTCTCTAAATTTCTCCTACTTCACTATCTTTCTTATATCTCTTATTACCTATAAACAAAATAATGAATCCCAATGAAGACCCTCAGAAGGCTTGGGCACAACAGGGCAATAACTTAAACAAATGTACAAGAGAAAAACAAACAATCCCATCAAAAAGTGGACAAAGGATATGAACAGACACTTCTCAAAAGAAGACATTTATGCAGCCAAAACATACGAAAAAAATCTCATCATCATTTGTCATTAGAGAAATGCAAATCAAAACTACAATGAGATACCATCTCATGCCAGTTAGAATAGTGACCATTAAAAAGTCAGGAAACAACAGATGCTGGGGAGGATGTGGAGAAATAGGAACAGTTTTACACGTTGGTGGGAGTGTAAATTAGTTCAACCATGTGGAAGAAAGTAAGGTGATTCCTCGAGGATCTAGAACTAGAAATACCATTTGACACAGCAATCCCATTAGTGGGTATATACCCAAAGGATTATAAATCATGCTACTATAAAGACACATGCACATGTATGTTTATTGCAGCACTGTTCACAATAGCAAAGACTTGGAACCAACCCAAATGCCCATCAATGATAGACTGGATAAAGAAAATGTGGCACATATACACCATGGAATACTATGCAGCCATTATAAAGGATGAGTTCATGTCCCTTTGCAGGGACATGGATGAAGCTGGAAACCATCACTCTCAGCAAACTAACACAGGAACAGAAAACCAAACACCACATGTTCTCACTCCCAAGTGGGAGTTGAACAATGAGAACACATGGACACAGGGAGGGGAACATTACACACCAGGGCCTGTTGGGGGTTGGGGGGCTAGGGGAGGGATAGTATTAGGAGAAATACCTAATGTAGATGATGGGCTGATGGGTGCAGCAAACCACCATGGCACGTGTATACCTACATAACAAACCTGCACATTCTGCACATGTATCCCAGGACTTAAAGTATAATTTTAAAAAAATACATTCCTGATTATTTTAGAGCTGTCTGATCCTAACAAAGTTTCTAAAGGTCTTATAGAAGTATCTGTAAAGAAATGCCCTTCTAGCTAACTATAGATGTTATGGGGGGATGGGGGAGAATTGCGATAAGTGAGGAGAGGGGAAATGTAAAACAAATTGAAAGCCTCCCTTTAAGCTAAGCTATGTGTACAGAAACTGCCCTCAATTAAAAAAAAAAAAAGTTAGCAGCACTGCAAAAATTCACTTGTCATAGTTCCTGACCTGATTCAGCATTCTGGTTACCTAGATACAAATGTAAACAAAAGTGCCTCTCCAACTGCGACTGCAGAGGAACAGCCAGTTGAACCTGATGGCCCCCTTCCTGGCTCAGACAATAACCAAGAAAAGAAAGCAAGTACTTTTCAATATTCACATTAAAATTAGAATACTTTGCTCAGCTTCTTTAAAGCTTAGAGTGCTTAGAGAGTTTAAGAAGTCCTGGAGGAATAGTTCTCCCACATTTCCTGTTTGTTCTGTCTTGGCGAAATGGCTGCTGACAACACAAGCTGAAAAGAAAAATGACCTCAATTTAGAATTTCATTAATTAGACTGATTTTTAATATATGGGGCTAAAATTCTTTTAAGTTGATCGTGATGTATGTTTCATGATGATTCAAAAGGAACCATGATAAACTCAAGGTGCAGACTTTATCTTTATCTCTAACATGAAAACTGGTATAGCTAAATAGAATGTTTCCTTTATTAGAACTTGTCATATCTTCTCCATTAAAAACAACATTTTTTAAAGCAGTGTTTTTAGACTTTTTTTTGTACTTCTCTTAACACCTTGTAATTCACATAACAAGAGGCAAATGCAGTCACTTGTTATGTAAAGCATTAGCACAATATCAAACATTGATTTTTGGTATGTATTATATAGTAGGCTGTACCACATACTAGCTGTGGGACTTTGGAATGATTACTTAACCTCTCTGTTTCTTCTGTAAAATGGGTGAATTAGGCTTATCATAGAAAGTTATTGTAGGTTTGAATGAGTCACTTAAGTAAGTGCTTAGCAAGTAGGAAGGGCTATAGTATGATTATCATCATCATCTACATGATCTTGGGCAAGTCCAGTACTTCTCTGATCCTGAAGCTCCTCACCTATAAAAAATAATCATCTTAATTTCTTTCCATAATAAGGGTTTCAGCTACTTAAGGTAACTAATGTCATCCTTACACTAATGTGAAGGTAATGATATCCACTTTATAGGGCATCATGTCAAAATTATGTCATATACAAGAATGTATTTCATAGCCCATAAAATCAAAAAGCTATAACATTTAAAGTATTATTATGAAATGGATGAAACTGATATACGTAAAAAAATTCCCATAGTAGCCATCAAGTTGTTTGTGAGACAATTTTTATATATAATAACATCCTAGCTTATAGGAATGAGGATAAAACAGAACTGACTCTTATGTTCAATTAGCAAAGATATAAAAATTTAAATACTGTCTTAGATACCTAAAAATTACATTTAAAAAATTGCACCAAAAGCCAACATCAATGGTTTTTGTTCTAGGTAGCAAAATTACAAGCGATAATTTTTATTCTGTATCTTTAACTTTTCTATACTTTTCCAAATATTCCTTCATCGTTGTGCTTAACATTTATCACTTATAAAGTGTGTATTGTAGGTGTGTTTTTAAGAAAATGCTACTTATGGTCTTTCAAATAAGACTTAAAAATCAATAAAATAAAAATAAAACATAGATCTAATTGTTACACTCCAGAAGGAGAAAGGGGGACAAGTTAGTGCCCTTGGACACTGTATTCATCTCACACTTTAATTCCACAAATACTTGGAGAGGACTACTGTTTGCAAACATATATGGAGGGACCAACCGGTTGCTGAGGAAATACCAAAAATAGATCCCCCCACAGACCAGAGGGAGCAGTGGAAAGGTGAGGAGGAAAGAACTGGCAATGAAGTAGGTGAGGTGTCAGGACTCAGTACTGTTTCAGTGGGAAACAGGAGTGAAAACACGCTCCATGGTAGAAGGCATCAGGCCCTCTGGGACTTAGGACAGTTTCCATAATGTGGACACCTGAGTGTCCAGTGAATCAGTAGATCCATTCTCTAGGGGAAGACGTGGCTTAACAGCATTAGACCCATTGCAGACCCTATTCAGCAACGGGGGGAGGGTACAAGCTCTCTCCTGGAGGTTCACAGGCGCCCTCGTGAGCAGCCTCGAGCCTGTTCTGCCTGCCCACCACCAACAGGGCTGGGTCAGGAAAGTCTTTGTCAGGCGTTCTTTATTAGCATCCTTGATAATGGACTTAACATTTTTTTCTTTAAGTTTTTTTGAAGGAGGGAGATATCCAATTAAGTTTCTTAAAACTTAAGAAGTAGTAATTCCTTGGGCACTTGAAAAAGGAATGCTTTCTGTATGTGAGTCTTAACATATTCTGCCCACCGTTACAGTACACAGTAACATAAAGCAAGAAAAAATATCCTAGGAATATATTTTGTTAAAGTTTTTAACTGAGGTGGAATACCACTCATATTCTCCATATTGAATCCAGTTCAGCAATAGGCTATTAAAATTAGGATAACTCTGTCTTGATTTTTTAAACTTAAAAGAACATTAGAATTTAAGGCATTTTCGGCCAGGCTCGGTGGCTCACGCCTGTAATCCTAGCACTTTAGGAGGCCAAGGCGGGCGGATCACAAGGTCAGGAGATCAAGACTATCCTGGCTAACACGGTGAAACCCCGTCTCTACTAAAAAATACAAAATAAATTTAGCCAGGCATGGTGTCGGGCGCCTGTCGTCCCAGCTACATGGGAGGCTGAAGCAGGAGAATGGCGTGAACCCGGGAGGCGGAGCTTGCAGTGAGCGGAGATTGCGCCACTGCACTCCAGCCTGGGCGACAGAGCAAGACTCCGTCTCAAAAAAAAAAAAGAATTTAAGGCGTTTTTGAGATATGAAAGACAGTGAGTACATTGGGTATCTTCTTTCCTGTCATAAAAATGCTGCAAATTATCAACTTTCATGAAAATAGAACTTTCTAGTAGTACCATTTTATTGAATTAGAAGTTGCCAGTTAAGTGTACATATGGCCAGCTATACTTAATGTTAGTAAATCATGTATGTGACTGCTCTGGCTATAATAATCTGACATCCAGGTACTTGGATAGGCTAGTTTTCTAGTTCGGGGCTTTGTGTTTGAAAATTAGCTGTTTCTCCTTAGAAATCAGCATGTCAGGAATCATTCATTCTGTGAAGACTTCTTTAGTAACTCAGTCAATAATCATTAGATATTTCATTTTAAAATTATCTAAGAATAATCTATGGCTTTGACTTTTCCAAAAAGGTTTTTTTTTGACTGTGATACCAAATCTGTGAAATACAACTCTTTAGTATCTCCGTAGAACTTAATTTTGTTTTTAGTCATTAGCAATACAAAGGGGGCATGTGTAAGATTAACTGAGCTGATTATCTGGTCTATGGTATATATTTTGTTTCAAATTAAAACTCTTTAAAGATAAACTGCATAAAAGTAACCTGTAAAGAAGCAGATGATATATTCTGAATCTGTAACCTTTGTTTTAGGTAAGATTATCTCCAGCCAAAATGTCAACCAAGAATTCTACAGATCTAGTTGAATATGTTGACAAGTAAGTGTGTAAATTACAACTAGTTTTAACTATTAACTGCATTTATTGTGGCAAATCTCACGTGCAAAAAAAAGAAAAAATCCTGTGTTTAATTATTCAGTCAGAGATGAATGTACCTGAATGAAACCTTTAAGTTCTCTGTGTTCAGGAGAGACTAAATCATGTCAGAAAGACAAACCTGATTCTGTTCCTTTCTGATTGACAGAACAAGCAGATTTAACTACCTTTTCTTTAAATGACCTCCATAGGTTCCTGTAGATTTATGTGAAAAGCAATACAACATATTGCATATTGTGACAATATCAGATATAGCTAACTATTGACTTCAAAATAAACCAAGTAAACCTGTTAACATTTCATGATAAAAACTCAGGAAATTTTGAAATATATTTCACTAATCATTAGAAAATATTGTTTCTGCTATTTACAGTGCCATACCTGGAGCTCCCCCAGGAAAGGTGTACCACAGAGCGACAACTCCAGGCACTTGGAAATAGAGTAACACACTATTAACACATGCACATTGTCCAAAATACCCGAGGATGCCAGTGATGAAGGTGGCATTGCAGAGGCAATGCATATTAATTTGAGTTGTTTTCTATTCCATATGTCAAAGCAGGATTTGGTCTAATGCTGTCATTCATGTTTTCAGGGCACTGGGGATTTAGTCTCAGTCCTTCTACTACTTTGCTGTATAACATCAGTCAGTTCCATAATGTCTCTGGGCTTTAGTTTTTTCATTTGAAAAACAAAGAGGTTGGACTAGAAACTCGGTAGAATTCACTGCAGCTTTAAAATAATTCTGATTTTAATAATCATGACCACAGAAGAAAAAAATGGCCAAATGAATGAGTTCATGTGAAGAGAAAAATCTAAATACACCTTGAACTTTGATTTTTTAAAAATTATCTTTAACAATTAAGATGATAACGTTTCTTCACTAATTTTTACTGCATTTTTTTTCACAAGAATTTCCCTGTCCCTTGGCCAGTTAAATTTAATACATTCCAAATAGTTCAATCACAGTATTTTAACCCCTTTTTTCATGTTCTCCATAACTTGTATTTGTTTATATGACTATGAGTGTATGATTTAGAAAAAAATAAAACCAAGCATGGGAAAAATATTTTTAAATGTTTTAAAAATGCAATATTTGGACAGATGACTTCTTTTCTGAGTTAAGGACAATGAATGTATTACGCACAAAAATAATTATTATAAATAAACGTATTAGCTAACCTTATCTTCCAAGGACAAAAGGGAAACTTGTCCCTACCAGACTCTCTACATGACAAATGGAAAATAAAAATCATTCTTCTGATCCATCAAATTCTATTACAAACCTGTGTGGATTTCTTTAGCTCAAGCTGGTGATGTACATCCCAGGAGATAAGAAATAAATTCCTGGAAAATGGTAACAAACTTAAGCAGTAGAAGATAAACTTTTTTGGATTTCTTGGCTTTCAGATAAATTAAAATGAAGACAAAGAGGAAGAAATAGTCTATAATGCAAAGCAAAAGCATGATAAAGATTACTTGACTCCAACATTTATTTCTACCTTAATCTCTCCCTTATCGCTTCTCTTACTATATAACCATATATCTGGAACTTTTCAATTTATGATTTCACATTGTTAATTGTCTTTTGGTCTGTCTCTTCTCATCTCTCAGATCAGGCTGCAAACTCCCTTAAGGCAGGCACTCTATGGCCTTATGATTTTTGATACCCATCCAGTAGCCTATCATGATGTACTGAATATACCTGATGAACTGTAGTTGACAGATTTAATGGAAAGTAATGGTAGAACAATTGAATTGTTAGAGCTCTGCTTAAAGCAGCTGATTAACTGGAAAAGCAAAATAGCATTTGGGCATTTCAGTAATAAGTGCAGACATTTCGAATTGACATATTTAATCCAATAAAATAAAAATAAAGAACACTGGTTTTTAAAATAACTTCACTGGCCAGGCACAGTGGCTCACATCTATAATCCCAGCACTTAGGGAGGCAGAGGTGGGCAGATCACGTGACGTCAGGAGTTCAAGACCAGCCTAGCCAACATGGTGAAACCCCATCTCTACTAAATATACAAAAATTAGCCGGGTATGGTGGCATGCACCTGTAATCCCAGCTACTTGGAAGGCTGAGGCAGGAGAATCATTTAAACCCGGGAGGTGGAGGTTGCAGTGAATGGAGACTGCACCACTGCACTCCTGGCTGGGTCACAGAGTGAAACTCCATCTCTAAATAATAAATAAATAAATAAATAAATAAATAAATAAATAAAACAAAAACCGTCAGCCTTCAACTCATGGTTTTCATTGGGTGACAACAAATGGATTGACATGCAAACAGAGCACTTAAGTAAAAGTCATTATCAGCTCATTAAATGGCCTGAATATATATTACAGGTTTTCAGAGGTTTGGCCTTAAAACCTACATGGGTATATTTACAGGTAATACTATGAGCAAAGAATAACAACTCAAAAAGTAAAAATCCAGTCCCTCAGAGAGCTATCTAATAATGCGTTTGGAGCCATTCTAGCAGGAAGGAGAGAAATGAATTATTAGATAGCTGGCCGAGGTTGGCCTCATTAAGAATCTGACATTTGAGAAAAGACCAGGAAGTGAGGAATTTGGCCATGTGGATATCCAGGGGACGAGCAAAGTTTCGAAGGCAGGAATATTCTTACGGTGTGGCAGGAACAGAAAGGGGGCAAGGACAGCTGGGGTGAAAAGGAGGGAAATACAAATTGGAACTATGATAGCATCTGGGATTCTATTTGAAAGTCTCTAGAGAGAATGAATCCTGAGTTTCTGCTGCCCATGAGGCAAATTCCAACTTTCCTGAACAAAAAGGAGGCCAAGGAAATGAGGTTTTATACTGAGGAGTTTTCCAGGCTGGGCTATAGCCAATATATAACTCAGGAATTCTCTCAAGAGTACATTTTGTGAAGATGAGGGTCTGGCTGACAGCCAAAGAATGATATTTAAAATCTGGATACATAAAACTTTCAACAAGTCAAATGGGCAAAATAATAAATGATTAATGACTTCCCCTCATGAGTAGAATATGGAATTCATGGCCTGAAAGTATTCATTTTCAAGGTTTTTCTTAGCACCATGGCAGACGCTTTATTATTCCATGATGCATTGCTTTTGTTACTACATGATGAAGACAGATATTTCACATTACAATGCATGAGAAAGGAAGACAAAACTCTGTTGGTTGAACTTTCTATGGATAGATCATGTTAGGTTGGATGGTGCTGCTATCAGCCACAGTGCAGTCTTTTGCTCTTTCTCTTTCTTCTTTTCATGCCCCCACCCACCCACCTGTGATGGGCAAGGCTCTGCTGAGAGTGGGCACAGTCACAGGGATTGGGCATTATCCATAGGGACCCCCAATTAGTAAGGAAAGGGGCTGCCCAAATGATGCTCAGTCCCTCCTGGGAGGCTGTCTGGATTCTTGTCACATTTAAGACCTTCTGCCCAAGTGTGAGAACTCCACTGAGGTCAGGCTGATGCTGATCTCAGTTCTCTAGAGCACAGAGGGAGCCCCCTCCAACCTCTGAGCCTCTGAGAAGACCCTTAGGACTCCGAGGAGAGATGTGAGCCAGGCAGGAAAGGTGACTTGGTGAAAAATTACATGATGTTGGCAGCAAGTTACATATTAAGAAGCAGAGGGAAAGACACACCTTTCTCCTCTGAGAAAAGTGCAAATGTAACAGGAAGAGCCACTAACTGGCCTAAGCAAAGCTGCTGTGATGGAGGAGAAAGAGGAGAGGCTAACTAAAATGTTTCGCTGCTGAGTGACTCATAGCCTCCAAGCCTCAGTTTCCTCCTAAGTAGAGACAAATTTTACTCAGGCCACAGTGTAGTGGTGGGAATGCAATGAAAATGATGCACTGACTATAAGCACTAAATAGAAATAAGACAGTGTTATAATAAATTCCTTACATTTCTCCTGGGCTAGGAGCTCCCTACCACAAACTGAGTGGCTTTAAACAATAGAAATGTATTACCTCACAATTCTGGAGGTTGGAGGTCTGAAATCAAAGTGCCAGCAGGACTGGTTCCTTCTGAGGGCTCCAAAGGGAACCTGTTCCTTGTCTCCTGCCTAGCTTTTGGTGACTTTTGGGAGTCCCTGGCACTCCTTGGCTTGTAGATGTGTCACTCCAATCTCTGCCTCTATCTTTTTTACATGGTGTCTCCCTGTGTTTCTGTCTTCATACAGCCACCTTCACATATATACATACATACATACATACAGCCATCTTCACATCGACACCAGCCGTGCTGGATTAGGGGCCCACTCTACTCCAGTAGGACCTCACCTTAACTGATTATATCTGCAAGACCCAATTTCCAAATAAGGTCACATACTGAGGTATTAAGCTTTAAGACTTCACCATTTCTTTTGGGGGGACACAATTCAACCCATAACACCATTTAATAATTATAAATAATTGTAAGAACACATATATACAATATTGTACAAGACATTGCAAAGTATTTCAGGTACACATCCTTTAACTTGATCTCATCAGCCGGGTGGGAGGGTCAGGAGTCCCTCTCTCCACAGAACAGAGAGGGAGCCCTCTTCTGGGCAACCTCAGAGAGGTTGAAGGTAGCTTTTGACAGAGATTGAACTTGAACCCAGGTCTTCTGACTCCAAGTACAGCGTTCTTTCCCCTGGAGACTCACATTAAACACTCCCCC
Source organism: Hylobates moloch (assembly GCF_009828535.3). Taxonomy (NCBI): domain Eukaryota; kingdom Metazoa; phylum Chordata; class Mammalia; order Primates; family Hylobatidae; genus Hylobates; species Hylobates moloch. The sequence goes on along the minus strand of NW_026652281.1, from coordinate 52,821,804 downwards.
ACCCCCACCCCCAAAGAGCAAGATAATATGGGAAGGTATCTCAAGAGGGCCACAAATGCTACAGCAACCCCCAACATCATCAAAACAATTTGCTACTGCAGTTTGCATATGCTTTACCTGTAAGTACGACCCAGACATCCACCCTGCCCTCACTGACACGGGGAATCTGCTTGGAACCTTTGTCAACCTTGATGCCTCCACATGAAGCAAAATAAATCGTACCAGGCACATCACTCATTTTGCAATCTGATTAAAAATTCTGCTGAACATGAGGAGTCTGCCTTATAGAGCGCATCACTTTTCACTGGAAAAGAATTACAACCAGTTCTATCTCCAGTCTCTTCTGGACCATGCCACTATATGGAGTTCTTTTTGGGCCCTTCCTGGTGCTCTGTGCTGGCCCAGCCCTGTTGGCCTGGTGTACTTTCTCCTGCAGTGGGCCCACCAGAACTCAAATTACCTGCCTCACCCCCCAGAGCATTCAGCCCTACCTAAAACTCAGCAGTGGAAGTCTCTCCAGCTACAAACATCCACTTGCCAGGTTGGTTATAAACAAGCAACACAGAAAATATAGAAAATGTTTTTTTCTTTTTCATCACTCCCCACACACACTCATAGATTATTTTTGTGAGGCATCAAAATATTCTCTGAGATTTCACTTTAGGTTTTTTGTTTTTTTTTTTTATAGGACTCTCTGCACTCAGACAGTAACTAGTCATATATTAGATCTCATAAAAATGTAGAAATCTTTCTTCAGTATGCCTTTTTGTGTTCTAGGAAAAGGTTTAAATTTTCAAGTTTGATTCTCTGAGTATTACAGGTTGCCAAAATGGTTATCAGAATCTCCTCAGTAAATTTAGGGCTCTATTCACAAGAACAGAACAGGCAGGGATATGAGAGGCTCCATGTACCAGCCGATCTGCCAGCTACAGCACAGCTGGTGTAAGTCACACCGAATTACAGAAAAATAGAACTCAGAGTTTGTGGAAAATCTGTTCGGATTCAGTTGTCAGCTACATAATCAATGATCTATGCGAAGCCCAAATATCTCTCTGAAAAGGCCCCCTAGGAATTTTTCCTCCTGTGGTTGGTGACTCCATCTGCACTAGTCTGGAATATTCAGTTATTTCTTTCCTTTCATAGTTAAATTTAGATCTAGGTCCCACTGACATACATAACATACTCAGAAAGCAGTGAGGTTCTTAAATTTACATCTTACTACTAGGGAAAGCCCTCAGTTTTTATCCCTTAGGAATACCTAATGATTTGAATAATGGCCTCGTCAGGAATCTCTCTTAGAAAATGGAGACATGCTCATGTGTTTGTTCTTCCATGGTTGATTTAGAAAGGTCAGTTGGAAAACAATATTCTCTGTCCTTGTGGCAATGCAAATAGGGAAAAAATGTAAGCTGTCTGTTGATCTTCAGGAACCATGTAAATAAAACCAAACAGAGCCATCATTTGGTGCTTCATTAAACCTTAAGAATTAGCAATGATAATAAGACTGCAGTTAATAGTAAATCCCAGGCCTGAAAAGAAATTTCCAAAAGGAAAGCTCTCCACTTAAACATAAAATAAATTTTAAAAATAAACTTTAAAAATTTAGGAAAAGAAATAACTACAGTCCAGTATTTGCATCCCACTTAATGTCTCCATGGTTGCAGGCAAATAGCTTTGCATAGCAGTGGGTGATACTCTCCTAAAAGGCTTCCTTTGATGGGCCAAATAGCCACAGCATTGAAATCAGCCCTGACAGACAGGACCACAGACCTGCTGGCTTGGGTCTGCCCCCTCATTGCTCTTTCTGGATGTAATCTTGACATCAGCCAACAGCACCTCACCCCCAAGAGTGAGGCACTGGGACCCTCCTAACCCCAGACATACAGCTGTATGGCATTGGTTTCACCACCCTCTCTACTGCATGCATCTCACTTATTATCTCAGAACTTACAACCACACAGCAAAATAGGCCTCGTTGGCCCTGTTTACAGAAGAAGCAGTTAGAACACTTGGTTGGTAAGTGATGGAGCCTGTGTTCTACCCTCAGTCTACCTTGCTTTCCAACCTGCCAAGCTGCTTCTGGATGTCTACAGAACTTGAGAGCTCATATTCCATAGTTCACTACTTTAGCACTTCATTATATATCCTGCCTTATATTATTCGCTGATTCACATGACCAGTCTTAAACAAATCAGTGGTGTTTAGTCTTTAGGATACATTAGAATCACCTATGCCCTTGCTTAAAATGCATATTCTTACTCTCCCCGCCTACCCTAAAATTTTGATTCAGTAGGTTTGTGTTGGAGTGGAGTAATCTGTATTTTAACAGCTTCCCTCCCTCACCCTCCCCTGTGACACCAATTCAAGTATAAGAAATACTGAATTAACCTAAGTTCCTTGAGGAACAGAGCCATTATATGTAAATATGTAGCATTACAGGTATGGACTAGAGTAATGTGTGTATGGACTAGAGTGAATATTGTATATGAACTAGAGTAAATATTTAGTAAGTACTTAATGTATCTTTATTTGAAATGACATTTTTATTGGCAAGTAACTAGATACAGACAGTGCTTTCAGCTGCATATAATAGAAGCACTAACCAAAAATGGTTTAAATGTAGAAATACTGATTAGCTCATATAACAAAAAAAATCCAGAGTTTGGTAAATTTAGTAGCTTCAGAACATCATTAAGCAGCCAGGTCATTTTTTTTTTATTCTTTCTCTCTGCCATTTCCTTTTTCCTCATGATCACAAGATGGCTTTGGTAGTTCCAAGCATCATGCACAGACAGGACAACATTCAGTGAAGAAGAGGGAAGTTTCTTCTGTGTATCCCTTCTTGAAGGCAAAGACACTTTACCCAGAAGCCCCATAGCAGGTTTCTCTTTGCATCTCATGGGCCAGAATTGCTTCACATGCTCTCACCGTAACCAATTGCATCTCAACCCCGAAGAATGGAATCCTTATGATTAGTTTGCCCCTCAGAAGGACATGGGGGACAGGAAGGATGAATCAAGTCAGGCAGAAGTTGGGGGTGCCTGTTGGGAGGGTAACCAATGGTATCTGCCATGCTGAGAACATCTAGGAGAAAACAATTTCTAAATTTGGGGGGAAATGAAGCATAATTTATAAGTGTCTGTACAAGACTGAAAACCGGAAGACCAAATACCTTTGCTGGCAAATCTGGGATACAGATTGTCTAGAGGCCACAAAGCAGCACTGGCTCAAAGAAAATAATGAGCAAATCTGCAGTCCACCACTAGGCTATGTGTCACCTTCAGCAGAGCCTGGCATCTTCCTCCCTTCTGCCTCTGACTCATACATCCAATCCAGGGTAGCACTGACAGCACGGTGAGGGTTTTAGGGGAATGGATTTTATATATGATAGGTACCATTTGGTGATTTTCCAAAAGAACATTTTTGAACCAAATGAGTGGTAAATGCAATCTGACTCACAAAACCCCTTGGCAAAGTTTTCTTTGCACCTCAGATTTACAGGTGATAGAAAAGAAGAATCTCTCTGAGTGTGTGAGTGTGTGTGCACATGTTGCAAAAACTACCATGTTAATGAAATATTCAATTTGAAAAAAAAAAAAAGAAAAGAATCTCACCCAGGCTGAGACTATTTTATATTGCTCAAGAGGGTAAACTATGTCTTGAGGCTCCAACAAGCTGTGACTTTATGGAGCCACTTTTTTTTTGGCCAGTTTTCCAACAACTGAGCCTTAAAGGAACAGTCCAGGTAGAGAAATCAGTCTGTCAATCAACAAATATTTATTGACTGCCTACTATGTGCCACGCATTCTTCTCAATGTTGGGGGACTGTGCAGAACATGTTAGAAAAGTGCCTGACATAGGGAGCTCTCATTCTAGTGATGGAGGATAGACAATAAACAGAAACAAGTAAATAAGATAATTTTAGGTAATGACAAATGCTTTCGAGAAGATAAAATGGGATATTATGAGAGAAGGCCTATGTGTTTGAATGAGATAAATGAAGGGAAGAATGGGAGGAGATGAAGTTAGAAAGGAGAGATAAGAGTTTATTCTGAGAGAATGGATAAGCCATAGGAAGGTTTTAAGTAGTCAAGGGCTACCATTTACGCTTTAGAAAGACCACTCTAGCTGCTGTATGGAGGATGTGCTATTTGTTAGGAGGAAAAGTGGAAAAGATAATGGTGGCCAGGATGAAGAAAGGAAGAAAGAACTAAAAAAACTGTGGGTTTGGAGCCTAAGAATACTTCTGGGTGTTATTTCTGCAGCTACCCTATTAGGTCATATGACTAGCATTAATGTCCCCTGCTTATTGTTGGAATGATGAGAAAATGTGGGAGTTAATGTTAACATTTGATTTTGGAATCTGTGATTTCAAATCGTGACCCTGAATCTCCAAGTTGTGTGACCATTCCTTGTTCTGTCTGGTAAATTTCCTCAGTCTGGTCTTCCAAATCACTAATTCATTCTTTAGCTATTTTTTCTGTTATATTTATCCTACCTTTTATTTTTTATTTCAATTATATTTTCCATACCTAATGGTTCTACTTACTTTTTACATTTTCTAATTTTTCTTATTTTACTAATATATTCTTTTGTCTTCTCTCTTGTTTATTAGCCTTTTAAAAATTTATTGTGTACATTTTAATATTTCTCTTCTGCGGGAATCTGTAATCTAGTAGGTTGTTTATTTGTAGGTTAATTACTTTTAAAAAGGCTGTGCTCCTCAAAAGTCCTGTTAATTTGGCCTTTGAACTCATTTCCCCTGGGCATTTCAGCCAGTTCCTGGTCTCCAATGGAGCCTTGTCAGCTCCAGTGAGTCCAGGGGTGGGGTGTGCATGAGCCCCAGGCACCAGAAAACCACTCCCTATTCCACAAAATAACTTCTCCTGTCAGGTCCTCACCTTTTGCTCCCCAGGAAGAAGCAGGTTTAGGAGGACAGTTGCTTTCCCACCCTGTGGACATTTAGAAGTGAAACAAAGTGGCAGCAACTCCCCAAAGTCAATTGTTCCCCAAGTTTCTTGTTATTGTTACTGCTCCAACTCCTTACCAACACAGTCCCTCTGCCCTGCCTAATCTTTCTTTAGAGGACACCTAGAACAGTTTGACATTTCACAGGAGTCAGAGCAACTGGTCCGAAGGAAACAGAGAAGAAGATCAGGCTTACGTTGTTCCCTTTCCCTATTTTATCTTCCCACAGCCCTCCCAAGCTGTCTCTTGTCCCAGGCCAACACAGCCATCTGATTCAGGTTGGGTTGCCCAGGGAACAGACTCTGAGATGGAGATTGGTGAATAGAAGCCTTATTACAGAGCACACTGGGATCAACACCTGTGGAAGGGAAGGGAAAGGAATGGAACTGAACAGAAGGAATAGTTGAATTATATGAAGTGAGTTGAGCCAACTAACTTCAATTAGTTATATATGGATTTTATATATATTAGGTACCATGGCTCCAGTAGTTGAGCCAAAGAAGACTTCAGCCAACTTCACAGGAAGCTCTGGAGCTGGGACAGCCCTTCAAAGTTGTCCGGAGTTAGACCAAGCATGCCAGGCCTTTATACCCACACACTGTCCAATCACTGAATGAAGCTGCCCCAGAAAGTGGGCATGACCTTGACAAGGCAGTTCTCAGAGAAAGCTAACAGCTGAGGTCTACCAGCTGGCAGCACTCCCAACAGTTGGGGGCTATAAGTCCTTCCTTCCTGAACGGGGAGCTAGGTGGCACATCACGGCATCCACAGCACCACCCACACATGCACCAGTTTAAAATAGCCCCCACCACCCCAGGGGTTTTTCACTTTCTCCAAGTCCTTCAGGATTTTGTAAGGGAGAGAGGATGGGAAGCCACATTAATTCAACATTTTTTGTCAAAACCATAGTCAGCCTGGGATTTTTTTTAACCTCTGAATAACTGTCTAACTCATTTCCTTTCTTTCTGCGCTTTGTCTCACATGAGCTGTCATATCCCTCTGGGGCTGATTTACTTTAGCTCCCATGTTCTCACTAACTCTCAAATCTGTACTGCTTGCTGAAAGCTTTATTTTCCTCGGAGGCTGAAGCTGAATGAGTCCTCTGAAGACCCAGCCAGAGCCGAGCACAGGTGTGCTGGCTCCGCAGAGACAACAGGACCCCTGGGCATGGGGGATGGCAATATTTTCCATGGGACCAAAGTCTGCTCTGTGAGTCCCATAGAATCCCCCATTATTTCTCAGGTCCCACAGGCCCCCACCCCACCAGATAGTTGTAGTATGTGGGATGGGGTAGGAGCCAAGGTGAGCAGTGGTGGTGCAACTCTTCCTTTTGAAAGCTACCTAAGTGATTCCAAAAATGCCTGTTCTCTTTTACACACACACACACGCACGCACAGCTGCCAGCTCAGGCAATCTCATTTTCTTCACCCAAGTCTTCAACCACCATTTACTTCTCTGATAACATCCAAATCTCTGTCTTCAGACACATTTCAGACTGTTCAAGGGGAATCTCCAGATAGATGTCATATACAAAATCTCAAATTTGTTTTCTTCCCCCAAAACCTAACTGCTTTTTGTTTGAATTTTCAGTCTTGATGAAAAGTGGCATCATACATTAAGCTCAAATCCAAAACATCAGAATCTCTCCCTCCTTCAGGCTCATTTCCAATCTATCTCAAAGTTCTACAACTTCTAGGTTTATAGTATCTGTAACATCTATCCTCCTTCTTTATGTCCAAGATCACCATCTGAGTCTCAGACCTTCCTCATTTTTTCATGTAGATTACTGTCCATGTTAGTTATCCATTGCTGTGTAGCAAAGTATCCCAAAACTCAGCAGCATAAAACAGCGAATATTTATCTCACAGTTTCTCAGGATCAGGAATTCTAGGATGGTTCACTTACATAGCTCTTGGTCGACACCGCAGACCCTTGCTGGCTGTTGTCAGGAGTTTTCAGTTCCTCACCATGTGGACCTCTCCATAGGGCTATTCAATATGGCAGTTGTCTTCCTCCAAAATGAGAGAGAGAGAGGAGGGAAGGAGGGAGGAAGAGAGAGAAAGAGAAGAATCTGATTATCATAGGGTGAGGAGCAAACCACATATATTGAAAGGCACAACAAAACTAGCTTGCTTCTTCAAGAAGCTGATCAGTGAAGGGAAGGAGTAATATATATTAATGCCAAGAGAGGGTATCAGGATTTTTAAGTTTCTTTGCCCGTATATGAAATAGCCCTGGCCTCTGTCTTTTCCCATTTCTAATTTACTTTGTTTACTTTTCGTTGAACTTCTGACTCTTTTGCTCATCTTTGCCTTTAATCTGTGATTTCTTTCATCTATTAGTAGCAGCCCTCTCCTCAACATAGAATTATCAGGTATTACATTTATATGGATCCGGAAATCATCCAACTTGGTTTGTTAGAATAGTGGGTAAATTGAGGAGGAAGCACATTCCAGGGGTGATTTGGAGGCAGAGTTTGGAGGGGACCTCTTCTCTGCATGTAACGTAGTATGAACTTCAGACTGCTTAGGCTTGAATACTGGTCCACCGTTGTTAGCTGGGTAAACTCGGACAAAAGTTGTTCAATCTCTCTAAGCCTCAGTTTCAATATCGTTAAAAACAGGGTAATATTAATAGACCATGGTGTTATCATGAAGATTCAATAGATGACTCATTTAAAGTGCTAGCCACAAGGTCTGGCTTGTATTAAATGCTCAAAGATACTAGCTGTAACTATTTATAAAGTGCAGGAGTAGTGTATGGACACGGTGGTAATGCTTTTGACTGCTCAGTGACGTTTACTTCCCTCCTTCTGATTCTCAGGTTCTAGAATTATGTTATCCCAAACAGTAGCCACTGGCCACATGTGCCTTTTGAGCACTTGAAATGTAGCTAGTCCAAATTGAGGAGTTGTGCTATAAGTGTATAATACACACTGGACTTTAAAGACTTATTTTTAAAAAGAATGTAAAATATTCCATTAAAAAGTTCACATAGATTACATGTTACAATGACATTTTAGATATAATGGTTTAAATTATATTGTTAAAATTAATGTTATCAGTTTTTGTTTTATTTTATTTTGTTTTTTGAGATGGAGTCTCGCTCTATCGCCCAGGCTGGAGTGCAGTACCTCAGTCTCAGCTCACTGCAACCTCCACCTTGTGGGTTCAAGTGATTCTTGTGCCTCTGCCTCCCGAGCGGCTGGGACTACAAGCGTGTGCCACCACATCTGGCTAACTTTTCTATTTTTAGTAGAGATGCGGTTTCACCATGTTGGCCAGGCTGGTCTCAAATTCCTGACCTCAAGTGATCTGCCCACCTCAGCCTCCCAAAGTGCTGGGATTACAGGTGTGAGCAACCACACCTGGCCTGTCATCAGTTTTTTAAAAATTTTTCTTAATGTGGCTATTAGAAAGTTTAAAATTGTCTATAAGGTTTACATTATATTTCTTTTGAGCAGTTTTATAAGGATGAAATTACAGAGCTACTAAATTAAAAAGAAGTAATATATTTCTATATTTATCTGCATAGCATGAGCCCCTCTTCTTCCTTTATGAGCCAATCAGTTTCTGTTGACCTTCACTGGGCAGTTGAAGCCTTGCCGTCTGCACACACTGATCCTTGTGAACAACCATCCATCACTAGGGTAATAAAATTATATCTGTGGCCCAACTTTAGCCAGCTTCTGGCATGGCCCAAAAAAACTTAGCTACAGATTAATCCTCAGACAGCAAACAACCAACAGGGAAGAAACAAACTTCTTATTTTTTAAATTCCTTTGGCAGAGATACTTGATATCAAATTGGAGGAAAATTGCATATGGCAAACACCACCAATAGTCAATACAGTAGACGTTTTCTCCTTCCTCTTTGCTAATAAAAGTCCCAATTTTGTTTAAGGCTACAATGTACCCAGCTCAAAAAACAAAATACGGTATGAGAGGTGGCTACATGACATAGCTTCAGCCAATGAAATATAGACAAAAGTGTCAAGGAGTCTTTTAGAAAGGCTGTCTCGATTTAAAAAAGGACGGGCGGGGACAAACTCAACAGATGCACACATTTTATTTTTTGCCTTCTGTCTTTTCTATCGGGAATGGGGCACAATACTTCAAGGTGGAACAACAACCTTGAGACCTGAGGGTAAAGGTCACACACTATGAGTGGGCCAGGAAGCCGGAAGGAGCTGGGCACCTGATGACTTCCTCAGTCAGCTGCTCTACCTCTCCACTTCTTGTTACTTGAGCCAAATAAACCCTACTTGCTTAAGTCACTCTCTTTGGATTTCTGATAAACACAGCTAAACACAATCCCAGCTGAAACCTGCAGTCCAGAAAATGCTAATGTTCACAATCTGGCCCTAAAATCTGCTGTCCTGAGGACATTTTCACTTCCAAGAAAATTTGTCACTATTGGCCTAAAGCAAATAGTTATTTTGGCTCATGCAATGGGAATAAGCATTAATTATTTGGCCTTGGCTTTTTATGATCCAGTATATATAATAGTCATTTTAAAAAGATATATACTATATATCTATACGTCTACATAACTGTATAGATACAAATATATATTTCCAAGAGGGCAGGGGCTTTATCTGTCTCATTCATCATTTTATTTCCAGGCCCTAACAAAGGCCAAATCTCCTTTTCCTTAAGGCTGACTTCTCTTTCCAGTGATATTAACAACATAATTTGCTACCATTCAGAGGCAGCAACATGGAAAACATCCTAGGCTAAGTTACAGCTGACCTAGAGCTAATCCTGGCTCTACCAAACAAATAGTTCTGGGACATTGAAACATTTCTTCAAATAAAAACTTGTGCAGAAATTCAATGTACTAAGCTGGTAAGATTAAAGAGAGAAAACCCACAGCCCCTTCTACTGGGTCATAGGATAATAAGAAATCCCCAAGAAATTTAATAGTGTTAAAGACAAATTTAAAGTAAACCTCTCACTCAGTTATATAGATTTGAAGGAATGTTGTCATGTTCATGTATAAAAAATGTGACTTGGTATAGGGTCAGAAATCAGTACACATAAGGGCTTTGGAAATAACCTATATTTGGGGACTACACAACCAAGTGTTTTAGCACATGGGCTTTGGATGACCTAGGACCAGTTAACTATTCCATTAATGGGTTTCATAATCCCAAAAAAGCACAATCCTGAATGTCATAATACCAAGTGTGGAAATCCCAAAAAGATCAAAATCCCCAAAATATAATTCTGGAAAAAATTATTTAAAAGACATTTCTTCACATTTATAAAAGGAGATTTATTTTAGAAGCATATAAAAACATGACGGAGCATTTCACAGGCCACTTTACATAATAAAATAGGCAATAGTAACATTTGTATTTTTACAAGCATAAGCATACAGGTATACTAACAACAGTCATATGGGTATAATGTTATAAGTGGATGAACCATATTCATAAAGAAATAAGTCAAAATTCAAAATGTATAAATGCATAATACTATGGATGGTAATTTTGTGCAACCAGCTTTATAACTGTAGTCATCTGAAACACCATGACGATAACCTAAGTCTTTTGATAAGACTGATCCAAAACTTCAGTGAGTCACTATGGCATATGCAATTGCACAAAGAGCTGAGATCTTGAGAAATTTTATCTTTCACAAATGCAGTTGTACAAAAAAGGACATCTCTTCATTTATTGGGGAAGTTTCAACATTTTTACGTAAACAGTGCTTACACACAAAGTCAATGTTGTAATAATGCACTTTTGTGGAGTCAAATTGACAAAATATGCATAAGACAAATTAGAACTTTCTGAAAGTCTTTATACAGTTTATACTCCAGTATTGCAAATGATGTGAAGATGAAATACATAGTATAGCAAATTGTGAAAAGTAATAATAACAATGCTGACAATTTAAGATAGTGGGAAAAGAACTAGAAAAAATACAACATTCAAAAAAGTATATTACAGGGCTACATTATGGGCAATTACATGGAGGTAGTCCATTAGAGCTGGCCAACTTTCACAGTCATATTTTGAAGTCTTGCATGGCAATGAATTGCTACTGCTTTTTTTCTTTTAAGATATGGCTCTCATCAGAGAATATGTTCACATTTCATTCATTTTCCACATAGCACTGCTCTTTTTGAAATTCTTCTATGATTCAACACACATGAGCATTCCCTATTAAATATTTCCATCTTTGCATAATTTTTCTATGCTGTTTTGGGCACACAGAAATTCATTCCACATGCACTCATATGCAGAAGCAATACTGATAATCAAATAGTCACACTATTGTGTGTCTTCTTATCTTACTGTGTGCATAATTATATTTGAACCAGTTGGTAACTTTGCTGACTTCTTCAGGCAAATATGGCTTTAATTTATTAAAATTTCCTAAAATGTCATTAGCTGGGAGGAATGCCACTGCAAACAAATGAAATATTTTTAAACCATATGGGGTGGCCAATTCACTTGTCGAATTTTTCACCATATGCATTGGGCTGAATGACAAAATCAAATTTTATTGATGACATCTTGAGATTCACTTTTAGAAGCCTTGATGGGACTTAATTCCAAATCTGTCATGGTTTGGGGATTTGACTAAAATCCATTTTCTTCTGCAAAGTCCACCAAATCTTCAAATAAATGTTTATAAAATGCTTCACTTTTTCCAGTCATTAATATATAAAGAAGGAGGTAAGTTCAAGAATGTTTGGATCCAACTGGGGCATGATGGCATACAGTTGATAAGAAAGATGGGGACGATTTTGAAAGTGTCATTCCTCAGCCAAAGTGAAGCATGCACTAGTTTGTCTATGTTAGATTTAGTGGCAAATATAGGAAGTCTATCTTCTTTGACAGTCAGATCCCTAACTAAGAATATTTCATCACTCGATGAGTTTCAGAACACTGGAGGAACCTCTATATCAGCAAGCATCTTTGGTTCAGAATGTTGCTCAGCTTGTGGAATTCTTTTTATTCTCTGATGAAGAGTGTTTTTTGAAGGCAAGCATGGCACTATGTGTGAAGGGGCAGAAGTCATACATGATTGAATCATTTGACAGGAGACATTTGTTGTATGTTTCACCTGTGTTTTTACTTCTATGATTTTCGAAACACTCAAAACATTGAGGATAGATCTCTCTCACGTTGTGCACTCAGACTCACACACTAATCACCTCTGGAAACACCCTCACAGATACACTGCCTCACCAGGTTCTAGGTATCCCTTAATCCAGTGAAGGGATTTTAAACTTTAGGAATTTCAATGTTTGAGATTATGTCTTTTGGGATTATGATTGGTACCATTCATGAACTAATTTCCCTATCTATGAAATTAGAATAATTCTGTTAGACAATATGAAAATGTACAATGTGAATCTCTAAGGGAGAGACATCATATGCAAGGTTTTCTAAGTGTATTTGATCATAGAATTCTTTTGTGGTGGCCTATCCTCCTGACTCCTATTCCAGGACTCATACCTTGGAAAACTCTCTAACACAGTCACTTTTGCATCTTTATAGTTATAAAAACTTAATTTTTTCTACATTCAAGTAGAATTTTCATAAAGGGTATATAAAGGCGTCAGTCTTGGAAGAAGGCTTCTAATATCTTCTTTCATGAATCCCTCTACCCACTCCTAACTACCACCAATTGGCTTGAAGCATGAAAAGTGCATCTGCTTCTTAGATGAGACTTTCACCAAATTCTAACCATGGCAGGTGCTTAAAATCCTATCAAACTTCTCACAGGGAAAAAAATAAAAGATCAGAAGTGAGGATTCTAGTTCTGGTTCCTGGCTCCTCCAGCTCATTCTTTTAATGCCCTGGTGTTTCCTTTTCCATTTTCTGATCAGGGGTCATCCTTTTCTCCCCATCATTCCAAACACCCAGAGAGGTCAGCTAGAAGACAGACTGAACAACCACGAGCGTACCATAGCTTTCCTTCTTGAACAAGCCTTCCGCATCAAGGAGGACATCTCTGCTTGCCTGCAGGGGACCCACGGCTTTCGAAAAGAGGAATCGCTCGCCAGGAAGTTACTGGAAAGCCACATCCAGACCATCACCAGCATCGTCAAAAAACTCAGCCAAAACATTGAGGTGGTTCTCTTTTTTGTTTTATTTTGTTTTTGTTTTGTATTTTGGCAGCATTGCTGATAAAGATTACCAACCATCAGTGTGATTTTTCAAGTGCAGAAATATATCACTATTGCTTAAGTTTAGATGATTACATTTTAGTGGTCTAAGAGGGAAACAGTTCAATTTTTCAGCTGTTCATTGATGCCAAAAAGTAGAAGGAACTTCTATTCAAAAAATATTTACTGTATATTTATTTTGTGACCACAAAGACATTATGTCAGACATTATGCTAAGATGCTTATGTTAGCCTAAGTCTCCAAGATTCTATTAATGCAATAATTTCAAATAGAGGTTTTCATAATGCACCTCAGTAATGCTCCATTGCATAGCCATCGCAATCTGATGCCAGCAATTTCTCTGGCCCCATCTTCTACCCTTCTTTCCTTCACTCTGGCCACATTGGCCTCCCAGCTGTTCCTAGGACATTCCAAACACATTCTGGCCTTGGAGTCTTTGCACTCATAATTCACTCTGGCTGGATCATCTTCCCCTAGATATTCCTATGCAACGTTCTTCATTCCTTCAGGTCTCTGTTCAAATATAGCCTCATAACAGAGGATTTGCATGACCTTTTATAAAATAGCACCTCTACCCACATGGTTTCAATCTCCCTTAAAGCCTACTTTATTTTTTGTCACATAGCACTCATTGCAAACTACCATGGTCTATATTTGATTCCTGTTTGTTTTCTCTTTCTAAGATATAATCTCTATAAAGGCAAAGAGTTTGTTTTTTTCATGCTAAATCCCATATCCCGTACCAGACAACAGTGGTGTTGTAGTCAGCACTCTAAATATTCCTTAAATTGATGAGTGAATAAATAAATTAATTTTAAGGCATTAGAGTAAAAATAGAGTTTCTCATCAAAAAAAAAAGAAAATTCTTTGTCTAAATCAAGAGAAACATGCTTGTATAAGAGGTATTTGAGAGTTGTTAGGGTGTGAACGTACGTGATGAATCTGGGTTAACAATTTTCATGCAAGGGCTGCAGATAGTGTACTTTAGGAAACTGGCCCAAAACTTGTGGCATTATCATAAGAATTGACAACAATGCCCTCTCACGATACTTGTCCTTTTCTACTATCAGAGAGAATACTGGATTTTATTAAAATTATAGGATGGAACCAGCAATTACTTCTTTATGAATTTGTACTTAAGGGCAAGGATATCGATCAATTTATTTTCTATCTGCAGGGTTTAGCAGACCCCGTAATATATCTGAGGCAGTGTGAAAAGTTAAAACTCTCAGTGAACTTTTAAAAGGCACTTTATTGGTATTTAGAACGTTTTGAATTGACCTCAATGCCTCAAAGGTCAGTGCCACTCTCAAAGTGATTAAAGGTATTTCCATGCATAATGAAGTATCACGAAAGTGACAAGAGGCAAGCAGCCCTTTGAAATGACTAGAAAATCAAGTAAGTATAGCATAGTGCTAAAATAAGATTCCAATTCAGGAGTCAAAACTTCCTGGTAATTGAAAAAGCCAACAACATTCTTAGAAACATGGAACTGTTTCTAAGAATATTCTTTATTTTGATCTGGATTGTTATATGGTTGATTATATTACATTGAGTCAAGATCCGCCCAGATGTACACTTTGACTTGTGCGTTCAGTACATATTAATTATACCCCAGTAAAATACTATTAGCAATAAGGAGAAAGTCTTTCTTTCAAATCTCTAGAAATCTTGTGAACAGTTTATTTTCCTATAATAATTTACTATCTTAGATTAGCTCTCTGAAAAAAGACAAATCCAAAACATTTTCCAAAAGACAAAGACAAAAACCTCAAAATACCTACAATCCTGTTACGAGTTTGGCATATATAGGAAAATGAAAAGGACTGGATTGAGTTTGTGGAAAATTGAACTAGAAAATATTTTAAAGGCTGTAGATAACATAGTTAAAACATTATGAAGAAGAAACTATTCGGCTACCTTTAGTAAATAACTATAAGCACTTTATAGAGAAATGGATGCTATTCAAGTATTTTAAAAGAACCTAACCTCATTAACCAGGTCAGCCCATCTGCAAGTTGGCTAACAAGATCAATTCAAGTGTGAGCTAAAGCTTGACACAGGTCCTTAAATGAAATGAAAAAAAAAAAAAAAATTTTAATCTACCACAATTACATCAAAGTGCTTGTTTCTTTTTAAAAATCAAATGATTCCTTTTTTTAAGAGGCAGTTGATTACAAGTTTTAGAATTAATTTATTTTTAACTCAAAGAAAATTTTATATATAGCATTGTTTTACTGTGGGTTTTCCCCTCAACTTACAAAAGCAATACTTGTTCATCATAATTATTTTGAAAGTTTAGGAAAAAAAATGTTTAAACTTGGGGAAAAAATATCTCACAATTCTACCACCAAATGGTGATCTCTGCAAATACCCAGATGAATCTCCCTCTAGTCCTTCCAAGTATTCCATTTAGGAGGCTGAGACTATGTTTGTAAGCTCAATTTTTATTCTAACATTCATCCTAAACTCTATCATGTCTCATTAAAATCTCTTTGCATGGTGCATACACCATGATTTGCTTAATTATTATCCTAATGTCAAAATATCACTTTGGGGGGCTGAGGCAGTAGGACCAATTGAGCCCAGGAGTTTGCGAACAGCCTGGGTAACATAGTGACACCCTGTCTCTACAAGAAAAAATAAATAATTAGCTGGGTAGGGTAGTGCACACCTAGAGACACAGCTCCTTGGGAGGCTGAGGTGGGAGGATTACCTGAGCCCAAGAGGTGAAGGCTGCAGTGAGCCATGATCATGCCACTGCACTCCAGCCTGGGCAACAGAGACCCTGTCTCAGAATAAAAATAATTTAAGAAAGAAATATCTTTGTGCATAAATATGTCTCTGCATTTGGATTATTTCCATGGTATCTATTCTTAGAAGTGGAATTACTAAGGTATGAATACTGTGAAAGCTCTTGATACATGTTGCCAAATTGTTTTCCAGAAAGTTTATACTAATTTACACTTCCATTAGCATTATTTGAGTGTTTTTTTCCACTTTACCTATGCCAGAATTGAAATTTATCACTTTAATTTTTGCTAACTTCATAGAACAGAAATAAGATTTTTTTTCTTAGTGAAAGTGTTGAATCCACTTTTTTAAAGAGACTATTTAAAGTAACAATTTTGGCTGAGTGCCTGTGGCTCACAACTGTGATCCCAGTGGTTTGGGGGGCTGACTTGGGAGGATTGCTTGAAGCCAAGAGTTTGAGACAGTGAGACTCTGTCTCTACAACAACAACAACAACAACAAAATTAATAATAAAGTGACAGCTTCATTTCTTCTGCTAACGATTTATGTCTTTTGTTAATTTATCTTTTGGGTTTTAGTACTTTTAAATTTTTGTTGATTTGACGAGCTCTTTTATTTTACATATTAGAAATAATAACTGGTAATATGGTAGTAAGTGTTTAACAATCAGCAATCAGTTCTTTTCTAAGGGAAAAGAGAGCCTGGTTTGTAGTTATTTGCCTATTTCTGTGGTGTAAATACTCCTATGATTTCAAACAACCAGCAAGATGACACTGTACACAAAGATGGGAAGAGATGTATACAATCCACTTTCACATACAGCTCCAGGCTGCTTGCAGTACATCACTGAAACCCTTGGCAACAGTATATGTTACAAATGTTTTTTCAGTTTGCTTTTTCTATCTTAATTGTATTTACAATGTCTTTACAAGTTTTACACAAAGGTAAATATTCAAATATTTTGCTTTGTAATTTCTCTCATTATTGTAGTCCTCCCACCTTCATCTGTGGTTTCACTTTCTATGATTTCAAGAGTTTCCAGAAATATTAAATGGAAGATCCCAGAACCAAGTAATTCATAAGTTTTCAATCGTGCGCTATTCTGAGTAGCGGGATGAAATCTTGCACATCCTGTTTCATGCCACCCACGGTGTGAATCATCCCTTTGTCCAGCACATTCACACTGTCAATACTCTCTGCCCATTAGTCACTCAGTAGCCTGTTGGTTACCAGATCAACTGTTCAGATGAGGTATCACAGTGCTCATGTTCAGGTAACCCTTATTTTACTTAATAATGCCCCAAAGCACAAAAGTAGTGATGCTGGCAATTCCACTATGGCAAGGAGAAGCCGTAAAGAGCTTTCTTTAGGGAAAAGGTTGAAGTTCTCGACTTAATAAGGAAAAAAAAAAATTGTATGCTGAGTTTGCTAAAATCTATAGTAAGAACAAATCTTCTATCCATGAAATTGTGACAGAGGAAAAATAAATTCATGCTAGTTTTGCTGTTGCACTTCAAGCTACAAGAGTTACAGCCACAGTGTGTATGATATTATAGTACGTTGTTATAGTCATTCTATTTTTAGATATTGTTAATCTCTTACTGATAAATAACTTTACCATAGGTATGTATGTATAGGGAGAAACAATATATATAGGGTTCAGTACTGTATGAGGTTTTGGGCATCCACTGGAGGTCTTAGAACGTATCCCCCTTAGATAAGAGGGGACTACTGTACTTCTAAGACTAGAAAGTTCCTCATTCAAAGATGAAATAATCTCTTCTATTATCAGTGAATTTTATGGTTTAATTTTAAAAATATTTTAGATCTTTTTTTTCTGAAATCTATAATGATATATGACATGAGGTAAGGATCTAAATTAATTATTTTCTGAGTAATTAGAGACCCCAACCCACTTATGAAATTACTCCCCCATTGATTTGTGAGTTGCGTATAGAGTATATTCCTTTCCTACACTTACCAAGGTTTTCATGACATTACAGGTAGCTATATACCTTTACTACACTGATTTACTTATCCTTATTTTAGAAAATATTTTAGCATATAGTAGAGTAAGTTTCCTTTCATCACTATCTTTCCCAAAACAGAAAACAAATACCTGCATACATGCAAAAAGACAAAACCAAACTCTAGTTAGTGTTTTTGACACTTTTACATCTTCAATTAAGGCTTCATTTGCCCTTGAGTTGTCTCAATCCCAGTTAAAAAATGAGCAAGAGTCTGTCTGTGATCTTTGAAATTCCTATAATTTATTTGCTATAAAAATTCTTCCTTTCCTAGTAAAATTCATAATCATAGTTTAAACATAATTTAGGACTTTGTCAAATATAATACTTAAACTGGAATGTCTCCCCAAGTAACAGATTTGTGTTTTTCAAAGGCCTACACAGAACTCTCACTTTTTTTCTTAGTAAATACCAATTTCTTATATGTCTTCACTTTACATTGGAATTTATTTGAATGTCAAGTATAATACAATTTTTTTCTTTGGACAAGCAGAATTTTTTTATTTTTTAAATCAATACTTATAAATGGGTACAAAAAGTTAAAAACCATGGTTCTTGGGACCACTAGCCCGGTGGTACAAGAAAGTCAGTTCTATTTCCAGAACACCAAAACACAATAAAGACGTGACTAACAATGCTCATGGACAAAATCTGGACACAAGTGAGCCAGAAATCTCTCATATTCTCTAAGAAATCTAGATAAACTCTCTTTCATTGTATATGAAACAGGTTGATTCAGATTTGCTTGCCCTGTGTTAACTTCATTGTGGTTCTGGCTCAATCCATAAAAATCTTGCCTGACGCCATATTGAAAAAAATCCTTCTCCAGACTTATGGCACCAATTGTGAAGTACGTTTTTGTGAAAAGCTTTTATGTCAATGATGGCCAATGGCAGCCCGTGACCATATCAACACAATATATGTTGTTTGGTCCACATATGGTTTATAAAAGATCTTGAATAATATGCCAATATTGTTAATTTGAGCAATTTCATATAAAATCTGGATTTCTAGCTTTCTTTAAAACACTATTGAGACATCTTTCCCACCTGGCAATAATCAGCTGGAATCAAACCACTGCTGCTTCCCTCAGATAAATTAGCAGAGATCACTTCTTTCTGAGATAGGACTCTCACTCATTCACACCATCAGCCTAACTACAAAATGCATTCATTTAGGTAACCCCTGCTTTAAATGATGTTTCCTTATCATGTGTGATGGGAAATTAATGGGAAATTTGACTCAAAATTACAGATTTTAGAAGACCAAATAAGAGCTCGAGATCAGGCGGCCACAGGAACTAACTTTGCAGTACAGGAGATAAACATCAAACACCTACAAGGAGTTGGAGATCTTCGAGGAAGAGTAGCCAGGTGAGAAGAAGCCTATTGACTAATGTTTAACAGTCAATTCTTGGCCAGTGAATTCTCATTCCCAAACAAGCTCCATGCTGTGGAAAAGAGATATTGTCTACACATTAAGCTAAACTAATGAGATGGCAGTTGAGAAAGTGTACCATAGAACTTTGAACACCTCATGCTACCTATGAGATTCAAAGTTTCTGTAAAGACCCCTCACACAGTTTGATTCCAATAGAAGTGACCAGAGTTCTGTCTTTATAGCCTTAACTGTCCAAGTGCCGACATCCATACATAGACACACCTTCATGACCATGTACGAAATTCCCATATGTGTCAAATGCTAATGAGAAGAACATTTAAAATATACAAGAATTGTAATAGTCTAACGGGATTTGCTGCCAAATGGATAAAGTTTTGAATAACATCTTTTGTACAAGATTTCTAAATCAAAAGAATTGATGGTATGCAGTTCAGCAGATATGTGTAGGTATTGAGAACAGCAGGACCACTCTGGCGGACACATCAAAGGTGACTTGTGAATGGCTGACTGTGGACATCTTTCCATCTCTACATCTTCTGCCAGTACCTCATTCCTCTCTCCTGTAACACTCCCGTCTCCATCTGGTTAATCCTCTCAGAATTAGATAATTACTACCTAAGACAAAGCTCTCCTAGGGTATTTACCCATTTAATTCAACAAAAATGTATTAAGCACTCATCATATGCCAGGCCGGGTAATGTTAGAATTCAGCAACATGGTCTCCTTTCTATAGCTGTTTACAGTCTACCAGGGAAAACAAGCTGTATCAATAACCAATGAAGTGAATGCCGTACTAAAAGTCTGGGATGCTATGGAAATGTCCAAATCAGACCCACACAGAAGAGAGGCTTCCCAGGGGAGGTGACACTTGAGCTGAGTTTTGAAGGATTTATAACAGTTAACTAAACAAGGAAAAGTGAGAAAGACAATTTACCTGGAAGAATAATATGTGCAAAAGAACTGAGGGAAGGATCACTGTGACATGTTCATGGGCATACCTGGGAGAATGGCATTTTGGTTATGGTATTTTGGAGTAGGCATTTTGAGAAAGTTGGGACAGGAAGGCAGAGAAGCAGTCCAGACCTGGAAGATGAGGGGTCTTGTAGGCTAAGGTAAAGAGTTCGAACTTTATGTAGAAGGTTATAAATAACCATGGGGGGATTTTAAGTAAGGGGGTGGCATATCATATTTTGTGACATTCTAATTGTAGTGAATTGGTAGAATACAAAAGAGGGTGTGGAGATCAGAGGAAGGCTATTGTACCAATCCAGGTGAGAAGTGGCAGGGCCTAAACCAAGGCAGTAGCCATGACAGCCCAGAGCAGGGGACAGACCACACAGATATTAGAGAAATAGAATCTACAGGATTAGTGCATGAATAAACATGGAGGATGAATTAGGCAAGGGGAGGTCAAGGATAATGACCAAAGTTTTTGGGCTTGGAGACTGGTTGAATACTCATGTTATTTCACAGAGAAGAAAATATGAAACAAGGAGCAATTATAACAAGGAAGTAGAAAGAGAAACAGGGAATAATAAAGTGTTTGGCTTCCACCATGTTGTGTATGAGACGCCATTAGCATATTAACTGGAATGGGCATGGAGCTCAAAAGGGAGGAAGGGAGGAGGTGTCAGGGATGCCCAAGTTTCTGGTTGGCGCACAGCATAAACGACTTAGTGGCTTTGGGAAAGACTTTGTAGTTCTGGAGTGCAGCTTCATTTCAGTTAAAAATAAAAGATGCTGTCTTGGAAATAATACATATGGTTGAAAAACTCTCATCCAAGAAAAAGATAACTCTCAGCCAGTCCAGAGAATAAACAGGTGAATTTATATTGTATATAATATATAAATAAATAATATATAGCAATATTTATTTCATTAATATTTGATCAATACCAAAGAAGTTTTATAATATTTGGATAAGTTATGAAACAAGATAACAAAACAAATATCAGCAAACCCACAACGCTGTTTAGATGTGCCAAGATTTTGCAAAGAAGATAAAACCAAACATGGTTTCTTTGTTTGTTTCTTTTTTGAGACAGAGTCTCACTCTGTCACCCAGGCTGGAGTGCAGTGGTGCGATCTTGGCTCACTGCAACCTCTGCCTCCCAGGTTCAAACAATTATCATGCCTCAGCCTCCTGAGTGCCTGGGATTACAGGTGCACGCCACCATGACTGGCTAATTTCCAACATGTTTTAAATGAAATATAATTTGGTTCAATTTGGTGGTATGCTGATGACACTCCTACCAACTATTTCTTTCTGCAAACCACTTACAAACTAATTATTTTATTTTTGTAAACCCTGTTTTATTTACAAGACAAAATAGCAAGTAGATCTGAAAGAAACTGAGATCAATGAAATTACATCAAGATACGCAATTCTTTTTCCTCTGCTTGCTTTTTGCTTACCTTCCCCTTCAATCATAAGCAGTGATTTTAGGACAAGGTCTTATTTTTCCTTGAAATATCTCCCTTTTATGGAAAATTTCTGAAATCTATTTGGCAATCTGAGACAGAATTTGGCTAAGGGCCATGAGACTTAAATTCACCCTCCCTTTTCTGTGCCTTTGCCAGGCAAATGACTAATGGACAAGCTAAGGCAGATTGATTACTGTCTTTCCACATAGAGGGATCTCTATTCCAATGAGCACTTTGGCATAAGTAAAATTAAGTTGATTGTTTTAACATAATTGCTAGCAAACATTTTACTGCTTCATAAATCAGTCTCAATATTTAATAACTACAATGAGATTTGAATTTTACACCTTATTTCCCACGGCAATACACTGCAGTTTAAAAGTAAGTCCTCCCAATGAGATGAGGTTCCCAAAGTTGCCAGCCTGCTTTTGACACCCTGTCCTTTATTTAATAGACTAGAGGCTTGGATGGGTCATCAGAGAGAGAGGTCATGTCCCCATAGAGATTCAGGTGAAGTGCAAAAAAGGAAAAGGCGAGCATGGGAAGGGCACCTCTAGGGATGGATATGACTTACAATCCGTAGCCGTAGTCAGAGGCCAACTCTCTAGCCCCATTTCGCTCTTTAGGACTCCAGAACAAACCTGCATGTGGGTAAAAAAAAAAAAAAAAAAAAAAGATAAATTTTGTTGATTTGTGATTAAAAGCAAAATCATGTTCTTTAAAGAAACATAATAATGTGGATATTATGACAGGCCTGGTCACAGAGGGCAGAATAAAAACCTTTTATTCCATTCCTCTTACTTGAGACAACTCAGTGCCAGTGAAAAATAAAAGAGAGAAAACAAAAAACTCCATCTTTAATATAATATGGAAGTTGCTGTAACTACTAACCACAAACAGAGCACCCTTACCAAATATTGTGACATTTGGACTGATACAGTCCTTCTCAGATGTAAACATACTGATTTCCCACTAATCAACAGTCATAATTTTGAGAGACATTGGCAAAATGGAATCAAGCAGCATTACTTAGAGGCTCGGGTGAGTCATTGGAGAAAGACAACATGTCCCCTTAGAGATTCAGGTCAGCAACACCGAACAGCCGGGAGGTATAGCCAAAGATGCAACCATGTTCTTTATCATTTCTATCATCTAGGACCTCCTTCCTTGCCCACCTATACCTGAGAGAAACTGGCTGAAGTGCAACAGGCTGAGGAAGGAGAGAGATTTGACACTGCAAGCCTGAATAGAGGATATGATCAGTGCCACCAAACACACTCACTGATCCTCTGCAGTTAGCAGAAACATTCAAAGACATAATAGTTATTGTTAGAATGCAGTCATGCGTATGAATCACTTCCGCTATCATCCCCAGATAGACAGAAGACAGATAGATAGATGATAGACAGACGGATAATAGATACATAAAACATAAGCAAAAGACTAGTGAATACACTTCATGAAGGAACTACCCAGAAAAGTATAGGAAGAGTTTAAGCCAAAAGTTCTCCCTGTTTCAAAGAAATTAAGAACAAAAGACAAAGAATTAAAAAAAAAAAAAAAAAAAGGATTACTTATGAACAGTCACATGCAATTTGGCCCTTCCAAAAGCCCCACTGAATCTACAGTAAAAAGATTTTCTCTTTAAAATATAAACCCATAAGGACCGGGGATATCAGCATAGAAGTCTTGGAACCTAGAAAGCAGATGGAAACACGAAAACTGCCTTAGCAGAATGAAGGCCAATTTTCAAGTTGTAGGATAAGCTGAGAACAACCTAACTTTATGCAACAGAATTCTCAAAAGGCTTCAGGCCCTTGCCACTAGGGAGAGGAACTGAGAGAGGCAGTGAGAGGAAGGGTCAGAAACCACTGTAGTTTATTATTAGCTTATTAGTTATTATTAACTTTCAAATTACAGGCATCTTTTACTTTGATAAAATAAATAATAATTTTAAAAGTAAGGTATAAAAACGTTTCCCTCCAAAAGAGACTATCAGATAACAAAAGGAGATAGATAAACTGGAATTGCTCAGGGATAGATGTAAGAAAAAGTCAAGATATTATGAAGATTAATCTACTTTAGAAACTCCTAAAATAGAACAAATGCAACCAAAAATAATGAGTTATAAAAAGTAAAAACATGAGTAAACCACACCAAATGAAAAGAGATAGTTACTTTTCAATATAAAAATGATTGTAGAAAAATTGTCATATGGCAGGCAAGGAAAACTCATCCAACATAGAACTACTAGAAGGCCCTAAAGAAGAAACAGAACAAATTCTTCAAATAAAAATCATGCATATAAGAGAAGAAAGCGTTCTTGAAATACAGAATTGAATCTATAGATTAAAAGGAAAAACTGTGACCACAGAAAAAATATGATATAAGAACAATGAAACCAAGATATCCTGGTTGAAGTTGCTGAACAATAAGGATAAAGACTGCAAAGAGCATCCAGGAAGACAAAACAAGTCTCATGAAAAAGGAAAGAAATGTCATCACCTCAGACTTCTCCACCTCAACCAAAGCTAGAAAAGAATGGATTGATGTTTATCATGTTCTGAAAGAATGAAAAAAAATGTTATCTCAAGTAAGTTACCTTTCAATCACAAGAGAAGTCAGGCATTCTCAAGCACTCAAGAACTTGACAATTCTAGTATTCTTGAGCCCTGCTTTTAAAATCTGGATGGCAAAATCTGGCCAACCATGGAATAAATCAAAATAAGGATCTTAGAAAAGAAATCATGGTTTGAAAGGATTATCAACGAACATCTAATCTACATATAAAGTGAACATTAAATAACCATAGACATTCTAGTGACAGAACACAGTGCAAATGTCATAAAATTTAACATTTTAAAATTAGCAAATTATTTTTTTAAATGTTGAAGGCACAAGTATATAAACTTATTTATTTTCTCATTTTTTTGGCATATGGTCAACAGATAATATCTAAAGTTGGTATTGAGATGGTAGCTGTGACAAGTATAACAATTCCAATCTATGATAGCTTTTTATAGCTTCCTTTTTTTAGAAAAGAAATCTCTCTCGTAGTGAAGAAATACCTATCTGAAACTCAACAATTTCTTCTTTCTCACTACATTTACCCTTTCTTAGGTTAAAGTAAAATTAAAGGTAATATTTTAAAGTTGATGCATATAATATAATATAATCCCAGTATTCTAAATTATGTTTCTTTCTTCCTATCTATATATATATAAGTACACATATATTTTAAGTATATATGTATAATGATGAACAGAATGATAATCAATATTAATAATGTTACTTTTTAAAAGGGATTTGGAAAGATCTTGACTTTCCTCTTTGTTCTTTTAGGCATGATATGAAATTTTTTGTAATGGTCATGTACTATTTTAACAGAAACAATAAAATCATTCTAAAGGAGGAGGAGGCAGAGGAATATAGAGTGCCTCCTCCTATAGAGTGCCTCCTCCTTCTTTAGAATGATTTTATTGTTTCTGTTAAAATAGTACATGACCATTACAAAAAATTTCATATCATGCCTAAAAGAACAAAGAGGAAAGTCAAGATCTTTCCAAATCCCTTTTAAAAAGTAACATTATTAATATTGATTATCATTCTGTTCATCATATATGTGTACTTATATATATAGATATATAATATATATATCACTTAGCATAATAATATGAAATTGTATTTCCTAATTAATATTATTTGATGACAGTCAAAACAGTTATTTTATAAAAGTGACAAATATCAAAATAATCCTTGATAACTCAGCTATACAAAAGATAAAGTCCTTCAGTGCTCTTCAACCTATCCTTCATGCATATGTGAAAGTATACAGAAACTGACCATTAATACACTGTGCAACCTGCTCTCCCCCAAGAGAGTCACGGGTAATGGTTGTGGGGGTGTGGTTCTGTGTGTTATCTTTCCTAACATACTGGGAAGATAATCTTCAGCTCACGTCACTAGCTCCTTCTCACCAGAATTCCTTCCCTAAATTATCACATGCAACTTTATGGACCAAAGCTTCATTCATATGTTAGTGTGAATTGGTTTTGTCCTAATATGACAATGCCTGACTGAGACCCTTCAAGGAACAGGAGTTTTGTTTGAGGCTAAAAGGGTGAGAAATTGGAGAAGATGGATTGGAAGATTTTGATTTGCTGGGACACCTTTTCTTGTCAACGGAGAATTGATAGTCTGGGGGCCAAGAAAAGAGGATAAAGAGAGGAAAGTGGATTCAGAACATGGTATATAAGAGGAACAAATTTTAATTTTGCCTAACCATAGGCAGCAGCCTGTATTTCCAAAACATCAAAATTTGCTATAACTCCTATGGCTAAGTTAATATCAAGCTGAAAATGTAAAAATTCTCTCAGTTTACCACAATATCCCCATCTAAACTATTTCAAGTTGGTGCTCTGGTTTGAGCCAATGCATTCAACCTGGTTTCTCTCTCATCAGAAAGAGAAGGGAAACATGAAGAAAGAGATTCCTGAATACACTCCTGTATCTACCAACTCATTCTTCAAATGACTTCAGAACTTTGGCCATCAAATGAATATGCAGGTGTCTACTATAGTGTTAAAAATGTTATAAAGGTATTGATCTCACACCAATTTCCATCTTGCCAATAGATGCGATTCAAGCATTGTGAAGCTTTCTGGAGACATTCACTTATTCAGGCAAGAGTACCGGCAAATTGAGAAAGCCATTCAAGAATTCGTGCCCGCCCTGGAAACTCTTTCCAAGAACTTGGACATGAAGGTAACTGAAAATAGATGGGACTCATATTATGTGTTACTGCCAGAAGTAAGATCATTATAGCTTATCAAAATGCCCAATCAGATGGTAATTTTTTAAGAGAACTCTTTTCTTCCAGAGGGTGTAATTCTGACAGCTCACTCATATACGCCGTGGAAACAGTCAATTCAATCAACAAATGTTTAATGAACGTCTGCTGTGTTCCAACACAGCCATCTACTCTAAGCATACACTGCTTGAGTCCACCATTGCTGTTATTTTTTTACTCTCTGGAAGTAGTAAAATTATTTTTACTCAAAGACTATGGAACCAAGGAATATAAACAAAAGAACTTCCCATGGAAGCTATTATTATTAAAAGTCCAACATAAATGTGAATTGTTCATGTTACATCCCACTTAAAGCCCTGCAGTGGGTTGTATCTCTTACAAAATAACATGTAAGTCCTTTGGTTGGTCTGGATTTTAAGGGCCATCTGTGCTTCTTGACTCACCTTTTATGCCCAGTGATACTGAGCCCCCTGTAGATAGGTCCCCACGCACACCAAGATATTACACATCTTCCCCTAGTTTGTGCTCTTTTCTGCCTAGAGTGTCTGTCTCTTTTTCACCTTCCCAGTCAGTGGTTTCGCTAAAGTGGAGCCCAATGCAAAGTTTTCTGTGCTCTGCTTTGTCACATATCTTATGCAAAACAAGCACTTCTCTTCTCCTCTGAAGTCGTTTGGGCAGAACAAAGTAGACATCCTCTGGAAATTGGGAATATGAACGTTTGGCGTTTGATTATTCTTTGGTAGGCACCAGTTAGTCCAGAGCGGGTGTTACTGAGCACATAGTTTACTCCAGTCCCATCTGGCTCGCCTTATCTACCTCCTACTCACCCATCTTATTAGGCCCAATAATTTTTAAACTCTCTATGTTTTTCAAGGTACTCAATCATATCAATAACATGGCAATTTTATCTCTGGTTTTCTGATTTAAGACTTCATTGCTTTTCTTAAAGTCTTGAGCAGAACTTCCGGAATACTGTTAAATAAAAGTGGTCATAGAAGGCAACTTATCTGGTTCCTGATTATCCTGGAAATGTCTTTGCTGTTTGCTGCTGGCTATTGGTTAGAAATATTTTTTAATCATGTTAAGGAAGTATCCAGTGATTCCTACTTAGTTTTTATCAGGATGGAATATCTACTTTAATCAAAGGCCTTTTAGATATCAACAAATATCTAGAACCACCATATTGGTTGTTTTTGGGTTTGGGGATTTGTGTGTTGTTTGTTGACTTCTTTGGCCTTCTAATGTGTTAATACATTTCCCAATACTGAAACATTCTTGCATTTCTATAATGAAAGCTATACAGTTGTTGTATAATAATTCAATATTTAATTTGGCATCAGGATTCAAAAGTGACATTGGACTATAATTCCTCTGTTTAGTATATTTTTAAAGATACTGCATACACATATTTTTAAAGATAATGCATACACATAGCTCAAAAACAAAACTACGTAAGAAAATATAGCCAGAGAATTTTCATTCCCACCCCTTAACCATTCATCACATTTTTTTCATGATCCTCACAGGTAAGTATTTTTATTAGTCAATTGTGGATGCATTCAGTATGCCCTTATGCAGATATGAGCAAATGCAAATACATATTTTTATTCCCCCTTTATTGCACAAAAAAATAGTGTATATATATAGTATATATAAATAGTATATATAGAGAGAGAGCTATGCCTTTAAAAAAAAAAAAACTAAACAAATATATCCTGAAGATCTTTCCACACTGATACACAGAGACCTTCCTTATCCTTTTTTACAACTGCATACCCTTCCTTTGTATGTAATAGTTCAGTTAACTGCTCTTGCATAGATGGACATTTGGGTTCTTTTAAATATTTTGCTCTTTCAAACAATGCTGCAATGAATAACCTTGCACATATGTCATTTTGTATGCGTATAGATATATCTGTAGAATAAATATCCAGAAGTGGGATTTCTGGATCAAAATAAAATAGAATAAATAAAAGCAGAGAGAATTCAGCAGAGAGAGTACATGTGTGTTGTTTTGAAAGATCTTGCCAAATTGCTTTCTATATGGCTTTCACCTCATTGCACACCCACCAACAATATGTAAAACGTCCTGTGTCTCCATTGCCTCACCAATGCAGTGTTGTTCAACTGCTGAATTTTGCCATTCTTATAGGAAAAAGGCAGTATCTTTTTGTTTTAATTAGCCTTTTTTTATTATGGATGAAGTTGAGCGTCTTTTCACACATTTAAGGGGCATTTGTATTTCTTTTTTGGTGAACTATCTGTTTATGTCTTTTGCCTACTTCTCTATTGGGCTATTTTTCCTCTCTATCTCTGGGAGCTCTTTATATGGTAAGGAGAGGAGCTGTTTTCTCTATGACACAAATTGCAAATGCATTTCCCCAGTTTGTCATAGGTCTTTGATTTCTGACATGCACAAATAGTTCTCTAGTTGTAGTTGAATTTATCAGTTCTTTTGTGGCTGCTGGAATTTCAAGTCAGTTAGAAAGTGCTTCCCTACACAAAGTCTTGAAAGAATTCCTCATGTCTCTTCAGGCACTTTCATGGCTTTGTTGTTTACACTTAAATCCTTGTCCATTTGTAGCTTTCCTAATATGTGTCTTAACTACTGTTCCATTTGTAGCTTTCCTAATATGTGTCTTAACTACTGTTTTAATTATTGAATCTTTATAGTATTTTTATAACTGGTATGGCTAGTTCCTTCCATTACTTTCTTTTTTCAGTTTCCTGGTATAATTAGTTGTTTTTGCTTATAATTTTAAAATCAGCCTGTCTCATTTCAATAAATAAATCAAAAAGTCTATTTTAATCTTTATTAAAATCACGTTAAATTTGTAAATAAATTTTAGAATTGACGTAGTCATAATGTTGAGTGTTCTATCCAAGAATGTAGTGTGCTTCCCATTTGTCTGAGTTTGCTTTTAAGTTCTTGAGGAGTATTTTCAAATTTTTCTCATGTAGATTTGGCATAATTTCTTATTAAATGTATTTTGAGATTTTGAAATCTTTTTCTTTTTAGTTTATTGTAACAGGGGCTTCGATATGCCTTCTAATTCATTGTTAGTTGTATATTATGAAGACAATATTAATTTCATATTCCACAGTGTATTCTCTTCTTGATTATAGTAAGTTTTTAGTTTCCCTTCCTCCCCAGGAACACAGTCATATGCTCTGTAAATGGTAATAGTTTTAGCTCATGTTTTTTCATTTTCATATACAAAATTTCTCTCTTTTCTAATTGCTTTGACTAATAACCCCAAACAATGTTAGACAGTATGTGGGAATAGTGGACATCCTGGTCTTCTTCCTAACTCTAACTGTCCTGTGTTTCCCTTATGATGGGGAAAGTAAGTTTCTCCATTAAGCATGTTTGGTAGCCAACTATTCCTATATTACTGAATTTTTTAGAAATCAAAAATGATTATTGAATTTTATCAAATACCTTTTCAGCATTTATGAAATGATGTGTTCTCTCATGTTATACTAGTGTAATTATTTCCTATTATTAAACCATCCTTTCATTTTCTAAAATAAATTACACTCATTATGATGTATTTTGTTGTGCTGCAGGATAATGTTTGCAGACATTTTACTTAAGAATTTTGCATTAGTGCTTTTAAGTGAGATTAACCTATTTTCTGTGCCATCGTTTTCAGATTTTGGAATCACCATTGAACTGACTTCATAAAAGTAATTTGAAAGTTTTCTTATTTTTCTATGTTCTGAAACAGTTTAGAGAGTATTATAAGTATTCTTTAAGGATTTGGTAGCTTTGCTTCTGACATATTATCTGAGCCTGATGATTTGATGGGGAAGAAAGCCCTTTGATAGTTTTCATTTTTTATATTTTATTTATTTTTTTTAGACAAGGTCTCTTTCTGTTGATTAGTCTGCTTAAACTTTGTATCTCTTCAGAGGTTAGCTTTTATAAATTACTTTTTCTTAGAAAAAAATATGTATTTCCTTCAGATTTTGAATTTGCATAAAGTTATGCAAAATGCTTTTAGGGTGGTTTTAATTCTCTCTGCTTTTATTTATTCTATTTTATTATTTTGTATATTTGTGCTTTTCTTTTTTTTTTTTCCCTTGATTAGGTTAGGTGTGCCTTAACAATTGTTTTACAATTAACAAATCCTTTTATCTAATTTTTATTTTCTGCTTCTATTGTCTTTTCCAACTCTCCAATTTCACATTTTATCTTTTTTACTTGCCTGCAGGGTATTTTGTTGTTCATTTTGCAACTTTTTTAAACCACATGTATTTGTATTCTTTTTTGCTGACATAAGCATTTACGGCTGTGAATTTTTCCTGAGCATTCATTCTTTTTCCTTATATCCCCCAGAGTTTAACATGCAGTATTCTCATTATTATTTCCTAGAAATTCTGCAATTGCATGTGGTATTTTCCCTTAAATAGTTAAGAGGAGCGTATTAGTCTGTTCTCACACTGCTGATAAAGACATACCCAAGACCGGGTAATTTATTTTTTTAAAGAAAGAGGTTTAATGGACTTATAGTTCCACATGGCTGGGGAGGCCTCACAGTCATGGTGAAAGGCGAAGGAGTAGCAAAGGCATGTTTTACATGGCGGCAGACAAGAGAAGTGCCAAGCAAATGGGGGAAACGTCCCATATAAAACCATCAGATCTCATGAGAACTCACTCACTATCATGAGAATAGCAGCATTGCAGGTAATTGCCCCCATGATTCAATTACCTCCTATGGGGTCCTTCCCATGACATGTAGGGATTATGGGAATTACCATTCAAGATGAGATTTGGATGGGGACACAGCCAAACCATATCAAGGAAGTTTTTTCCCCACCCTCTGAGTTAAGGACTTTTTGTTTTGTTATGCTGGTATTCATTTTTAGTTTCATCTCATTGTAGGTAAAAATTTTAATATATATAAGTTTTAGTTTTTGGAATATTTTGAGGATTGTTTTTGGTGGCTGGATAGTCCATTTTCATACATGTTCTAAAAAAAAAGTGTATTCTGTATTTTTAGGGCACAAAGTTCAATCAGTACTTACAGGGAATAACTTACTGGTTAAATCTTCTGATCCTTACTTATTTTTTAGTCTACTGCTGTCTTGGATTGAGAGGTGAATTAAAGTCTCCTCTGGTTATCAGACTTCCATTTCACCTATAATTTCAGTTTTGAGAATGTTTCTGCTATGTTATTTGGCTTACAGATATTCATAACTACTCTTTTTTCTTTCTTAATTTTAATGCTTAAGTTTCCTGTCTTCATATGTAGAGTAGAACAAACTTTGCCTATTACCTTTTCAAAAAACCAGCCCTTGGATTACACATCAATCCCCATACCTTTTGTTTTTATTCGTTTATTTTTAAAATCTTTGTTTCAATTGCTGCCTTAACAAATTACCATAAACATAATAGTTTAAAACAACACAAATGCATTATCTCATGCTTTCTGTAGGTCAAAATTTGGGAGGGGCTAGACTGGACCTTCAGGATCTCATAAGGCAGAAATCGAGGTGTCTGCAGAGTTGTGTTTCTTTGGGGAGGCTTTGGGAATGAATCCTGTTCAGGCTCATTCAAACTTTTGAATCCAGTTCCTTGCAGTTGTAGGCCTGAGGTCCTTGCAGGCTGTTAGCTGGGGATTGGTCCTTGCACCAGAGGCTGCCTACCTTCCTTCTTGTGTTTTCCATGTGGCCTTTCTCCAGCAACAGCAGGTCAAGTCCATCTCATGCTTCAAATCATTCCGACTTCACCTTCTGCTGCATCTCTCTCACACCAGCTGGAAAAACTTCTCTGCTTTTAGGAGCCCCTGTGATTAAGTTAGGCCCACTTGGATAATCCAGAATAATCTCCCTCTTTTACTTTAATTACACCTGCAAATCCCTTTTGCTCTACAGCATAGCTCCTTCACAGGTTTCAGACCGACGGCATGGACATCTTTGCGAGCCCATTCTGCCTCCCACAATTTGTCAATTTCTTCATCCTGCTTTCCTTTGATTAGGAATTTTTTATTCCTTTTAAACTTTGTGAAATGAATGATTCACTTACATTGCCTTATTCTTTCTTGTATAATTATGAAAATATTTAATGCCACAAATTTACCTCTGATTATATATTTGGCTGTGTCCTTTCGGTATGTAATGTTTCCATTATCTTCTCCTAAGTAAATTTGTAATTGCAGTGTTGATTTACTCTTCAGCACTTGTGTTAGTCCAGATCCTTTGAGAAGCAAATGCCATAAAGGAATTAGATGTGCAAGAAATTTATTGAGAGGAAAATTGATGAAGAAAAATTGGGAGGGAGACTATGACACAGGTCTGGTTTCTGTGAAAAAGATGGAGAAAGAAGGCTTTAGGATTGCAGTGCCATTCTAAGATTATTTCAGTAAGTTCCTTTGTTCCTTGAACAAAAGTCACCCATCAAAGGACTACTCAGACATTGGCTAGGAGCAGCCTGTAGAAAGCGTGGTCTGGACACTCGTGATGGATTTTGAGCACAGTAGTCACAGCCCTTGGCCAATTATGCTCCTTGCAGTAGGACATCTGAGAGGCACATTTTCATGTGAAACACTAAAATCAAGAGTGAGTTTTTTGTTGCTTTTTTTTTTTTTTTTTTTTTTTTTTTTTACTCAGGTGACTGGGTTTTTGTTCCTTTATGCTTCCTTATTAATTTCTAGTTTTAACACAGTGTAGAGTCATGGCCTGTGCTTTTCCTGCTTTTTGGAATAATTTGAGATTTTCTTAATGTTGCATATGTGCTTAGTTGTTGCAGATGCTTAGTGGGCACTGGGAAAAAATGAATGCTGTTTCCAAGTTACATGGTTTGGTATATAAATCTATTAAATACATTTCTAGTTTATACATTTTCCTGTATCATTATTTATAGTTTACTTACTTGACCAGTAAAGAGTCAAGAAAAGTCATTTAAAATCATTAATGTATTGTCTCTGTTTATCCTGAAAAGCTATTGCTTTTTTCCTCAATATATAAATATTCACAGCTTTCTATTTTCACAATGAGTTTTACTCTTCATCTATAAAGATGACCATCTTTGTCCCATTTTAAACGTGTTTTGCTTTAAGTGATATTTTACCTAACATTAATATTGCTCTGCTGCTTTATTTTCCTTTGCCTTTACCTATAATTGCTTATTATTATAATAAATTGCCTATTATTTTATTTCAAACATTTCCATCTTTAGTCTGCTTTAAGTGTATCTTTCTCCTGTAAATAGCCACTCAAGTGCTGTTGGTTGCCCACCCAACACTTACCTATTCAAATCCTTCCATTACTCCCCTCTTTCTTTCATAAGAACTCATTTTATTAAATGTCCACTCTCCTCCATATGACCATCTTTATTAGGAGCTGAATTCTGTTTGACCAAAGCCAATCATGTAGTTTCATTCTCCTTAGAAGTGACTAGTTTAGGCATGATTATGGGTTGCAATTATGCATCTATTTTTTAATCCAGTTCTTTTACATAAAGGAATTTTCTCAATGTTTCTGGCAATTTGAAAGTTGCTCTAATCTTAAATTCTAAAACTGGAATTTGTTTTTTTCTTATCCTTAAATGCCCTAAGTCATTTCATTTGGGATTCACTTGCGCTCGTGTCAGAATACTTTCTGGAAATCTTGGGCCAGTCATGTGTGTTTCCCTCAGAGCCTGATTGTGCATTTAAACATTTATTCAATAAGTATTTGTTGAGCATTTACCATTGATCACCTAATGTGCGCTGAGGATATGGTGGTAATAGCATACCATATCTTGTATTGTAACTGGAGACAATAGAGAAGTAGAAATATAATCAAATTAACAGACTAATAAACAAACTAATGGAAATAGCATGTTTTTATTATATCATTAGATGGCCTATGATCAAAAAGAATATTCTAGACAACAGAATGGAACACTCCCTATTATTCTTTCTTTGAAGATAGTGTAACTATAATACTCATTTGAACACAAGGCATTTTCAAGTACGATCATGCTTTAGGTTCAAGTCTGTTTCCCAGCTCCTTAAAGGAAAAAAGTATGTTAATCTGTTTCCCGGCTCCTTAAAGGAATAAAGTATATTGATGTGAATGCTGGTGGTTTTGTTCATATGCACAAACCCTCTTGTACTTTGACTAGGTGATGCAGCTCTTAGGAAAGATAGAAACTGCCAGTTCTGAGCAAACCTCA
This sequence comes from Hylobates moloch, assembly GCF_009828535.3. Lineage (NCBI taxonomy): Eukaryota > Metazoa > Chordata > Mammalia > Primates > Hylobatidae > Hylobates > Hylobates moloch. The sequence goes on along the minus strand of NW_026652281.1, from coordinate 52,787,109 downwards.
AATTTAAAGATGGTCCAGGGGGATTATCGTCACGAAATGAACATTTTGGAATTCAAGTAAGTGAATAGAAGATTTTTAATTCTGTTAAGTACATTACAAAGAGTTTTGCCTAATGAAAGCATTGGCATGAAGTAAAAACCTATCCCAGGAATTTGAACCTGGCCAAGAAATAAAGCAGTGAACTAACACAGAGAATATTCTACACTAAAGTAACTTATACAATATTTATAATAAAAGAAGTGTTATGAAGATTAATCTTGTCATTCACTGACTGCACAATATCTCAACTGAATTGACACAATCATTTTTACCCTTCCTGTAATTTTTACTTATTATCAATTGTATATTAAAATGTCTCAATGTAAAGCACTATGGAAAATAATTTCATTCCTCAAGATTATCAAATATTTTTAAAAACGATTTTGATACACAAGCTTTTCCTTTAAGATTCTTCCTAACATCCTCTATTTACTCCTTTACATTATTATTATTATTATTTTATTATTATTATTATTATTATTATTTTGAGACGGAGTCTCGCTCTGTTGCCCAGGCTGGAGTGCAGTGGCGTGATCTCTGCTCACTGCAAGCTCCACCTTCCGGGTTCACGCCATTCTCCTGCCTCAGCCTCCTGAGTAGCTGGGATTACAGGCATGTACCACGACACCCGGCTAATTTTGTATTTTTAGTAGAGACGGGGTTTCTCCGTGTTGAGGCTGGTCTCAAACTCCTGACCTCAGGTGATCCGCCCGCCTCAGCCTCCCAAAGTGCTGGGATTACAGGCGTGAGCCACCGCGCCTGGCCTACGTTATTTCTTTTTAAGACTGGTCTCTACCCCATCTTAAACTGAATTTTCCTCCACTCAATGGAGAAAGCAGTAAAGGAGACGGCTCCACAAATGTTCAAATTACTGGCTTCCTTATTATCAAATCTCCCTTTTTTTTTTTTAAATGATCATCATTTCCCAGGGTCATGGTGCAGGCAGAGGGAAATTCTAGTTACTTGGATACTATCATACTGTCCCTTATGCTCTTATTCTTTTTCCTCTATGTCTCACACCATTTGGGTTTAATGCCTTGATCAACTCCAGTATCCTGATAATACTCTACTTTCTCCAATTTTTCCCGTCTCTACTGTGTTTTATTAAATCTAAGTGCCATTGAATATAACATGCACCATTATAATTTTGTACCTGTAAGACATGAAGCTAACAATTAAACCATAGCATATCATCATTTTAAGCTATTTCTTGATTTTGGAGGTGTTAAAATGCGAAATATGTGTGTCTTACAAGTTGATGTAAAACAATTGTCCTCACTAAAACTTGGAGAAGTAGTTGTCGAGTAAACAGAAGATACTCATGTTCTTCATACTCTAAGAAAGCATTTCTACTTTCTTAAATTCTAGCACAATGAGGGTGTTCAGTGAATCGCTGTGTGATACTAGATCTAATACCTTCAGCTTGGAATTAAGACAAAGAAAACTGTCCAAAGGAAAAGTAGAAAAGTAACCTGTTTCTAGATATACAGATTAAGAATTGATTGTATAGGGAAGGGATGGGATTTATAAACTGAAATAGAAGGCTGACTTAAAGGGATGAGGTATATTAACAAGTGGAAAAGAGAGACAAAGGAAATGTTTGAGATCCAGGGCTAACTGCTGCATTACTGATGATGCTTATTTTTTCTGTCTTTGGTGTTGTGGGAATTTGGCTTATGGAAAGTCATCTGAGTAGTTAAATCTGAATCTGGACACTTTCATAACAATGTAAACTTGACTCTTTTTCTCACTTTAAATAATGAAGTCTTAACATTTCAGTAGTATTACAGTAGGTGGCAGTGAATCTATAAACCATGCTTTTCTCCAGGCAAATAATTCTAATAATTCATTTAGTTACCCAACTGACTTTTATATTTAAATTTTCTCCAATTTTAAAAATTAAAAATATGCATTAATTGTAAAAAAAAAAAAAAAAAACCAACAACAGTGAAAAAAGAGGTCATCATCTCAGCCTTCTGTTGTAATCAATATTAACACCAGGGATGTAGCCATCCTCAATTTCCTCCTTGTTAATATAAGCATATAACAGAGAAAGGATATGTATATATTATATGTATAGAGGAAGCATGGGTTTTAAAAATAATTTCTATACATATTACTCAATTATTTGATTTTTCTAGTACATCCTGGATATTTCTCCAGATCAGTAAATATTCTAAATTTTTATAGCTGTACAATCTTTTAACTTATATATGTGCCATAATTAATTCAACCATTTATCTTATTGCTGAATGGATTAGTTCTAGTTTAGGACTACCACAAAAAACAAAAAAAGGATTATGTGTATATCCTTAGATATCCTTAAATACTGGCACTTTTATTTCTATAGGCAAGCTTGCTAGGTTAAAGAGTATATATATATATTTTTTTAATTTTATAAATTTCTTTTTTAAAATGTTGTAGGGTTTTATACTTCCACTAGCAATGTATGAGAAGACCTTTCTCTACATTTTAACCAACAATGAATGTGTTCTCTTTTTAATACTGGCCAAAGGATGAAAAAAGCATCTGTTTTAATTTGCATTCCCTTTTACCATTTGAATTTTCTGTGAATTGCCCATTATTATTTATCAAATTTTGTATTGGGATTTCTGTCATTTTCTTATCAATTTGTAGGATTCTTTCACATTAGAGATATTAACCATTTGACTGAGATATGTATTGAAAATATATTTTGCTCAAAGAGAAAGTAAGACAGGGTTATTTCTTTTTTTAATCAGAGGACTTCTGTTTCAATCTAGTATATTGAATTTAGTTTTTAACAAGGTTAACTTTGAACAAAAATAAGTAGTTCCACTACTTTAAAAAAAAGTAAATTGCGGCTAATGTTAGGATTTTGAGGTACATATAAATTTAAAAATAAAGTAGATAATGTATAGAATTTGCTTTTTTTTTAAAGAAAGAACTTTCTCTGAATAAAGAGATTAACTTTAAATAAAAGTGTTTTAATAACGTCAAAGGTTAAGTTTAGTCAGGCACCATGGCACACACCTGTAGTGCCAGCTACCCATGAGGCTGAGGCAAGCAGGATCGCTTGAACCCAGGAGTTCGGGTTACAGTGAGCTATCATTGCACCACTGCATGCCAGCCTGGATGACAGAGCAAGACCTGTTCTCTACAAAAGTCTTTTAACAAAGGTTAAGGTTAACCTTTGTTTGGCTTGAAGACCAGAAAATTAGACACTACAAGATTGAAGACAGCTAATTTAAGAAACATCCACAGCAGTGACTGGCACAAGTTCTTTGAAAAGTGTCTCAGAGATGTTGACTGTCCTTTCAAGATTCAAGATCAACAAGAAGCTATTGACTGTTTAGCTGTTAGACTTGAATATGGAGATAATGCTGAAAAATACAAGGACTTAGTATCTGATTATGCAAAAACTGCTGACTATGCAACTAAAAATGCACAACCATTGATCAATTTGGACGTAAATAATCTTGATGTTAAGGCTGGTGTGAAGGCTAACCTGCTTCAGATTCAGTGTCATGACGATTACCTGGTAATGCCTAAGGCAATTCGAATTTGGCTCAGGAGCACCTGACAGGGTGCAGTTGCTAAGGCAAATCAAACAGAGGGTTTGCCTATTGCTTTAGACAAAATATTATTGATTTTGATGCAGGAGATGCGGTTCTTAATGAAGCTGCTCAAATTCTGCAATTCCTGCATATAGAAGAGCTCAGAGAGCTACAGACAAAAATTAATGAAGCCATAGTAGCTGTTCAGACAATTATTACTGATCCAAGGACAGACCACAGACTGGGAAAAGTTGGAAGATGAACACTTTAGGACTTCAGCTTCTCACCTATTTAGTACAACTGGGAACCATGTACACTTCTGGCATGTTTGGAAATCAAACGTCATATTTTAGGGGGAGGAATCCCAGAAAAGTGACTATGTTCTAGTGCTTTTTTCTTTAATAAAATTTAGGAAAGGAGGGGAAAAAGAAGAGCAGAGCTGCTGCAGGCCGGGGCCACCTTCACTCAGGATACCTCTGTGGTTACCAGATGTCAATCATGGAAAATGTGGGAGAGAAGAGAAGAGCAATACTCAAAAAGTTTCCCCGTGCCACACCTACTCGCAGGTGTCTTGGCAGGGAATCCAGGAGCAAATGCTTTCAAAACACCATGGTAATTCCATCTCCACCACCATCCTCATTAGTAAATTGAAACCAGAGACGATGGCTTTCATGTCACCTCACTTGCCAAGATACAATTAAAACCTGTCAAGACAGGTTGTCAAAATGATACCAGCGGCTAAAACATACAAAGAGCCTCGGCTTCCATAGCCACCATTCCTGACGGCCGAGCACCAGAAACAGCAGCCGAGGAACCTCAAACTTTACATGCGCATTTTTCAAAATTAAAACTATGCATCTGGCCGGGCACGATGGCTCACCCCTGTAATTCCAGCACTTTGGGAGGCCAAGGCGGGCAGATCATGAGGTCAAGAGATGGAGACCATCCTGGCCAACATAGTGAAACCCCGCCTCTACTAAAAATACAAAAATTAGCCGGGCGTGGTGGCAGGCGCCTGTAGTCCCAGCTACTCGGGAGGCTGAGGCAGGAGAATCGCTTGAACCCGGAAGGTGAAGGTTGCAGTGAGCAGAGATCGTGCCACTGCCCTCCAGCCTGGTGACAGAGTGAGACTCTGTATCTAAATAAATAAATAAATAAATAAATAAATAAATAAATAAATAAATAAATATAAATAAAACTATGTCTGCAAATTAAAAAAAAAAGGCTAAATAGGCAATCTTCCCATTTAGAAACGTTTACAAATTCAAGTTTAATGGTCAACTAACCTTATATTGAGCTTAAAAGCTACAATGTTTTCTGACAGTTTTCTAGTGAATTGCTGAGATTTTGGCACTGATCACTAGATCCGGCAAAGGCATGCATTGAACCCCTCCACTGTGCCGCCTCCTCAGAAGGATCATCCTCTGATCTTCTGCTAAGTAATGTCCTAAGCCTACTACTTAGTTCTTACACAGCAAGAGTCTTGGCCATCAGGAAACAAAGCTGTCTTTTAACAAGGGTTTGGCAGGGGCAGCACTTACCAGTCACTCCCTAGATAGCTCTTACTGCTGACGCTTGTTTAGTAGACAGTGATTTATAAGAAAAGAAAAAGTGTTTGGTCAATGAAGCAAATGCAAAACTCAAATAATATCATCCAACTTTGAAAACACTACGACAGTAGAAAGTTAATAATTACCCAGTACAGAGATATGTTGCATTCACCTTTGTATCTTTAGCACCCAACACATTGAAACAGAAGTAGAAGCCAATGAATGAATGAATGATTTTTGAGCACCTATATTATGTAAACTGTGTTTCAGAATATCCAAACATAATCCTTGCCACTTACAGTTGGGAAGAAAAAATGTAAGTGAAAAGCTAAACACAGGAAAAGTAAAAGTTAAGACAATGTTAAATGAGATGATATATCAATAGGCAGAAATAATAAATATAGCAGTTGTCATTTATGAATGCCTACCAACCACTAGCACTGAAGATACTCAATGCACCCAGCTCTGCAGGGTGGGTCTTATTTATCCCTATCTTAAAGATTAGGACATATAAAATCTTGGAGATTAATTTGCCCAAAATCACACAGCTAGAAAGTGTCCGACTCTAAAGCTCAAATTGTTTTGATGAATTCATGATGTTTCCATCTCACAATTCTGTCTATTGAAAACTAATTCTACCACAGAAATTTTTAAAAGGGAAAGACCACATTGACTTGGATGGCTGGGAAACAGGCTGCGAATGTATTGGGATTTGAACAATTTGGAATATCCAAGAAACAAAAGTCTTTCTATCAGAGTGGAGGCAGAATTGATTTTTAGTGTCACTAATTAGAAATCACATAACATTAAGAAGGAAGTAGTTTGAGAGTTCTACCTCTAGGTGTAAAGTTAGTAGAAAAACAGTATTTCTTGGAAATAATTTTTGGTTTCTAATGTGAAACTTAGAATCTTAGACTCAATCTCTAAAGAAATAATAGCATATGGTCTGTCTTAAGCTCTTTTTCAAATACGATTACAAAAATGAAAAATATCTTCTGTTGATCAGCAAATGAAAGGCCACTAATTCTTTTTACATTCACACTTGGTCAAAGCCCTATCTAAGTTCTTGAGAGCCTGCTAGTAGTAATAGTTTCCAAGAATTCAAAATCTTGGAAAAGTTCATTCAATAGATTTTTTTTTTAACACAAGACATTGGTTTTGGGACATAAGTGTACTGGCAAAACTGGCCTAGGATAGAGCTACATCCTCATTTCTGTATGTCATCCATGACCAAGGAAGGCAGACCCTGGCTGCCTTCACCACTAATCCCTCACTGCAGCTCTCTGCCTTGTGCTCTGCTATGTCTATAGATCTTCACTAAGCTTTCCTTCACTCTTTTGTAGCTTTCTCCCTTATAATTGTTCTCGGTATATACTTTAATTTGATTAAGTCAGCATAAACACTTAAAAATATAAAAACAACCAATAGTCCTCATCATCCTAGTGAGGTGTCTAGCTATAATTTAAATGTCTGACTTTTGTGTTTTGAGGAAAAGCAAAGAAAAAGCTCTATCTCATCACCTATCTATATACATCTAATAGAAATGCTCTTACACCTATTGAAACAGAAGATTTGGGATCTAAAATGTGAATGTAATCTAAGATAGATTCATACTGCTGAGATTTTTACTGTAAGTTCTGTAATTATTATGGCAAATCATGTCCATTATGTCTGGAAAAAGCTTATGCAAAGAAAAAGAGTTATACAAACCTTTATTTAACTTATTCTTTTCATCTTTCAAGGAGATTGCTGTTTCAAAAATGCTTTCAAATTTTAATAAACTACTAACAGAGTCCAACTTCTGAGTGTTACTAGGAAAATTAATCCCCAACTGCAAGCAAATCTTGTAGTAAAAGGATAAGTAGTAATTCATTCTTTATGGCTTTAATTTCAGAATTTCAATTACTGATCTGCCCTTCCAGAGATATTACATGGGCATACTTAATGTTTCCTTGGTTTTCAGAGGGATGTTAATATTGTATTAGTGATAAAAGAGTAAATGCTCTCATTTATTTGTTATACAGTAAAGGTGAGCACTGAAGGCTGGATTCTCAATTGTAAAGCTATCTCTTGATTATCTGGGGATTTACTGGCCCCCTTAACTATGACTATTAATTAATACTTCCATCAGAGACAGGGAGAGGAAGATGAAAACCAAAGCAGATTAGATTTCTAAATAGCTTGACAAATCTATGATTTGTTGTTTGTCAGCAATGCTAATTAAAGATACTTAATGAGAAAGAATGTTCATTTAGCCAACTATTTATTGAGCACTTACTATATTCCAGGCATTGTTCTCAGCCATGAACAGTGCAAAATTCTTGCTTTCATGGAGCTTAAGTTTTAGTGGAGGAGATAGAACACAAATTAGTGTACGTCAGATAGTGATGAGAATTTTGGAGAAAAATTAAGTAGGGTAAGAGAATAAGAAGTTTCAAATAAGGAGAAAGACTTCTATTTTTTAAGGTGGTGTATGAATGTAAATCTGAATGAAATTAGGGCAGGAGCCAATGGATATTCTGAGGAAGAGTATTCCAGATAGAGAAAACAATTGGCTAAAATGAGGGAGTCTGCATATCCAGTGGGTGGGCTTATTTGTCTGAGATCCAGTTCAGACAAATTGGTTAACAGCTGTTAACCAATAGCACAGGTGATTGGGAGTCGTGATTAGACTAAGAACACGAATAGAAACCAACTCCACCTTCTTCAGTGTTGAGGTACTCAACAGTCAATCAAGATATGCCTCACATCTATGTGAAAAATATCACTCTGTGTCAAAAATAATGAGAGAATTCAGAGGACGAAGATCAGAATTTAGCTATTTGACTGTAACTAATATAACTATTGGAAAATTAACTTACATTTCCCATTCCTTGGTTTCATCATCTAAGTCAGGTTTCCTCAACGTTGGCACTATTGGTGTTTGGCTGGATCATTCTTTGTTGTGGCTCTCTCCTATGCATTGTAAGATGTTTAGCAGCATCTCTAGTGTCTACCCACTAGATGCCAGTAACACCTCTCAGTTGTGACAACCAAAATTGTCTCCAGATGTTACCAAACGTCTCCCGGGGCAAGAAGGTGGGAGGGAGTAATTGCCCCCAGTTGAAAGCTATTAGCCTAAAAATAATGATTTCACAGATCTCGTATTTTCTAATAATTAGCCCAAACACTTTTTCCAAAGAGCAACAGAGGCATATACATGGAGTGTATGTCCAGCATGACTTAATCAATTAATTTCCAATGATAAACATCACAAACTAAATTATATGCATACAATTTTGTCTGAAAACATCAGAGCAATTATTACTTTAACTGTCTGTACCATACATTATAAGACAGTCTGAATATTTTCAATAACAAACATTGTTCTTGCCAGTCTAACAGTTTTACTTATTCTAAAAGGGAATTTGAAGCCAACATCTTATCATGAGCAAGTCACATGCAGAAAACACACACAGAAACCACTCACAAGTCCCCATCCCTCATCCTGCCTCTTCCCAGTCCCATATCTCATTTAATTCAGATTGGATTCCCCTCTCTCCTCAAACCCTTGGCCACTCTACAGTGACTTCTCAACTGATAATATATGATTCCAACCCTTTTATCCACTTCCATTTTTAAAAATCCCTCATTCTCTGTTATTTAATACTTCTATGGTGCATCATCTTGATAGGTCCCATAGGTACCTTCCTGTACCTCTATTACTTCTGCTTTTGCCCCATATGAGTAATTCAGGGCCTCTTTAAACGCCCCCTAAAAAAAAAAATCCACTCACACAGACTCATTGGTAGCAATGGGGACTTTATGGAAGATTTTGCCTGAGACAAAGGCAAACTAAAGTCCCCCTTGGTGCATTCCCTAGGTTCTCTGGGGGCTTTTCCCCTCCACTCTCCTGCCTCTGACCTTTCTCTCCTCTGCTAGACAATGCAGGTCCTCTCTGCCCCTGCTCCTCTCCCAGCCACATACTGGCACTTAGCAGGAGTCAGCAAACTATCACCCTTAGCCACATTTACCCACAGCTAAGAATGGTTTCTATGCATTCTAATAATTAAAGAGTTCTATTTCGTGATGTGAATATTACATAAAGTTTGATTAGACTATAACCATACTCATTTCTTTACATATTATCTGTGGCTGCTTTCCCACTGCAATGGAGCATTGAGTGGTTGCAACAGAGACTATATGGCCCACGATGCCTGAAATGTTTACTATCTGGCCTTTGACAGACAACTCCTAGCATGAGTAATAATCCCCACCCCAAGGGAACTTATCAAAGTATTTCCTCCACACACAACCAGTGAGCCCGAGGCCATGAGAGGAATTCTGCATGGATAACACCACATTTCAGTGTGGCTGTGGCTAGCTCCTAGCTGGCAGTGCTCCTGTCACTGTGTGTATGTATTTTAGGGCATGTAGAGGGGGTGTTAACAGTAGCTGGACTGAACTCAAGCTCAGGATGGGAACCCAAAGTGTACTTACCTTGCCTCTGGCACCTCCCACATCACCCCACGAATACTTGGCTAGGCACACTGAGTCTCATCACCTCAAAAAACTGCAGACTTTTTCAATACTAATTTTTTATGTTTAAATTCACTTGTTAAAATGAAACAAAACATTTTTCCCTTAGATTTCATTCACTTTCAAGTAATCTGTATGAAGAAGTCGAGAATAATAAAAAATGGACAGAAAACCAATTTCTCAAATATAGAAAAGACCACCTGGGCCATATAAATGAATGTCTGAAGGTGCTACAGGAGAAACTGGTGAGGAGTTCTGTTATTTTGTGAGGTAAACACCTGCATGGTCCTTGTTAGCAGTGAGTAAAGGTCTGGGAATTTGTACTTCAACATTTACGGTAATCTTCACTGCTTCAGTAACTTTTTTTTTAAGCACAATAGGAGTCCAGAGGCCTGTCTTCTGGTCCTGTTTGCTACTCCCCAACTCTGCAAACCTGTGTTTCTCAGAGTGTGCTCTACCTGTACCAAAAGAATCTGAAGAGGTTTTTTTAAAAAAAATAGATTGCCACCCCAGACCCAGGGAGTCTGACTCTCTGGGGGCCACCCCTGGGAATCAGTGGTTAAAGGCACACTCCCTGGGTGATGTGCAGACAAGTCATTGGACTTTTCTGGAGATCTGTTAGTAGATTAAAGGTTTTCAAAACTCTTTTTTCAGATCAGACTATGTAAAGACAGCCCCAAGCTTTGGGGCGAGGCTACCAAGGTATATGAGAAATATACTTATTTCAGGGGTCCCCTCTCCCACTGCAACCAGCACATCTTACCCAATGGGAAGGGCAGCACAGCGCCATCACTGTGGCCAATGGCTGCCAGTCCTGCAGGTGACTAAAGTAAGATGTTTTGAGAACTTAGGTAGAGAGACTTTAGGCAGAGGCAGCTCAGGAAATAATGTCCCCAGCTCCAACCTGAGTTTGTAAACAGCTGATAGAGTTACAAAGGAGTCCAAGAGTTGGAGATAAACACAAAGCTTTATCACTGGAAAGGCTATCGAAGTATGTGTGGTAAGATCACAGCTGCCAAGTGGGGCTGCTAGCCCTTCACTCCTGAATTAGGCAGATTCCTTTACCAGTTATAGGCAGCATTAGGTAACCGTAGGGTCATTGTGCAGGCAGAAACCTCCCACCGTAAGGAACACAGAGACTGGAATCCACCAACTCTTATTCCTGAGGCAAATGGGGCCAAAGAGAGGAGAACCAAAGGGGTCATACCTGCCATGCCCAGTTCCTGCTCCCAGATTCCCTGTAGAGAAGTGAGGAGAAAAGCGGCTGATTCTCCTAAGGCTGCCTCTGCAGTCCCTACCTTGGTTGCACATTAGAATCACCTGGAGAGTGCTTAAATCCTATCAGTGCTTCAGCTCCATCACAGACCAATTAAATCAGAATTCCTGGGGCTGGGGTATGGTCCAGGTGATTTTAATAAACGACTGGAATGGCGAGTCACTATTCTAGCTGAAGTCTGTCCACATGGAGGTATGAAATTTGAAGGAATATGTCCAAGAAACTCAGGAAAAGCAGTATCTAAAATGTTTTTGAATATTAGACTTAAACGCCAAATTCTCAAGGCATTTGGGCCACGCTACAGACCTTTTCTTTTATCCCATAACATGTTGAATTCCAGAAACTACAAAGGAACAGGGCCAAAGGGATTAACTCTTATACTTATGAACACAGTTTTAGATACAAAGGAACTTGGTTTCAATTTTCATGCTTAACATAGAAAAATGAATGTTAAAAATATTTTCTCTAAGCTGAAAGATAAATCCATGTACGTTTCTGAAGTTTTATCCCATAATCTCTTTTACAGGAAAAGTCTGAAAATAAAATGGAAGAAAAACTGCTGCAGCTTTCAAGCAAAGTAGAGAATTTCATTAACACACAGAAACAGGAAACACAACTAAGTAAAGTAAAGCATACAGAAAATAAATTGTCCAAAAAGATGGAACAAATGGAAAAGCAGATCTGGGGTGAATTAGAGACAATGCAGAATGAATATCAATCAGGTGAGCAGATACCTTTTATTAAGTAAAGAATATCTGTCCTTTCCTGTTCAATCCCTCAGTCTCCCACTTTGAGCTAATGGCCAGGGATCAATCTTGTCATTAGTGACATCGTTATGTATTTAATCCACTTTTTAAAATATCCTATAGAATATGAGTATTATACTGGAAGGCATAGAAATAAATTAACTTTCTACAATTACACTTGGCAATGTCACAGGCCTGCCATTGGTGTGAGTTTTTTTTTTTTTTTTTTTTTTTTTTACTAAGATCATGGAATTTTTACTAATTCATGGAATTGTCAGACTTGGAAAATCCTTGGACATACCCAAGACGTGACTTGTGGGTATGTTATGAAATTAAGAGCCTAAATCAAATGCCCTTCTCATTGAACTACAAGTAATGAGCTTGGACAGATGTCAGACTGGAGACCTGACCTTTAGAAGTGAGAAAGAGGGATGAATTAGCAGAGTCCAGTATAATGACTGCTTTTCTTTTAAAGAAGCTAATGGCAGCAGTGTCAAGCTGAGCTAACATCAAAGAGGATTAATTTGAAAGGCTCATCTAATTTCTCAAAGGGAAGCACATGGGATAGGTGCTGTGGAGCAGCCATCTGCCTTGAGTCATAATTCTGAGGGAATTACCAGGACTCAGAAGAGTTTCTTTACTAGAGAAAGTCCCAAGTAATTTTTTTTTCTTTTGTCTTCTAGATCTCAGAAAAATTCATGTGTAAATTCTACCAAATTTGGTCCTGTATAGAGATACCTTGGAGGTGCCTTGGGAGGACATGATGGTCTCAGTCTGCCAGATGTTCCTGGCATATAAGTAGAATTTGCTGCCTGGAAATTCAACCTTCACAATACACCCCTCCCACCGTCATATCAAAATAATGAATTATCTGGCCAGGAATCATGTCCCAAACTTAATTGGCCCTTCTTTTAAAGGCTCTGCTTTCTGTTTAACTATCAGAGGTTTAATTTTACTTATTCCATTAGTAAAACTTCAGGGTGAACCGAAAAAGAATTTACCATCTGCAAGTTCTTTCATTTTACTAATGAGGAGGAGTTCTAGAAAGGGGGAAATTCAAATTAATGGTTTGCTGCTTTATGCCTTTAATAAAAATGTATTGAGAAACGACTCTGTGGAAGGCCCCAGTGAATAACAAATGGGTTGTGCCCTAAGGCCTTGAGGTTTGATAGGTCTGTGGTCATGAGTGACTAGACCTGCGTAAGAGAGATACAAAGTGCCAGGAGGGAGGAGGGCAGCAGGGTGCCGCTGTTAGGTCCCTCAGACAGGCTACTTTCAGAGAAGTTTTAAAATCTCATCTGTGATCTTTACCTTCAATTTGGTAACAAGACTGAAAAAAAAAAAATCACACAAGTCTCTTGTCAAAGCATTCAGAAAGAATAAAATATTTTAAATTTCTCTCACAATATAGAATTATGCAATATATTTGGGGAGAGGAGGAGAAAAATAATTAAATTTCACAATGAAACCAGATAACCAGATATAAGTTGAAACACTATTGTGAATGGATCTTCATGACATACAAGAAATATATTATGTACAATTTTAGGCTGGTCTTAATAGAATTTAATGCCCTTGGAACTAAATGATAATCAATTATGGCAGGACTGCCGATTAGCAACTTTTTTTTAAAAAGCTCTAATGCATTGTTTAAGTGTACCTATTCTTTTACCCTCTTACAGGATTTAAATCAATTCATGACTCTCTCAGCTCCCTCCAACAAATACAGAAAACAAAGATGGATTTAGAGAAATATAAAGTACAGAAAGACCTAAAGAAATTACAGCACAAGATAGTGGAACTCCAGGAAGTATAAACCTTTTCAGTCATCTTCTTTTTCACCAGCCAATGGAGTGATTTGTTGGAAAAAGTTCTGAAAAAGAAAGTTACTATCTCTGGGATGTTTACTGCTTCTAATGTCTCCTTTTAAGGAGATGAATGTACCAGAAAAATAATAAAGCAAAGAAGCTTTGGATGTCTTGAATTTATTAATGAAAAAACTAAGAAATTTCTTTATATATCCGCCTTTATATATATATATATATATATATATATATATATATATATATATATACACACCTACAAATAACGAAAGAGGAATCTACATAAGGTACATGAGTGAAGTAGGCCAGCTGTAATTACATTAAAGAATGACAAGAGCTCTGGCAAATTGGAGAGCACTTACTCTGTCTAAAAATAATAGCTACTATGTAGTGACAGTTCATGACTAACATATATATATAATCCATTATTATCCAAAATTCCATTTTTCAAGAGAAATTCCTCCATTTTTAAGCTTTAGCAACTAGTTCAAAATAATTCTCAAACTATGTGAGACATGCCTGTGGAGCAGATATGACCTAATGGTCAGTTTGCAACTTCTAATCTCAATGTTTGCAGCAAGTCTAACTTATGCATATTTAAAATGTTTCCCTTGTACTCAATATGTACCAGAATTATAAGCAATTCAGAGCCAAACCATGCAAAATAAGAGAATACAACAGTTTCCATGAAAACCTATCCAACATAATTTGACCTAGGTGCTAAATTCAGAAGTACTTCAAAAATGCTAGTTTCCTATACAATTAAAAATTGTCGGCCAGGTGCGGTGGCTTACACTTGTAATCCTAGCACTTTGGGAGGCTGAGGTGGGTGGATCACCTGAGGTCAGGAGTTTGAGACCAGCCTGGCCAACATGGTGAAACCCCGTCTCTACTAATAACACAAAAATTAGCCAGGTGTGGTGGCGTGCGCCTGTAATACCAGCTACTCGGGAGGCTGAGGCAGGAGAATTTTGAACCCTGGAGGCAGAGGCTGCAGTGAGCCAAGATCATGCCATTTCACTCCAGTCTGGGAGACAAGAGCGAAACTCTGTCTCAAAAAAAAATAGTCTAACTTTTCTAGATATAAATATTAAATATAGAGCCTAATATTGAACAGTAAATTCATGAAAAATAAAAACGAACTATTCAGGATATGCACTCTGCTATATCAAGGACTAATTTCTAATCACAGAACTTTTGTAAGCTTGGCAATGGGACCTTTGCTTCCGACTTAGGCTCCTTCCTTGGCTTAGGGAAGAAAAGTGACAACTTCCTCCCCTAATACAGAGCAAGTTTACCTTCTGAGTTAATTTTTGACTAATGCTCACTTCTGTAATTTTTTAAATGTATAAAACATCTCCTTTTATTGCTATTAATAACCCACATGCAGCATCATTGAGTCTATAATTGAAGGAATTTTCATAGCAGAATTTCATGTAAGAGTTTAAAATGCAGTATGTTCAGTGATGATATGGTATCCAATGAAAAAGTAATAAATATTAAAATAATGCAATAGTAAGTGTCCTTTGTAACCAAGTATCATGCTAAGACAAAGGGCTAATATCCCAAGTAATCCCAAATAACTCTTACAAGTAAATAAGAATATAATCAATTTTTTTTCAAAATGGGCAAAGGATATGAACAGGCAAGCCACAGAAGAATATAATAATATGAAGGTATGAGAAGATGTCCAACTTTACTGTTAAATAAATAAAAATTAAAGAAACCCTTAGCTACTATTTTCAAGACTGGCAAAGATTAAAGTGATTGATAATATTGGGCTGGCAAGGGTGGAGAAAAAGTGCACTCTCATACATTATTGGCGTGTCTATAAATTGGTACAATGATTTAGATGGCAATTTGAAAACATCTGTTAACATTTTTAAATGTAAATATCTTTTGATCCTGCAATCCGTGGCTAAAATTTATATTACAGGGGGAAAAAAACTCCCAAAGTTTGCAAAGATATATGAACAAGAATGCTCATTATAGCATCATTTGTTATAGTAAAAAAAAAAAAAAAAAAAGGAAAAGAAACACCAAAACCAGAAAACACCCAAATATAAGGAATTGATTGACTAAATGGTATTAACCAGACCACTCCCCCCTCCACCCAATGCTGGACAGCCCTTTAAAAAGAACACAGAAAGATGTCCAAGATACACTGTTAGGTGAAAAAGACAAGTTTAAAAGCAATATGGATATGATCCACTTTTGTCAAAAACTGTTTTAACTAAGTTAAACATAATATGCATATACTGTATGCCAAAAAAGGTAAGAATTTACAACAAACTTAGTAGATTCTATTTTTAAAAAAACTTCTGTTTTCTACATTAAGGATTTATGAGAGCTTTTATATTTTTGTATAATATTTTTGTTTCTACTAAAATATTTTATAAAAACAACAACAAATATAATAGGCTGAAAGAATAACTCTTTGTAATGAACTAAATAAATGATTGTAGGGAGGGTTAAATTAGGAATTACTATAGACTAAGAGTCAAGTCGTCTCACTCCCTTTTTGCTATGCAGACATGGCTACAAAAGCAGAGAGGATACACAGCAACTGAAAAAAAAATATATTTTCTCCTTGTTCTAAATGTTCTAAACTAATTAATGTTCTAAAATGTTCTAACTTAGATTGTAGTTCAAATAATAGTGTAAAATCAGGGCAAAAGTTTTCCCAGAATAGATCTTTCATCGCCATTGGCCAGGACAGTAACATGTGGGGCAGTAGATCAAAGGATCAAAGAATCCTCTATCACCACTCTTCTACTTGGGATGCCAAATTGAGGTGTTCACGGGTTTGCACAGACTCTAGATAGTCAAAGAACTCTGCTCATTGAGCAGGTGGACCCAGGTTTCTCAGAGTCTAAAGCTTATGATGTTTCAGTTTGTTATTGATGTACTGTCCTGATGCCAGATGAGTTAGCACAGAAGTCTATAAGAATATTCCTGGAAGCCACTGCTAATCAGGACAGCTAGTAGTAACTCCACACAGAAGTGACTGTGAACAACATGAATATATCCCTGTAATCCAGATGTATCCCCAACTCCTCTTTGTCCACAGCCACTCCAGCACCACCCGACATCAAGAGAAGTGGGAGTGAAAAGAGGCAGTGGTCTTAATCAGTGGTATTCATCAATTATGTTTAAAATGTCTTACTTCTGTAAATTTGACAATGATCTTGTAAATACATGGCTAGAGCTCATGCAAGCAGGAGCCCCTGAAGCTTAAGAGCCATTGTTTCACAGTAAATTCACCTCTATTCAAGGAACCAGTGGAGCACTAGGCCTCCCTCCCCTTGCATTTATTTTGACAGAAATCCAAAAAGATAAATAAAACTATCCTCCTAAAGAAGCTCGATATACATGGCACTTTATTCCGTATCAAACAATATTACTTAATCCTTTGGGAAATGTCAGACTTCTCTTCCCACAAATGTAGGATGATTGAGCACTGGAGAATCTGCAATCCAGATCCATGGTACAGACTTGAGGCATATGTTAAGACATTCTTAGGTAGTTTTTACTTTAAGTATAAACACCATTCAAACAGTCTTGGATAGTTAAGGGTCCTGCTGTCCTTAAATTTCCTGTTGTTTCCTTCCTATTATCAACACCTGCTCTTAGAAAACATAGGAGAAAAGCCCCTTGACATTAGTTTTGACAATGACTTTTTGGATATAACACCAAAAGCACAGGCAACAAAAGTAAACAAGTGAGATTACATCAAATTAAAAAGTTTCTGCACAGCAAAGGAAACAATTAGCAAAATGAAAGAACCTATGAAATGGTAGAAAATATTTGCAAACCATATATCTGATGGGGAACTAGTATTCAAAAACATATAAGGAACTCAACAACTCAATAGCCAAAAACGCAGATAACCTGATTAAAAAATGGGCAAAGGACCTGAATAGACGTTTTTCCAAGAAGATATACAAATAGCCAACAGATATATAAAAACTCAAATGATAACAGGTGTTGGTGAGGATGTAGAGAAAAGGGAACCCTCGTGCACCGCATGTGGGACTGTAAATTGGCACAGCCATTAGGGAAAACAATATGGAGGCTGTTCAAAAAAACTAAAAATAAAACTATCACATGATCCTGCAATCCCACTTCTGGAAAATAAAGTGAAAACAGTATGTCAAACAGATATTTGCACCGTATGTTCACTGCAGCATTATTCACAATAGTCAAGATGTGGAAACCACCTGACAGATGAATGGATAAACTGTCATCTATGTATATACATATATATATAATTCAAGCTTACAAAAGAAGGAAATCTTGCCATTTGTGACAACATGAGTGAACTTAGAGGGCATTATGCTAAGTGAAATAAGCTAGGTATAGAAAGCTAAATACTGCACAAATTCACTTATATGTGGAATCTCTTTAGAAATAAATGAAGAACAGAACAGTAGTTGCCAGAACTCATAGAAATAAACAGAGAATAGAACAGTAGTTGCCAGGGGCTGGGAGCTGAGGCAAATGGAAGATTTCAGTCAAAGGATACAAATTTTAAAGTTAAAATGAATAAATTCTGGAGATCGAATGTACAGCATGGTGATCATACTTAACAATGCACTGTCAATTTGAAATTTGCTGAGAGACCTTCAGTGTTCTTACCACACACACAAAAATGGTAACTATGTGAGGTGATATGTTAATTAGCTTGACTGAGGTATCACAATGTATATTAAAACTCACATTGTACATCTAACATATGTAGAATAAAAAATTTTAAACTTGCTCTTTGGGGAAAAACCATATGAAATTATTCATACTGAGGACTAGATGGTCATGTTCAAAGTGTTTTACTTCTGCACTAAAAATTAAGGACAAATCCCTCCCCGTCTGCCACACAGGTAACTGCTTTCTCAGTCCCATTGTGAGGTATATACGCTCGCCATCTGTTAGTTAGGAGAGCAGTAAGGCCCAAGACCTTGGTCAAAGAAACAGCATTCCCAGAGTACTCTAGACACCAGCAGCCCTCCCGTCTTCTAATTTTCCAAACATAGACTCCCTTCCATTGGCTTCACCCATAGTAGCAGCAAGTAGCATCCCAAAACACCAAAAAGGAAAAATTTGATCTATAGTACACCCACCCACACACACACACACACACAGTGCACATTGTTGCCTTACAAAGGGGATCTCCAAACTTTTTGTGAAGTATTACTTTTTCTATCTTTCCAGCTTCCATACATCCATGAGCTAGCCACTGTGGATACAATATTGAACAACCTAAACACAAACCCTGCCCTTAGGGAATTTATAGTCTAGTGGAAAAGACCAACAATTAAAACTGCAAATACATGGGAAAGTAGAGTATAATGGGAGAACCAGGGAGAGGAAACACATTCCCTGTGTTTACCAGAAACACAGAGAATCAGGTAGAGGGGTCTTCCAGAAGAAGGAATATCTAAACTGAGACCTCCAATGTATAAGCAGACATGAGTCAAGGGAAAGAGGCTTGATTGGTAGAGGTGAGGGCTCAGGCAGATTGATCAGCCTGAGCAAAGGCCTGGAGGCCAAAAGAGAATGGGATATATGCCAGAAATTGCAAGAAGCTCACTAAGTGTAGGTCAGAGCCTACGCTGTGTGTTAGGGGAGGTGAGTAGTGAGATAGAAAGCTGCAGAAGTTAGGGAAAGTGGGGTGCCTAATCACAAAAGACTTTGTAACTCATATTGAGAAACTTGGGCTTTATCTTAAGGATCCAGAGTAGCCTTTAAAAGATCTTAAATAGGAGAGTGACAGATTTGCATTTTATAGAAAGATCCCTCTGGCTGCAGTGTACAGAATACATTAGATGCAGTGTGGGAAGCAAATTTCGGTGGGAAACGAGGGAAATAATACAGCAGAGAGGGGATAATGAGATGTTTTAAACTAATTGATTTTGAGGCATCTATGGGACATCCAAAGGGAGATGTCCAGTGGTTAGTGAGACAGCTGGGCCTGGAGCATGAGAGAAAGATCGGAACTGGGGATTTAGCTTTGGAAGTCACCAGCAGAGACATGGTTACTGGAATTACTGGGGAGAAAGGCATTGCCTTGGTTAGGTGGGATAGGGGTTGGGGACATGAAGACTACAGTGAGAATTAGAGACAAAGAACCACCTAACACTGAAGATACCTAACACTGAAGGAACAGCAGAAGAGTCCTGGGCGAGTATGGTGAGACGTGCAGCAGTAAAGTAGGAGAGGGAGTGTAATCAATTGAAGGCTTCAGTGTTCCTTGGGAGTTTCTGCTGGCAGACGGTGTCAGTGATCAACATGGAGTTCTACTAGTATTACTTCAAGACCCACCATTAGTTTTCCATTTATCAAAGAGGACCTTGACCTACAGTGTCAACTTGAAAGGGTGTATTATGCAACCCAGTGAGGAATAGTTACAAATGCTTTCTTGAGTCCCCTTCCATGCCATAAAATAAACATGCTGCATCTTCTCCAATGCAGAGAGGGTGGGGAGCCTTCCCTGAGAGAGGAAGGATGGTTGCCAGGAAAAACATTAGGCTGTTTTGGCCTCTACCTAATTAGGCATTTCCCTCTTCAGATTGGAGTTACACACACCTGTGGTTAAGGGTTTAATATTATGTCAAATCGTTCCCTTGATAAACAGTTATAAAAATGTGACTCCATAGACTAAATTTCCATAACTATTCTTTTGTAGAGTTTTGCTACTTCATTTCAGAAGATAGTTACAAATACGAATGTGATGTTTACAAATCAGAAATCATTGATGAACTCAGCACTATGTCATAAACCAGGTCTTCTTCAACAGTCTCAAAAGATGCATGAGAAAACAGAAAAATAACCCAAACTTCTATGCTGAGAAGTCTTGAAGGGTCTTGTGGTCTAACAAGCCTGAGTTTAAGCCCAGTGCCACCATTCATTAGCAGTGTGACTTTGGATATATTCCTTAATTTCAGAATCTCAATTTCCTCATCTTAAAATGGGGTTAACAATACCGATCTTGTAGGCTACTGAGGAATTAGAAGAAACATTTATTGAGTTATCATATTAGAGACGACCCAAAGTACTTTCCATAGATTAACGCATTTAATCTACCAGATGCCTATTACCAAGGCACAGAGAGGTTAGATAACTTATGTAAGGTCATACTGCCAGTAAAAGATAGGGTAAGGATTTGAACTCACAAGAGCAGAGAACTTGTTCTTAAACATTATGTACACTGTTTCTCTAAATATATGTAAACCATCTAATACTAGTGCCTGATACATAACAGGTACTGTACTTGATAAATGCTGTTGATTAATACAAGTAAACAGAGTTTTTTATCTTTATGGGAAAAGAAAAACAAGTTCCATGGTGCACTGTCATACAACTTTGATTCAGATTAGTATCTAAAAATACTTAAACTTAAAAAAGTTCCTTTTACTATGTATGAGAAGAAATACCTTGGCTTGCAATAATTCTAGCAATGGACAAAAGCAGAGGGAAGTGCAAAATATAGATTTCTCCTGGAACAAACTATCATGTGGAACTATTCCTCTATTTTAAAAGCATTTCTTTCAATTGTCTCTGGAGAAGGAGGCCAACAGCTGAAGCAACATTATGGACATTGACTGGAGGTGCACAAGATGCTGATGCTAATGTCCATAAAGGATGTTTCCTTCAAAAGTCCTGGCCATCAAAGCAAACCCAATTGCCATTACAGCCAGGTAAAAGCCATTAATACTCATTTAGTAGATTCTTCTACAAAAAAGTAAAGCACTGTGTTCATAAGGCAAACATTCAGGGACAGACTTCAAATGGAGTGGGGCCTACATGGTACTGGACAAACCCCCTCCCCTGCAACCCAAAATGACTCTTATACTAAAGAATCCATCTAGTCTCTAGGTCAAAATTCTATCACTTAGCACTTAACAGCTTTTAAGTATTCATAATACCAACATTAAATATTCAAAAAATGCAGGATGGATGGATAGGTAGAGGAAGAAAGAAAAGAACGAATGAAGGAACATATGCACATCCATGAGCTTTTACCAACTATCTCCTCTGCAGGGATTAGTTGGTAAAGAAAAATAAAGCAAGGTCCTTTGTACCTTAACATGGGATGGCCAAAAGAAAGTTGAACTCTGGGAAGACAGGTTAGAAAAAGCCAAAGAGAAAACCAAGGGCTGGCATTTGTGATGTTATCAAGGATTAAATGATTAAATTAAACAATAAGCTCACTTCAGCTGGATTATATCAACTTCGAAAAGTAACAAGAGCGGAGTATTCTATTCTCTATCATTACATAGACTTAAATTTGCAAAGTTAATCCTCAGGAGGAGGTTCCCTTCTTCCTAAGGTTCCTCCTAGAATTCAGATAGTACCAAAAGGTAAATGGCAGCATCAGAATACAGGTTGGTAGGATAACTGAGTCAGTCTCAAAGATACACACCTCAACTTTTTTACATTTCTTTGAGTTGACAGCAATCATGAACAACATTTGACAACAGTATTGGAAACTATCTTTGGGGCCAGATTCTGCTTGCCTAAGAATACAGATAATTTTAGAAAAGATAATCTGAGACTTCTTTATAAAAGTTTTTTGGTCTGTAAAATAAGAATACTAGCCACTATACAAAAAAACATGAAAATTAAATGAGGCAATAGTGTAGAGCTTGGCACATGGTGGGCATTCAATCTATCCCCAGTTGCTGAAGCCTTGGTGGGTAATGATTACTACCTCATAAGCACAAAAAGCTCCTCTCCTGAAGCAAAGGGTGGGCTGGTGCAGTATCAACATCCTTTGTAATACTAGATTTTATCTGGGCTTTCTTAGAAGCTACTTGACTAACACAAAAACTTTATGCTGCCTATATATTTCCCAATATTTACAAATTATTCACCACTGTTTATGTAAATCTGGGCCCTGTGAGTTGATTCTTTACTCTGAATCTATTTCTTAGAAAAACCTTCCAACCATACGCATAATACTTGTTCTGAGGCACTGGAAGGCTGGCCTCAGGCAATTCAGAAATATATTTATCTCCACCTAATAGAAGCTGCCTATAACAATATAAATTTGCCTTCTCAGCAATGCTTTTTCTCTCTGCCTAAACTCCTCCTTCTTTCCACACAAAAAACCTTCTGCTCCATCTGGCTTTTCTCCTGTGCCCAGAGACACTTGTGTCCCCAACACAAGAGAAATTAGTACTGCCAGGAAGATGTATAGGCAAGAAAACACATAATTCACTCTGCGAAGATCAGACCTGTAGTTGTCTTTTATTCCATACCACTTAACTTCTTCACAGGCTAATTTCCAAACTTCTGAAGCTAGGGTGTATATAAAGACTATTTGTGCAGTATTATTCCTTTCTTGATCTATTATATTGAACAAATTAAGGTTAGAACTTTTAAACCACTATTATATAGATGTTTTCCAGAAACACTGTTGATTGCTTGATACTAAAGTATGTAGGATTTCTTCTCTGAAGATTAATGACCATATTTTATATGATCAAAGGGAAGGAAATGGCATTAAAAAGGCAGGGTCTTAGAAACTCAAGTTATTTGTCACCTGGGAGTCAGATAATAAAACAATTCAAATGTTGTATTTAATGTGGGTAGTCTTTCCGTAAGAAGTATAACCTATTTGGCATGTAGCAGGCACATGTAATTACTTTCAGCCATTCATAGATGCTGGCTTCCATTAAAGTATTCTCTGAGTGTAGAACAACCTTCCTTCTCATAGTCTTAGCACCAAGAACCAAGACTTGTTTACGCATCTCTTTCTACAGCATAGGTTTCTTGGCAAAGGGGTTCTACCCTAAGAAGGGCTTCAAGCACAGGGGGTCCCACTGTTCAATGGAAACCAGGGTTGCTGCTTCACAGGTGCTGCACCAAGCAGTTTATTTCAGTACTTTGTTTCAGCTCACTTCTGACTTGGAAAACACTGGTGGACTTAGAACAACAGAATGTTGCCATTAGAAACCTAGCTCAAGGTCTACTTTACAAATTCAAATAAAAACTAAAGGTCAAGACTTACCTAGTCTCATACCCATGTGATATTGAAACTCAGCTTGAAACATACCACTTAAGTTTTGTGAGTATAATTTAATGTGGTTTATTTTAAAGAGAATTAGAGTGAAGTACTTAACAATGGTGTTGGTGATACTGTGCTGTAAGTAGCATGTTGGGTGTAGTTCATACATTAGCTATTATACAAATGAACAACTACATTCCTTTTGCCACATCTTCACAAACCAGGAATTAGAGCATGAATATCTTTGTGGGCCATTATTCCGCTTACTATAGGAAAAAGCTGCAAGATAAGCATTTTTTTATACCCACCTTATCCCCAGAAAAATTAATGTAAATATGTTTTTATAATAAGCATTACATACAGGGAAAGTATATGGTGAAGAATGAAGCCCAAATAAACTTTTTTATACTGATTCGAACCCTCATGACATGACAATTATTTCAACAGTCCAGTGATATGAAATCCAACCCTTGTTTTAGTGGATACTCCAACTTCAATCATCATTCTATTGGTGCCATTTCCCTTCCCTAAAACAAACAGGTATTTTCAATTCTAAGTTTATAATTAATAAGAACAAATATTTCAAATGTTTCATAACAGCTCTTGTTAAAGAGATACTAACCTTTATTTTCCTACTTCAAAACATTTTGAGGTCTAAAGATAGTTTAGCACTTATAAAAATATTATGTTTGTATAGGGTGTTTATTTAGGCATACCAGGATTTAAAATATTGCTATTCAAAAAGTTTCTAATCCAAAAGAATGAAAAACCCACTATTGTAGCATAGGGACAGCTAGACACCATGAATGGTCTGGAGTTACAATAGATCTTATGTGACTAACTACATTTTCTAAACCAAAAATGAGGCACATACTCTAAGTGAGGGAGTTTTTGGACTTTCATTTTGTCTGTATAAAAAGTCTTTAAAAACACAAGTGGAAAAATTATTGTACCTGTATATAATACATAAATGTACCTTTTTAATGTACAAAAATAGAAACAAAACAAAAAAACCTCTCCTACAAACTGAGGGTGAATTTATAACCAGCAGCTGAGTGCTATACCTTACAACAAGCAGGATGGCAGCCTGAGACATCTTCTAGCCATTAATAACTAAAGTGAACGAAAGGAAGACCTGTAGAGAGACAAGGGTCAACCTTGCCAAAACAAAGTTTCTACATTTTTTAATGTGTCAAGACAAAAAGGGATCTGCAAGCCACATTCACTCATACTCCAAAATATGCTTCATTTTTGTGTTCCTATAAAACTTTCCCAAAGCAGGTTTCAAACTTTTTATGCAGCAACCAAATATGTATACCTTCATATTCATACATTACAAACTAGTAAATATTTACCTAATGTTTTATACTGTTTTAAATAACCACAGATTTTAATTCCCTTAATGTATGAGTATTTCTATCTAATCCTATTCTGTAGAGAATTCTAAATTAAAGGAAGTTTAATAGCTCCTTTTTGTAAAGTGAAAAGAGAGCACAGCATTTTAGATTGTTTTCTCCTGACCAGAAATTAACAGGGACACTTCATGAAAAATGACAAGTGACCCCAAACAAACAAACTGTGTTCCAAAAGTTTACTTGGAAACTGAAACATGTTTTTCCCATAGGAAATTATCAGATGCCAAACTAGTGTATAAACATCTAACTAATAATAAAAAATGGATAAAAATAGCAGAAAATTCACTACAATTCTCAAACAAAATATAACAAAAGTAATGAAATACTAATATGAACATTAAATACTGGTACTTCAGGAAATAATTTTAAATCTAATTTCTCTAATTAAGGTATAGAGCCAGGCGCGGTGGCTCACGCCTGTAATCCCAGCACTTTGGGAGGCCAAGGCAGGCGGATCACCTGAGGTCGGGAGTTCGAGACCAGCCTGATCAACATGAAGAAACCCCGTCTCTACTAAAAATACAAAAAAAATTAGCTGGGTGTGGTGGTGCATGGCTGTAATCCTAGCTACTCAGAAGGCTGAGGCAGGAGAATCACTTGAACCCAGGAGGCGGAGATTGCGGTGAGCCGAGATTGCACCATTGCACTCCAGCCTGAGCAACAAGAGCGAAACTCCATCTAAAAAAACAAACTTTAAAACTCCCAAAAGACATTCTGGCCACTGTTTTAGAATTTCTGGAATCTGATAACACCGATTCATCTTGAATTTCCTTTGCTTTAGGCATGTTGTTTAACACCATTCACCTTTATTAATTAGTATTAAATGACAACGTTAAGAACACTTAGCCTAGCTCTGGCACAAAGTAAGCTCCATAAAAATTAGGTGAGCAGAAATGATCTGAGGCTCACGGTAACTGGGCGGCAATTTGAGAAGAAGGCAACGAAAGTTAAGAGAGCATCTGTGCACATAAACGCAAAAAAGAATGACCTGAGACAGTATCAACTCAGGTGTTTTTCCAACCCTCCAGTCTAGAAAAACCTGGCTTTGAGGTCCCTGGAAGGCAGAATTTGGCAAGGAAGTCAAAAGGTTACCCTTTGATTATGGTCCCAAAGCAAAGGGTAATCTTATGAAGCAAGTGACGCTCCAGAAAACAGATGGACGGCAAGAACTGAATACAAAGCATTTAGGTAGATGGAGCCAACCCATTCTGGAAGAAAAAGCTGAAGTGTATTCCTGAGGAAATGGGGGCATGGAGATGAGGGCTATGCAGGCAGCCTTTTGAAGTGCATGTATGGCTAAGTCTGTGGACCAGGTTGTTAAAATCACTGAATCAGTTTGACAGTTATGAAGATAAGGAAGAAATGAGCAGAGAATGGCATGTGCTGAACCTTGCTGAAGAAATAAAGGGAAGAATCATCATTGGAGTAATATAGTAGTTTGAAAATCTGAATAAACATTAGGATTTCTTTGGCATACCTTAAAATGCAGAGTCCTAGGCCTGTCCGCATCCTTAAAGATTCTGATTGCATAAGTATGAATGATTATAATGTTCAGCCAGATTTGGGAAACACCAGATGAAAATTCAGTTCAAAAGTACAACTTAACTATAGGATATTATCAATTTATCTTATCTTAAAAAGTAACATCCTGACACTGCTGGTTTAGAAAAGCCACATACATAAATCACATAACCACATATTTTCTGTACAATAAATATTTAAGTGTCTGAAAATATTTTTAAAACCACAAATCCAAAGTGACAGTTTCTTCAAATATGTAAAGAGCTTAAAAAAATAGAAAACTGTGCTTTCAAGTTTTAAAATTTGAAATTTAGAAATTATGTCTGATATTGACACTATAAAGAAAACAAGACACTGTATTTTTGTTTTATTTCAGAAAGTTCAAGTCTTTCCATCATAATTGAAGGAATTGCATGATCAATTAAATATTGTCAGCATTATTTTCCATTAATGTTTTTAAATGCATTCACACACCTGAGTGTTTGGAATTATATAAACATATCCATTAGAGTCTAGACTCATCAACATTTATATTATGCTTTTTCAACAGAATCTGAGATGAATCACTAGATAAGTAGCTTACAAGATTATTTGGATTTTATGATGAGTTGGTTTGCTGAACTTTAGAATTCATAGGAGGAATTAAATCTTTGAATTTGATTTTTAACAAAAGAAAATTGTGCATTGTGCTAATCTACTTTTGCATATTACATAGAAAATGGCTATTAAGGCTTTATTGTAAGGGATTACAGTAAAAGATATTCTATTGTGCACCACGCAAGATGCAGAAAATAATGGTTTACAAATAATGTTAAGCAACCAAGGCAATAATGGTTTTCCTTTCATTCTGGTTTTCCAAAATTAAATTTTTTTTTTTTTTTTTTCAGATTAAAATCAGGTTTGGAGTTAATGGAAAATTGCATTCCTAACTTAAAAACTTCAACTTCTTTAGATTCCTTTAGAAAAGGAATAAATATAGTTTAAAAAAATGTTGCTTTGGGTAGAAGTCTTGATTCATTGCTTCATTCTTACAGCTTTTTCTTTGCTTCCTTACTATAAAATAATCCAATGTTATTGTGAGGACAATCTCTGATTCAGTTCCAATGCTCTTGTATCTCCATGAGTTTTGGCATTGTTTACCAGCACCTATGGGAAATCACAAACAGGAACATTAGTATTTTGTTTATTAACAACATCTGTATTTTGATTCATTGAAGCCAAGTAATCCAAGGGCGGCAGTCTTGAAAAGGCAACATCAAACTACACTAGGAAAAGTG
Organism: Hylobates moloch; assembly: GCF_009828535.3. Taxonomy (NCBI): domain Eukaryota; kingdom Metazoa; phylum Chordata; class Mammalia; order Primates; family Hylobatidae; genus Hylobates; species Hylobates moloch. Next base: position 52,759,402 of record NW_026652281.1, on the reverse strand, counting down.
ACTCTGTGCAATCTTTCAGTCACTTTTGCAGATATAAATTGTTTAAACAAAGCTAACATCAGAGAAATGCACGATTCATTCAAATTAGTATAGATGCCAACATTCTGATTGCCTTTCTTTTTTTTTTTTTTGAGACAGAGTCTCACTCTGTCACCCAGGCTGGAGTGTAGTCGTGCGATCTTGGCGGCTTACTGCAACCTCCACCTCCCAGGTTCGAGAGATTCTCCCACCTCAGCCTTCCAAGTAGCTGGGATTACAGGCGCCCACCACCACACCTGGCTAATTTTTGTATTTTTAGTAGAGATGGGGTTTCACCATGTTGGCCAGAGGCTGGTCTCAAACTTCTGACCTCAAGTGATCTGCTGGCCTTGGTCTCCCAAAGTGCTGGGATTACAGGCGTGAGGCACTGCGCCCAGCCTGATTGCTATCATTATCAGCACTGCATAAAATTAAAGGTTTTGTGTGTTGACTTTGTTAATAAGACTGTCACCTCTAAACCCTTACTCAAAAAGACCACTTCATGCATAGAACTGTTCAAATGAAATTGCTCTTCTTTGAAACCACAGCTCAGGATCTAGGCTATAGGTTCTAGGCTTTATCAAGAACTTTTCCATGATTTTACCTATTTCACAAACTAGAAGATTCAATTTCAGCTGATCCTTCATACTAAAACATTTTTTGGTTGTTCATTGTCAAGCACTGTGAAGGGTCTGAGATTCTGCTCTATTTGGAAGCTAACAAGTTAGCCTGTCACAGTTCCATAGATACTGCCAGAAGATACAGGATTTTTAGGTCACAGAGAAAAGTCTTCATTATTTAAGGTACGGCAAACAGCATGAGCATCAACATATTTGCCTCTGTTCTTCTTGTCCTCTCAGCCTGTGACGTGGATGGACTGATACAGTTTCCCACATACGCAGTCGGTTGCATTACAAGAAGGGAACCCTAAGCCTAGGATGCTTAATCTTTTATAATGGACAGGAATATCTACCCTTTGTTCTGGAGGGAGATACTATCTCTGTCTTCCAAGGATGTTCACTATACGAATATCTTTGAAAAGATAGACTAGAACAAAGAGTAATCTGGCCTCCTGCTCACAGGATATTTAGAAATGCAAGAGATCCATGGTGAACTGTCTCCCAACATTCATATATGTTCTACCTTTTTGATTTGGAATATGCTGATTTATAATGCCTTTCTCCAAGCATTGTTTTCTTCACTATTTCTTTCAGCTTTTATGTTTCACCAAAAGGCAAACAGTATTTCAAAATGCTGTAGGTACTGAAAAAGCTTTTCAGTGATTTTCATTGTGTTTTTAAAATTGTTGGCTAAAGCTATGAAAATTTTAACCCAATACATTTGTATATTCTCTACATTATTCAAAATAATTTTGGATACATATATACTTATATATTTATATATTTAGATGCCAGAGCCATACCATGAGAAGTACACTAGAAACTGTCACATGTATTTTATAGTAAAGGCAAGGATAAAGCAAATAATTGTTTAAAGATAACATGAACATTCCATTAGGATTCTGTTACCTCTAACTCCATCCTATCTGCCTATTTGCCTCCACTGCAATGGCTGCAAAAATACAACTAACACCTAGCAGACCAAGGATGCTGCCAAATATCTAACATTGCACAGGACAGTACCCATCCTCTACCCACACCCAAGAAAAAATTGTGCATTCCACAATCTCAGTAGGTTGAGTTGAGATCTCTGAAGATGAGAAACTCTGGGTTAAAAAGACTGTAAGGGGTATATCATATCCTGGTTTCAGGAAAAGAGAAATATAGGCAGGCAAAAACAGTATAATCATTGTGATGTTAATACAAGACCAGTGACAATTCATGCATGGTCATTCCCTCCTTTGGTTTACCAGCCGGCCATTTTTACTTAGCCTTGCTTCTTGCTTAAATACAGTTAAAACCTTCAACTTCTTTAGAATCCTTTCTTTAAAAAAGAAAAGGAATGACTAACTATAGCTTTAAACAAATGTCACTCTGGGAAAAAGTCTTGATTCACTGCTTCATTCTTACGGCTTTTTCTTTCCTTCCTTACTATAAAATAATCCAATGTTTATTAAAAACTGGACAAAATATTTTACCCATCAATTTATAAAGAAATAACAAAGGTAAATAAATAATATGAAAGAAAGTGTAGTTAAGTCGTTCCTTTCTGGCCAAAAAAGGGAAAGAAAACGTTGATTTTTGATACTGCTTTAGGTTGGGTTTAGATGGTCATCTATTTGTATTGTTATAAACTTCACTAGGTAAGGGCTTTAGATCAGCAGTTTGCAACTTTTTACAACCTCAGTACATTTAATGGATGACTTTTAAACTTGTGATGTTCTCATTGGTTCAAAGATAAAGTCCTGCAATTAGACAAGCTCCTTAAAATTCTACCCTTCTCTTTCACTTAAAAAAGCTTATAGGAATGCATTAATAGAGAGATATATAAAAATATCCATGAATCTGTTATATTTTATTACTGAAAATAAAAAAGTAAAACCATTTGTCACCTATGGTTAGTATCTAATTACTTACAACAAGCTTCACAACTGATCACGACCCCAAGGTTATTGGTACTCAAAAAGTGTCAGATTCTGGAGCATTTCAGACTTTGGATTTTTAGATTAGGGATGCTCAACCTGTATAGTTTCCCCATATAAAGGCATCTTATACACATACAGGTTAAATCAACATTAAACTTTTTTTAAACACAGGTTTTAACAGTTCTGTTATTTATGCCAAAGAGCCCCAGCTTTTGATGTTCTAATATCAAAAGGAGAATTTCATAACTAACCCATGGTAAGATACAAACTATATATTTAATCTTCAAACCATGTGCGTAAAGATTTCTCATTTTCAACAGATGTAACAGTAGACATTGTAGTCTTTCATTAGCCAAAAAATTACATACTCAGTTTTTAAAAATTCAATCTTAAAAGTGAAGTAACTTTGAACAACAACTCTAAAACCCTTAGATCAAAGACAAAACATTTTAAATAAAATCAATGCCTCAAACATTTTAAATAAAATCAATGCCTTACGTCAATCAGCTCATAGTCATCTTTGGCATATAAGTGTCTCAGTAGGTACCAACGTGCAGTTGATGCAATAGATTTGGGATACCCAGGCTGATATACTACTCTTTCCAAAAGACGCCGTGTCTCTCTGGAAAAAAAAAATGTACATTTAGTCCAAAGCATGCAAATTACCATAAGATATTTCCTATACCAATCTCACACACACATTATCTTTCTCATATTTTTGCAGATGTGGTGTCTGATTATGATTTTTTAATTCAGATAACAATAAAGGTAATAATGGTTAATATCTATTGAGTGTTTATCATGCACTAGGTATCATGCTAAATGTTTATACATATGGCTGTATTTAACGTTCACAACCTTATTACGTAGGTAGTTATTATTCCCATATGGCAGAGAAGTAAATTATTCTCATTCCAAAGAGAACAGGGAGACACAGTCCCTATTTTATAATCTACTTTGAGTCCTCTACCTCCAATCTTTTTGAAAAGTAGGCAGAAACTAAATAAGTCACTAAATAACACAAGGGTGATAAAGAGTGGAACAAGAAATATTCAACATCTACATTACAGGCTATGTATATCATATCAGGCTTTTAGCATATGTTTTCAAGGATGTGTATGATAATGTAAACCCATGTAATAAAAGGCTGATTTACAGCTGTGTTATAATTTTTTCTTTCCTAATTTACTAACATCTACGACTCCAAAACTTCTGTACTGCTAAAAACAACATAAACCATTAGTATATTCAGAACTGCTAAACAGAAAGATCTTCTAAGTAGCAATTAGTTTGAAGTAGGAACTAAATAACTTGTCTTGAAGCTGCTTTTGCAGAGGGATCACGTAGTAAGCACGTTGCTACTTTTCTTAGACTGCATCTTTATTTGGGCTAGGTTTTGAAGGCGATAAAAATTATGGGAGGTGTTAACAAAGATTAGTGGGGTAGGGGGTGAAGGGGAGATAGTACTCTCTAAGTTACCAACATTGAGCATGAGCAGTAGTAGTTCATTAGGAAGTTTAAATTACAGCCTAAAACATTTCTTAGTGAAATTAGTCACACATAAAAATGGCCCCAAATAAATAAATGTTAATAAATAGTGCTGGAGTTGCTAATCAGCCATACGGTCTTAATCTTCCACCATCCCTATTTTGTGATGTGTCTTTTGCTACATATTTATATGTACTAACCTCCATTTCTACCATACCTATTCTGTTCCAGTCATGTTTGCTCCTCAATCACTGCTTTACTTACAGACGCTTTGTATTATATGTAGTATATATTAGAACTAGATATTTTCAAAATATTAAAGTATTCTTGCCTGTATTTTTTACCCATGTGATCTTTAAGTAATTTTCTTCAAATTTAAGTACACTTCTTCCAACATAAACATTGCTATAGAATTTTTGTATTTTAATCAGAGCAGCTTTTGGATTTTCTAGACAGGAAACCACATCATTTATAAGCAACATGTCTCTGCCTTTTCAATATTTATTACTTTTTTCATAGCTTATTACAGTAGCAAGAACTGATAACGTAGCCTTGAATTGGGGTCTTTTGGTTTTGTTTGTTTCTAGAACCCACATCACACTGTTGGTGCCTCCTAACACAGTGAAGAACAAAAACTCCAAGACCTTCTTCACTGGAAATGCTATCATGCCAAACCCCTCATGCCCTATAAATATGTATCAAATTGCCTTTTTAAACAAATATAAGGCTTTGTTTCTCCCTTACTGGATTTCTGGAACTAGTTCTTCCAAAGTAGATGCAGATATATAAATACCCCCCGAAGTTTGTTAAATTGGTCTGTTACAAACTTTAAAGTTTATAATCTTTCCTTGATTGTTTCCTAGAAAGATTTAAAGTGAAGAAGCATTTATAAGAAAAAGATGAAGATTCTTCATACCTTGCCCCCATTTTGCGTTTGAATTGTAACAAAGCTTGTAAAAGAACAGCCAGTGGACAAAAGCAAAGCTTCAAGGCCTCAGTTGTAGCCTCTTGAACCAAAGATGGCCAGTGATCATTGGAAATGTTAGCCTATAGAAATGTAAGACAAACATTAACTCAAAGATTTGGCATATTTATTTGAAAAGTATGCAATTCAATTCTTTTTTTTTTTTTTTTTTCCTGAGACGGAGTCTCGCTCTGTCACCCAGCCTGGAGTGCAGTGGCACAATCTCGGCTCGCTGCAAGCTCCGCCTCCCCGGTTCACACTATTCTCCTGCCTCGGTCTCCCAAGTAGCTGGGACTACAGGCGCCCACCACCACGCCCGGCTAATTTTTTTGTATTTTTAGTAGAGACCGGGTTTCACCATGTTAGCCAGGATGGTCTCGATCTCCTGACATTGTGATCCGCCCGCCTCGGCCTCCCAAAGTGCTGGGATTACAGGCGTGAGCCATCGCGCCCGGCCAATAATTCAATTCTTATTGAGTACCTATTTGTGCAAGTCACCATACAAATAATACAAGGAGTATAATTACTACAAAAAGATTTAAGATCTGATCCCTGCTCTAAAGGAGCTACAGAATGGGGTAGACTGGGATAAAGGTGGTTTTCAAAGAGGAGATATTTAAAAAACACTAAAATATTTGTTTAAAGAAAATGCACTATTATACCACATAGGTGAATAAAATCTATCAGTCTTGTGCCTACCAAATATACAAAACTCAATTTAACATAATTTATTCTTTAACTGGTAGTGATAAATATAGAGTTCTACATTTCAAAAATTATCTAAAGAGAGAGGAAAGGCTGAAATAAAGTATTTTAATAAACTCCCAATATAAAAAAGTACAAAACAGATCAGAGATAAAGGTATTAAATCAAAGTAATCAGTACTAAAAACTTTTAAAAAATTTTACTTCATGGCTAAGATATTAATGTATCTATATATTACTTGGGTTACAAGCTTTATTCTCATATTAGGTACTGACTCAGAAATAACAAAGGTAAGTATTTCTGAAGAAACAGTAACAAACTGAAGTGATGAACACTTTCCCGAATTATGTAAAGAGAAAAAAATGCATTAAAAAGTTTCATTTAAAAAGTCTCAAATTTTGACAAAGATTTCATAACCACAAGTATCTAAAACATGTATTTTAATAAAGTCAATATAGTGAGTCAATATATATAGTCTATTTCAAACACTAAATTATGTAACAAAAATTAGAGCAATTATCTCTGAGTGCAGTATAGGCAATAGCAATTTGTATAATCAAGTAAGAGGAGGCTATAATGAATGTGAAAATAGACAACAGTGGTTATGATGCATCTTCTATAAATAGTGGCTACTTTGGGTACATCTGACAAAGAAAGTAAGGCAAAGCACATTCTAATACAATTATTCTTAACATCTTATTAAAAACCAGTAACATAAAACTCTCACCAGATGCTTTTAATAATACACTCTCTAAATTCTATGAAATCATATAAAACACTCTGTAAAGTTAGCCCAAAGATGACTTTATAAGGAAAAAGTTACTATATATACCTGGCATATTAAACAAAGTGATCAGAATGCACTTCTATTTTCTTTTCCCACTACCTCTTCAACATTTATTTGAGAGATACTTTTTCTGTGTCCCTGGATGTAAATTACATTAGGCCCCATGAGTCTTATTCCATTTTTCTTATATTCATCCACAAATACAGTCTCAATTAGAATGTCCTCTTTTTTTTTCAACACTTCAGTCTTTGTTGAAAAGTAATATTTGCACATACTTCCCTGCCCTGCCCCAATTCCCCTCAGCTCCCAGGCTAGAGTATGGTTACAGGCAGTAGCAGGTGGCTGGTTCCTTTTCCCTAGTACTCCCAATTCCTGTGGCTAATTGTAGCTTCAGGACCCTACTGAAATACTAGAAATTTGCATTTAACGGGTGCCATTGTAAGGTGGTGCCAAGCTCTCCAGGGTTGATAGATATTTAAAGCTCTTTTTCTCAACCTGGCTTTAGCAGAGACTCCCAACTTCACTGGAAGTCTCTCATCTGCAGGCCCAGCAACACAAGCTGTGGGACCCAGTGCAAAATAAAGTGCAGGGCCCTTTGTTTAAAAATTACCAAGAGTTTCAAGATAGCAACTACAGAACATTAAATCAAGTATGACGTCCTGTGTAACTGCAGAGGCTGCATGCCCATGAAGCCAGCCCTGCTCATCTGCAGTTCCACTAATCTAGCAAATGTATTCTATTCTTCTCACTCTCTCCACATCCTCTAGCAATGTGGAAACTTCAGATTCCTTTCTGCTGACATCCCATCATCCCTCTAGGTGGCCTTACTGAACAGGATCTAGGATAACTCCAACACCAACCCACTCTCACCACTGGCATTGCTCATTTCTGGATCTAACAAACTCTGAGAGTATTGCTAATTCTGTCTGCAGCAACTCTCCTTCATTCCTTCCTCCCTATAGCACAAGGAGATACTCCTGCCTACCCTTGGGATTAATCTACTGTTGACCATTCTCTCCCAGAAACATGGGATGACTTTCTAAAACGCTAGCAACTCTCCTCTTCTCTGACCTAACACCTTAGACTGGGTGCCACAGTCTCTGAAACATGTTAGATACCTGTTTATATGCTTCTAGACACGTGCTTCCAGGACCCCAGAGGACACAGATTGAAGCCTCCCTCTCTCTGGTAGGACCCCCTTCCTCAATTTTGTGTGTATCTGTCTGTAGAAACATGCCAGGGGGAAAATGGGTGAGGCAACAGCCCTCTCCAAAGAAATGTCTTCACAAATCCTTCTCTAACTCCACTCTTCTGATGCCTTTTTTTTTTTTTTTTTAAGTTTAACTTTAGATACAGAGGATACATGTGCTGGTTTGTTCCATGGGTATATTGCACCCAGTTAGGGAGCATAATACCCAACAGGTAGTTTATCAACCCCTGTCCCACTTCTTCACCCCCAGTGGTCCACGGTGTCTGTTGTTCCCATGTTTATGTTCACGTGTGCTCAATGTTCAGCTCCCACTTACAAGTGAGAACATGCAGTATTTGATTTTCTGTCCCTGTGTTAATTCACTTAGAATTAGGGCCTTCAGTTCCATCCATGTTGCTGCAAGGGACATGATTTTGTTCCTTTTTTATGGCTGTATAGTATTTCCATGGTGTGTATGTACCACTTTTTTTTTATCTAATCCACTATATGGCACCAAGGTTGATTCCATGTCTGCATTGTGAATAGTGCAGTGATAAACACACGAAGGCATGTGTCTTTATGGTATGATGATCTATTTTCCTTTGAGTATATACTCAGTAATATGATTGCTGGGTCAAATGGTAGCTTTAAGTTGAGAAATCTACAAACTGCTTTCCACAGTGGCTGAACTAATTTACATCCCCACCAACAGTATATAAGCATTTAATCATTCCCTTTTCTCTGCAGCTTCGCCAGCACCTGTTATTTTTGTTGTTATTGTTTGTTTATTTGCTTGTGTGTTTGAGACAGGGTCTGACTCTGTGGCCCAGGAGAGAGTGAGAGGGCAAGATCTCAGCTCACTGCAGTCTCAACCTCCCAAGCTCAGGTGATTCTCCCACTTCAGCCTCCCAAGTAGCTGGGACTACAGGAGCATGCCACTATGCCTGGCTAATTTTTTTTGTAGAGATAGAGTTTTGCCAAGTTGTCCAGGCTGGTCTTGAACTCCTGGGCTCAAATGATCCACCCATTTTGGCCTCCCAAAGTGCTGGGATTACAGGCATAAGCCACCACATCCAGCCTCTTATTTTCTGACTTTTCAACAATAGCCATTCTGACTGGTGTGAGATGGTGTTTCAGTATGGTTTTTATTTGCATTTCTCTGATGATTAATAAGGATAGCATTTTTTCATATGTTTGTTGGCCACTTATACGTCTTCTTTTGAGAAGTGTTTGTTAATGTCCTTTAACTGTCTGTTAATGGGGTTATGTTTTTTGCTTGCTGATTTAAGTTCCTTATCGATTCTGGATATTAGACTTTTGTCAGATGCATAGTTTGTATTTTTTTCCCATACTGTAGGTTGTCTGTTTACTCTGTACGTAGTTTCTTTCGCTGTGCAGAAGCTCTTTTAATTAGGTTCCACTTGTCAATTTTTGTTTTTCTTGCAATTGCTTTCGGAGGCTTAGTCAAAAAGTTCTTTGCCAAGGCCTATGTCAGAAAAGGTATTATTTCCTAGGTTTTCTTTTAGAATTTTAATAGTTTGAAGTCTTGCATTTAAATCTTTAATCCATCTTGACTTAGTTTGTATATATGCTGAAAGGTAAGGGTCTAATTTCATTCTTCTGCAAACGACTAGCCAGTTGACCCAATGCAATTTATTGAATAGGGGAGTCCTTTCTCCAATGCTTGTTTTTGTCAGCCTTGTCAAAGATCAGATGGTTGTAGGTGTACAGCTTTATTTCTGAGTTTTCTATTCTATTCCATTGGTCGATGTGTCTGTTTTTGTACTAGCACCAATGAATTCCCTCAGTATTTGCTTGTCCTTCACTTATTTAGTTTAGTTTGGTGGGATATGAAATTCTTAGTCAGAATTTCTTTTCATTAAGGATGCTTCAAAACAAGAAAATAAAGAAAAGAAAAAAGAAAAAAAGGATGCTGAAAATAGATGCCAAACTCTTCTGCTTCTAGCTCATAACATTTCTGCGGAGAGGTCTGCTGCTAGCCTGATGGGATTCCTCTGTATGTAATTTGACCCTTCTCTCTAGCTGCCTTTAAGACTTCTTTTGCATTGACCTTGGTAAATCTCATGCTATGTGCCCTAGGAATGATCATCTCGTACAGTACATAGCTGGGGTTTTCTGTATTTCTTGGATTTCTATGTCAACCTCTTTAGCAAATTTAAGAAAATTTTTGTGGACTAATACACATTTTCCAAGTTGCTCATCCTCTCTCAAGAATGCCAATGAGTTGTAGATTTGGTCTCTTTACATAATCCCATATTTCTCAGAGGTTTTGTTCATTTTAAAACATTCGTTTTTCATTATTTTTGTCTGACTGAATTGATTAAAAGAACCAGTTTTTGTGCTCTGAGATTCTTTCCTCAGCTTGATGTATTCTTCTTTTAACACTTCCAAGTGTATTACGAAATTCTTGTAGTGAATTTTTCAGCTCTGGAAGTTCGGTTTGGTTCTTTCTTAAGATGACTATTTCACATTTCAGCTCTTGGATTATTTTACTAGATTCCTTGGATTGGGTTTCAACTTTCCCCCAAATCTTGATAAGCTTCCTTGCCATCCAGATTCTGAATTCTATGTCTGCCATTTCAGTCACTTAAGGTTGGTTAAGAACCATTGCTGGCAAACCAGTAGGCTACATTTGGAGGTACAGGGACACTCTGGCTGCTTGAATTGCCAGAGTTCTTGTGCTGATTCTTTCTCATCTGGGAGGGTTGGTGATATGGCTTGGATCTGTGTCCCAGCCCAAATCTCACGTTGAACTGTAATCCCCAATGTTGGAAGTGGGGCCTGGTGGGAGGTGATTGGATCATGGAGGCAGAGTTCTCATGAATGGTTTAGCACCATTCCCCCTTGGTACTATACACTGAGTCAGTTCTCAAGAGATCTGGTTTTCAAAAGTGTGTGGTACTTCCCCCCTCTCTCTCTTGCTCCTGCTCTGACCATGTAAGACGTGCCTGCTTCCCCTTTGCCTTCCACCATGATTCTAAGTTTCCTGAGGTCTCCCGAGAAGCAGAAGCCGCTATGCTTACTGTACAGCCTGTGGAACCATGAGCCAATTAAAACTCTTCTCTTTATAAATGACCCAATCTCAGGTATTTCTTTATAGCAATGCAACAGACTAATACAGTTGGTGTTCCTTTAACGGTGGTATAAATTGAGTATAGTCAGTTGGCTTATTTCTGGATGCTTCCAAAGAGCCAGGGCTCTGTACAGGATCTTTATGTGAAGGTGAATTTCTGCACTTGGTTTCACAGGTGTATATATTAGCAAGATAACTTTCGGTGTTGTAGTTTGGGCTGCAATCCAGTAGATACTGCATAAGAGTAACGGTGGGTACCTAGGCTAACACTTAGCCACATGGCTCTTTTGTACTTCTTCACATTCACAGGCATGCTCTTCAGTGGTGATGGTGGGGACAGGATAGAAATGAGCCCCTCACCAGCTCTGCTCCAGGGCCTTAGGGGACGCCCCCTCTGATCATTCACTCCATGCCCACATTACTTTTTTTAGGTGATTTGGGATGCGGGGTCCCCTTGTGCAGGGGCTATGACAGGGAGATACGCCAAAACTTTTCTGGACTGGCCCTGCAAAGGGAGGCATGCCCCAGTCTTGTCCTTGCCTAGGAACCCATGCGTCTCACCCCTCTTAGCTTTTGAGGGTAGGGGCTCCTCCCCAACTCAAGTGCCAGCCACAGACCTCAGCTCTGTACTCCTGAGTTGCATGCCGCAGCCCTGGGGGCACTGGAATGTCCCATGGCTCAAGGCTGAGTTCAGGTTATATTGGAGGAGCCCATATGCTACAGCAATCTATCTTGATCTGGTATCTCACTTTGGAATCTGATATCTAGTATCTTAGCCAACCTGTCAGTTTTACATCCAGATCACATATTATTACACATAATAAAACTTTCAAATAAAGACTTTTATAAATGTCTTATTTTAATATATCCATCCTCCCCATATTGCCAGCTGTTTACCATAGAAATAAGGCATATCTTTTATTCCTTTGTAATTACTGGATGGCAAATGTTTTTTCAAGAACAAATTGGACTGATAGCACTTTAAGGTTTACAAAGGCACGTGTAAACATTCCTTCATTATTCTAACAATGCCACAAGAAGGTAAAATAGGTATTCTGATCTCCACTACTAAGGGCTTTAAACAGTTTAACTGGCTGAAGGTTTCACAGGTAGTAAATGGCAGAACCAGAACATGGGCTCTTAAGAGAAAATACTTCTGTGGTGTAGTACTGGTAAAGGTGGGGCGGGGGAGTCGGGGGGACAGGTATACATGGGTATTACTGAACTGCAAGCTAATTTCTTCATCTGTCAAATAGGGTTATTGTGATTATTAAATAAGTTAATAAGAGTAAAGCACTTATAACAGTACCTAGCGCAGACTAAGTGCTATAGTTTGCTATTATTAAAACTATTATTAATTTGTTCTATTCCAGGTCAGATTTAATTTCCCAGCATTAATAAAAATAAATAAATAATATTGAAAAGCAACAAGTAATAAGTTATGCTAAAAGAGTGTCTACTTCTCCAGTTCACAAATTGAAGGGCATGTTATAGGTACTATGTGCGGCTTCTATGGCTAACCAGTTACCAAGGTCATAAAGACCTTTGTTATATATAAATATGGGGCAAACAAAACAAAATAGTGAACTACAATTAGTTGGCCACATTATTATTATTTGTCCATTCACTCAAAACCATTTATAGAGAACCCCCTATGTACAAGGCAGACTGACAGAGCAGGAAAGCAAAAATGAACAGAAATAGCCCCTGACATAAGAATCTCTTAAATGTGCTCTACAGTAATGGCACCAAAGCCAAAAAAAAGTCCTAATTCTACATTTCATTGTCAAATGCCTAGTTAAAGTGAATAACTAACATTCTCATGGGTTACTATGGTAAAAACAAGACTTACTTTAGGGCTGTCTAGGATAATTTCTTCTAACCATGTAAAACCAAAAGAATAACAGTTTAACTTTTAATTACAAAATAATAAGGATACAACAAAAAAATCCAAACACTATCAAAAGATATAAAATGAAAAATTCTCCTCTACCATCCTTTAAAACCCCCAGTCCCCTACTCCAAATAACTGCCATTATATTTCTTATACATCTTTCCATATAATTATATCTTTGTGCTTTTAAGCATATGCACAAACATACATGGTATATTTAGAGATAAACATTCTTAAAAATTCATACCACATATATGAACACTCCATTAGAATTATATCATACATCCTGTTCTGCAGTTTGCCCTCACTCCCACTTAAACATGTATCTTGACAAATTTTCCCTACCAGTATGTAAAACTTTCAGATTGATATACGTAAATTGGTATCAGAAAATAGCTTGTTAGGTCATAAGTTACTAGAAATCCCTCTTAAAGAATGTTGAATTGAAATGAGAATGACCGAAATGTTCACTATTAACATTTTTGTCACAGTTGTAGCTCAATTTAATTCTAATACAATTTGTTTCACCAAGAAACAAAAATGTATATCCTAATATAATTCAACTTTTAAAACTGTAATCTTTTTTCCCAAACATCGATAATATTCTGCAGTAGTCTATAGATTTATGTTGCTCTATGTCCATCACAAACCCAAAATACAAAATGTATCAAGAAGCCACACTAGAAGACAATGAAACAACAGGAATTCAAACGAATATTACTATGTAAAAAGGCTTCATGTCAAAGAAAGATAAAAAAATCAATTTTTCATGATCATAATTATAACATGATCTTACCATACAGACTTTTAATGCAAGTAGTGCTAGTCTCAACAGACTTGAGAGCTTCCCACTCCAACTGCCCTGTTGGGATGCCACTTGTAGACTCTTTCTGTAACACATCTCTGCAGCTCTCATCATTCCTTGGGACTGATACACATGTGCCAGCCACTAAGAAACAAAAAAGGAGAAGGAGGCAAAGGATTTTAGTTTACTAGGCAGTCTGTTAACCCTACTTCCAACAAATTCAATAGACTTTGTCGCAGTAAAAATGTTTTTAGTTATTGGTAAGTTCTGTGCCCAAAAAACAATTACAGGTCAAAAAAGGGCTGTCACATTGCCAATTCTTTTAACAACAGCTGACTATTAGCAAATTGACTCCAGCAATATATAAAAACAATATATAATGATCAACTAGGGCTTATTCTAAGAATGCAAAGTTGGCTTAATATCTGAAAATCAATGTAATCTACCACATTAACAGAATAAAGAAAAAGATTAACAGATGCCATAAAAAAAGTTTTAATAAAATTCAAGACCCATTATTTTTTAAGAAAAAACTCTCTTAGCATATTCAAAGTAGAATCTTCTCAATCTGATAAGGATATTTATAAAAACCTATAGCAAACACCATACTTAGTAATGAAATAGTCAATGCTTTCTACCTGAGGTAAGAAGAAGAGAAAAATGTTTACTTATCACCACTTTTAACATTGTATTAAAGGTTCTAGACAGTATAATAAAGCAAAACAAACAAAAAGCCTTAATATGTAAATATTGGGAAGAAAAAGGTAAAAGGGGCATAACTCTCTATATACAAAATCCAAAACCTTTCAAAGAATAAGTGAATTTAGCAAGGTGCTGGAAAGTCAACATATAAAAATCAACTGCATTTTTAAATGTTTGGAGATAATTTAAACACACACACACAATGGAACAACAAGAAAAAATACCAAATACCTAGAAATAAATTTAACACAAAAGTATAAAAGACCTCTAGGTTGAAAATTGTAAAACAATGCTGTGAGAAATTTCAAACTAAATTAAATAGAGGAATATACCACATTTGTGGACAGAAAATATTCAGTAGAGTATTACTTTGTCAACTGTCCCCAAATTAAACTGTAGATTCTAAACAATCTCAATTAAGATCCCAGCAGAGCTTTTTTGGGTAAGAATTAACAATTTACAGTAGACCCTCTCCTTAACTGTGGTTTCAGTTACCTGTGGTACAACACAATAAAATATTCTGAGAGAAAGAGGGAGACCACATTCATATAACTTTTATTATAATATAGTGTTATAACTGTTTTATTATTAGTTATCGTTGCTAATCTCTTATTGTGCCTAATTTATAAATTAAACTTTATCATAGGTATGTATGTATGTATAGGAAAAAACATTGTGTGTGTGTGTGTGTGTGTGTGTGTGTTTGTGTGTATAGTTCATTACTATTTGCGGTTTCAGGCATCTACTAGGGGTGTTGGGGCATCTACTAGGGGTGTTGGCACATCTCCCCTGCAGATAAGGTAGGACTACTGCATTTGGAAATGCAAAAGACCTAAGACAAACTTGAAGGAGAACAAAAAGTTGGAGGTTTTAATGTTACCACATATTAAGACTAATTATAAAGCTATACTCAAGAATAAAAAAAAGATTAAACAAATAGACCAATGGAAAATTATAAGGAGGCCTGAAGACCCATACATACACAGCTGATTTATGACAAAGGCATCACTGTAATTCAATGGGGACTGAATAGTCTTTTCAAAGATTGGTACTATATTAATTATGGGTAAAATTAAACCTTAACTCCTGCAATATTCACAAAGATTAATCCAGGATAAATTATAGACCTAAACATGAAAAGTAAAACAATAAAATTTCTAAAACAAAACATTAAAAAAAACTTCATGTACCTAGAGTAAGCAAAAAGTTCTTAAATAGAATATCCCAATAAAGCATTAACCATAATCAGACTTCATTAGAATTAAGAACTATTCATCAAAAAATAACATTAATAAAGGCAGCCACAGGTGTAAGAAAATATTTTCAATATAAATTTCCAAAAACGTGTTCAGATTCAGGAAATATAATAAATTCCAATAATTCAGTAAGTAAAAAATGAAAAGTCCATTAAAAATTATGCAAAGCACTTCACACAGAGGATATCCAAAGGCTCAATAAGCATACGAAAAGTTGTTTGATGTCATTAGATATCAGGCAAAGGCAAGTTAAAATCACTACAATATATTATTACCTACATATTCACCAAAATGGGAGAAAAACACAACAATCTAGCAATATCAGCACCTGGAATGCTCATGCACTGCTGGTGCAAGTGTAAACTGGTATAACCATTTTAGATAACTCTTTGGCAGGATCTACTAAAGTAACCATACATATACCCTATGTCCCACCAAAAAGCATGACCAAGAATGGTCACAGCAGCATTATTCATGCTAGACAAAACCTGGAAACACCCAAATGCCCATCAACAGTAAAATGAATAAATATTATAGTATGTTCATAAAATGAAATGAAAAAAATTATGGCTACATGAAACCACCAAATGAATCTCACAGACATCCTGTTGAATGAAAGTAACCAGATACAAAAGCATACTACTCCATTGATACAAAGTTCAAAAACAGGGAAAACTAAATAGAAGTCAGAATAGAGGTTTTCCTTGTTTTGGTGTGGGGGGAGTCAAGCAAGGAGATCAACTGACAGAGTCCTGGGGGAAGCAGTTGGGTTGCCAGAACTGTTCTGTATCTTGATATGGGAGGTGTTAAACAGGTATGTCATATATAGAGTAGTACTTTTAAGATTTTTACACTTTATTCCTTGTGAATTATATCATAATATAAAAGAAAACACACACATACATACACACATGCAGTCTCTTAAGACTTTACTTACTGATATGGTTTGGCTGTGTCCCCACCCAAATCTCATCTTGAATTCCCATGTGTTATGGGAGGGATCTGGTAGAAGGTAATTGAATCATGAGGGGAGGTCTTTCCTGTGCTGTTCTCATGATAGCGAACAAGTCTCACGAGATCTGACAGTTTTAAAAAGGGGAGTTTCCCCACACAAGCTCTCTCTCGTCTGTCGCCATGTGAGACATGTGTTCCTCCTTCCATCATGATTGTAAGGTCTCCCCAGCCACAGAGAACTGTAAGTCCATTAAACCTCTTTCTTCTGTAAATTGCCCAGTCTCGGGTGTCTTTATCAGCAGTGTGAAAACAGACTAATACACTTATGATATAATTTATCCTTCAATTTTTCCCTTTTAGTTTGACAATGTATTTCTCCCTTTGATAATGAATATGAAATCAACAACATCTAGTTGATTAAGTATCTAAGGTCAACTAGATGTTCTGAGGTCATCTAGATGTTGATCTTAAATCCTAAATCTCATATGGAAAACTTACTCTAAGAAAGGGGAAAAAAGAATTACAGTAAAAGGGAGGCTTAGTTTTCATAATCCAGTAATTTTATGCCAGATAATTTTTTCAAATTATCTAAAGCAGGGATATAAAAAAGCTGATATAATAAAAGATCAGAATAAAAAACAAATTATAGTAAGATAATAAGCTTCTATAAATCTATATCAAAAAGCCCTTTTGATACTTTCTCTGGGGCACAGACGAAATATAACAAATTGTATAAAATAATTATGTGCTTCCTTGTATTTTAATATCAATAAGAACAAAGCACACAGTGATCATTGTGCATTTGTCACTGTGGATAACCAGAGACGCCTGAAAGAACAGATGATCTGTTGATTCAAGCATCAATCCTGAAAATAATTATTTCTAAAAGCACTAAATACAGGTTATCTGTAAAGCAGCTAGGGAGAAACTATACACATCTCCTCTAAAAGCAGAGTTAAACACCATTATGATATCCTTACTATAAAATGTCTATAACATATCAACCCATATAAAAGACAGTATTTTCATCACTGTTTTAAAATGAGAAAATTTAGAATCAATAACTTAAAAAGCTTTAAATCGTCATTGTAGCAGATCTGAAACTAGTATTAAACTTCCTTAGTTCTTCTAACCACAATACCTTTTAGATCTTGAAACTGAGAGATAACATGGTGAGAGTGACAGCAAGCCAAATAAAGATGGAGCATAGCCCTGACATTAACTAATATTATGAAGTGTTTTAATTGAGGACTCAAGTAAGAAAGGAGAAAACTTACCTGCCAAGCTGGAACAGAGGTTGAGTTGGACATGACTGTTTTTTGTAGTTCTTCAAGTACAGCATCTGGGAGTGGCTTTTGTGACTCCAGGAGTGGTTTACACTGAACTTGTCTCAAAAGTAAGATAATGGCTGGCTGATCAGGGTTACTTTTTAGCTTCTAGAAATCAAATCCCAAAGAGGAATACATCAAATAGGTTCTTAAGTGTTAAAAGTAAAAGGCATATTCTCCAAGTTGGGAAAATAAAATTCTGAATGTTTATACCTTTTCTTATTAAAGAGAAAACAACTGCAAAAATTAAATAAAACAATGAACAGCTTGTAAATATCAAACTTTACATTTAAATAACCTTTAAAATCAGTAATGCTATTATTGTAGTCTACATGTATTTCCCTTTGACTTAGTTTACTCTTAAGTGATATCCTGAAAAATTTAGGTTCTAAATGTAAGTAAATAGTTGAACTAAGAAAATATAAATATAAAATTAAGTGGGAAGGCTATCACTATTCCATACTGGAATAAACTATACTATGTAAGAAGAAAAGAGGCATACAGTTTTTTCTTTCTTAACCTCTTAACAAAGGTATTCCCTCTACATGTCTTTCTTCTAGACACAGCCTTTTCGAGTACTGCGAGTAAGAAAAATGACCTATTTTCCCCATTTCCTTAAGCTACTATTTATATCTTAAAATACTTACCTATATACATACATAAATGTATTGTATATACTTATATTCTCCGTATGTGTATATATTTATATATATATGAAGAATTTCTGTAAACAAGTCCTCCCACTATTGTTTCAAATATTTCTTTATTGCTTGTCCCTCAATAGCATACTTTTCTATTTTTTACTCATTAGATCTTAAATGTATTTCAAAAATTTATTTGATTGCTTTCTTCTAAGAGATTACAACAACAAACTGACAAGGAAAGGTTCATTAGGCATCACTTATTCTATCAGACAGCACATAGCAACTGTCAATTTATGCTTAGTAAACACTTATTGTATAATACCCTGTCCTGAACTTAGATGGAATTCCTTAAATAAAAAATGTATCACTCTGCTTTTCATAGAATTTAAGAACCAAAGAAATCTTCAAAAGTCCATTCTTCTTTCTCTGTAAAATGTATACTGATCTTTCCAAAAAAATTACACAACCTCCATGGTAAGCAATTATGAAATATGATGTTTTCAGGAAAAGTCACGTTCAAAACTCTCTTTAACCATTACATTATTTCTAAGTAAGCTTTGGAAACTAATTCATTCATTCAGTAAATATTTATTGAGCCCCTACTATGTTCTAGGCAAGGTAATACACATTTATTCACAGAGCCTGCATGCACAGAGCCCTCCAATCCTGGCATGTAAAAACAGACTACTAAGTAGATTCCAGTCACCCACTCAACAATCTCCACAGTCATTCTATGTGATCCAGAACTTTGGAAAACTGAAGGGATATTGGAAAATATAGCATTAAGAAGGAACCAATCAGAAATCAAAGGAAAATACTGCCTAATGGCACCCAAATAAAAAAATTTTAAGGACCTATAATAAGAGCTTGAGTCCTAGAGTTGGAAAAATGTGAGTTCAAATCACAACTCTATCCATTCCTAATTGTAAGCTCCTGTGCACATTACTTATCCTCTTTAAGCCTCAGTTTTTCTCATTTGTAAAAATGAGGATAATAATAAATACCTATATCATAAGATTGTTGTGAAGTTCAAATACAAAATGCTAAATGCAGTGACTGGTTTGTGGCAAGTACAGTAATCAATAAATTTTAGTTGTTATCATAATAATTGTCATCACCACCACTACCTGCTCTTTAAACAACATGCATTCCTCTTTCTTTTTTTTCTTTTTTTTTTTTTAGACAGGATCTCGTTCTGTTGCCCAGGCTGGAGTGTAGTGGTGTGATCATGGCTCACTGCAACCTCAAATTCCTGGGCTCAAGCAATTCTCCGCCTCAGCCTCTCGAGTAGCAGGAAGTACAGGCACGCATCACCAAGACTGGCTAATTTTTAAATTTTTTGTAGAGACAGCTTCTCGCTATGTTGCCCAGGCTCATCTCAAACTCCTGGCCTCAAGTGATCCTCCCATCTCAGTCTCCCAAAGTGCCAGGAATATAGGAGTGAGCCACAGCATCTAGCCTCATACATTCCATTTTTGAAGTTATTTTCCCAGTAAGACAAGAATCCATCAGTTTCAATGCACATTCCATAATAATACCTTTGTGCATAGAGTTTCAGCTTCAGATATTCTTCCTGTGTCTATTAGACCAGTGACAGCTTGTGAGAGAGACCACTTTTCAAGAGACTGGTTGTAATTTTCAAAGAATTTTTTGTCTTTAACTGTAAACAAAAAATGTCAATGTTACTTTCTTCTGCAATTTATAATGTGTTCTCAGAGGAGTAACTGGTTGCTAAAAAATTACCATTAGACTTATCATCCATACACAGTTTTTCAAAGTTACATGTGCCACATGTACCACAGACTATCCTGACAAGAGGCAGGTTTCTGAAAAGCTTCATGGCAGGAGTACTTGTGGTTAAATAACTCAAAGCCTCATATAATTGTGACTTGTGAAGAAACAATAAAATAATTTGCTGAAAACATGTAAAGATTTACTGTGATATAATTGATGTAAAGTAAGCTGCACCTTTTCAAACTATACAATCTGATATTTGACATGTATATCAGGGAACCATCACCACAATCATGATAATGAACATATTCAGCATTATCAAGATTTTCCTCTTGTCCCTTTGTAACCACTTTTGTCCTCAACCTACTCCATCCTCCCTTAGCCTCTGTCCCCAGTCAGCTCCTAATCTGTTTTCTGTCACATAGACCAATTCGCATTTCCACAAATTTCATATAAGTGGAATCATATAGTATAAACTCTTTGGCATCTTTCACAGGTGCTAATATGGCAAATTACATTCATTTTCAAATGGTACATCAACCTTGCATTCTTGGGATAAACCATAATTGATCATAATGTATTATCATTTTTATGTATTGCTGGATTTGAATTGCTGAAGTTTTGTTATGAATTTCTCCATCTACCTTCACAAGCAATGTTGTTCTTTGCCTGGTTTGAGTATTAGGGTAATGCTGGCCTCATAGAAGATGTTAGAAGTGTTACTATCTTGGATTTTCTGAAAGAATTTGAGTAGAATTGGTATTATTTTTCCTTAAATATTTGGTAAAATTCACTAGTAAGTGAATTTAAGATAGCTATTCAAGATAGCTGATTAGATGCATTTGGTGCTCGCCTCGTCCACGGAAAGGAACAAAATAGCAAGTAGATAATCACACTTCAGATATATTATCTAAGAAAGCACACTGGACCTCAACAGAAAAGTGACAGGAAACACCAAAAGCAAGGAAAGAGAGGGAAGTGAGGTCGTCTGCTCAGCTGGGATCAGCTGGGAGCCTAGAAAGGCTCCTGAATGCAGGGAAAGGATAGGAAAGAGACCCCTAACAGTTTACATTCCTGCCATGGACTCCGCTAATTCTAGCCATAAGACAACCTCGTGACTCTTGCAGGCCCTAAAACTAACACAGGGAGCATATAATAATGGCACTGGTCCAAAGTGGGAGCTCACGCTGAGTCTCACAAACCCCTGAGTCCTAAGCAGCTAGAGTGAGGCACTATTTTGAGAGCCCAGCCCTCTACCAGGCTGTGTCTTGCCATGCAGCCCAACAGCCCCTGTATCTCCACAGTCCTGGAGCCCCACTGATATTCCCTGCCCACAGCCACTGCTGCTGGAGCTGAGGTGAGAGTCACTGTCAACCACCATGAGCTGCCGGTAAGGAGCAGCCATGCATATTCAAGTGCCCTGAGAACAAATTCCACTGCCCTGCAGCTACCACTGCATTGGAATACAGCAGAGCTGAGGCATGACTGAAGACTGCAAGCCTATGGCTGCTCACACTGAAAGCAACCCCACCCTACCCAGTAGCAGGGTCACAGTGCAGCAGCTGCTGCTCTCAACAAAGCATTTGCTGGCAGCCCGGCATCACTCTGCCCCTGCCTATCAACAGCCAGGGCCCGCAGGCACCACCAGGGAGCCTAAGGACAGTCTACCTGGCTTGGCTCCATTCCCCAGAGTACCCAAGCATGCCCTCCTGGGGCCTGGGGATTGCCCAGCTCAGACCACCACCATTAGCATTTGAGCACTCCTCTGGGGTCTGAGGTTGGGCGCATGCAATCTGCCGCTAACACCGCAACTGGCACTCACTTACATGTACCACATTGTGGGCCTGGGGACTGGTGCGCTCAGTCCATTGCAGCCACCACCAGTGCCAGTGTGGACTGCTTGGGTCCCAGAGGGTTGGTCCCACTGCCACTGCCATCACCCACACCATGTGTGCTGCCCAGGGACTCAAGAACACACCCACCTACCCAGCTGAATTGTGATGGTTAATACTGAATGTCAACTTGATTGGATTGAGGGATACAAAGTATTAATCCTGGTTGTGTCTGTGTGGGTGTTGCCAAAAGAGATTAACATGTGAGTCAGTGGGCTGAGGAAGGCAGATCCACCCTTAATCTGGTGGGCACAATCTAATCAGCTTCCAGCAAATATAAAGCAGGCAGAAAAACATGAAAAAGCGAGACCAGCCTAGCCTCCCATCCTACATCTTTCTCCCATGCTGGATGCTTCCTGCCCTCAAACATCAGACTTCAAGTTCTTCAGTGTGGGGGCTGGGACTGGCTCTCCTTGCTCCTCAGCTTGCAAACAGCCTATTGTGGGACCTTGTGATCGTGTAAGTTAATATTTAATAAACTCCCCATATATATATCTCCTATTAGTTCTGTCCCTCTAGGAGAACCCTAATACACCAATGCTGCCATTCCTAGAACCTGGGCAATCCATCAATAGAGGCACAAGAATGGGCCTGCCTAAACCCACTAACACCAGTGCCACTGTACATTGCTCTGGCATCCAAGGACAGGCAAGCTTAGGCCACTGCTGCCACCACTAGGGCCCAGAGACTGGCCTATCTGGCATCCCAGGCCCCACCATAACTTCACCAAGCCTCCACTAACAAGTACATCCTAACAAACCAAAGAAATCACAAATATCACTGATGCTGTCTACAGCCAAAGAAATCAGACTACATTCAGAATCAAAGCCAAAGTGACCTACCCAAACAACACCATGGATACATCTTCAGGAAAAAGTGCTCCCCTACGAAAGAAAATTCCAAAATTGGAAGTGACTGTTAAGATTAGATGTGCATATATCAATGTAAGGACAAAGGAAACAAGAAAAAGCAAGGAAATAGGACACTTCCAAAGGAACATAATAATTCTACAGCAACAGATCTGAATCAAAAAGAAATGTATGAAATCCTAGGGGAAAAATTCAAAATATTGATAATAAAGCAGCTCAGTAAGATACAAGAGAATACTAAAAACCAGTACAAAGAAATTAGAAAAAGCAATTTAGGATACTAATGAAAAATTTACTGAAGAGATGGATATCATAAGAAATAACCAAACAGAAATTCTAGAAATGAAGAATTCATTGAATGAAATACAAAATACATCTGAAAGCTTCAACAACAGACTAGATCAAGCAGAAGAGCCTCAGAACTTGAAGACAGATCTTTTCAAATAACCTAGTGAGACAAAAATATAAAAGAATAAGCAAAGCCTACATGACATATGGAACACTATAAAACACTCAAATATTTAAATTTTCAGTGTCCTAGAAGGCAAAAAGAAAACATAATTATTTTGTTTAAAAAACTATTTAACAAAATAATAGATGAAAATACCCCAATTCTAGCAAGAGATTTAGACATCTGAAAACATGAGGAGGCTTAGAGATACACAAATATTTACAATTCCAAAAGATGTTCTCCATGGCACACTATAGTTAACCTATCAAAAGTCAAAGACAAAGAGAGAATACTAAAAACAGAAAGAGAAAAGCATACTACGTATAAATGAACACCCATCAGACTAACAGCAGATTTGTCAGCAGAAACCTTACAGGCCAGTAGAGAATAAGATAATATATCCAAACTGCTGAAAAGAAAAAAAACTGTCAGCCAAGGACACTATACCCAGCAAAGTTATCCTTCATAAATGAGGGGAAAATAAAGTTTTTCCAGACAAGTAAAAGTTAAATGTCACCACTAGACCAGTCCCACAAGAAATGCTCAATGGAATCTAAACCTGAAAGAGAACAGACAACATTTACTATCATGAAAACACACAAAAGTAAAAACTCACTGGTAAAACATACATACAAAAGAGGAAGAGAAAGGACACAAATGCTACCACTACAGAAAACCATCAAAATACAATAACATACAATAAAGAGAGAAATAAAGAATATACCAAAAAAAAATCAACCAATTAAACAACAGAAATAAGGCATCACACATCAATGATAACCTTGAATGTAAATGAATTAAACTTCCCATTGAAAATATATGGATTAGCTGAATGGATTTAAAAAAATTACCTAATATACGCTGCCTATAAGAAACTAGTCTCACCTATTAAGACACATATAGGCTGGATGTGGTAGCTCACACCTGTAATCCCAATACTTTAGGAGGCCAAAACAGGAGAATTGCTTGAGCCTAGGAGTTTGAGACCAGCCTGAGCAACATAGCAAGACCTCATTTCTAAATTAAAAAAATTAGTTGAGCATAGTGACTTGTACCTATGACTTGGGAGGCTGAGGCCTAATTTAAGTAGGTTAATCTATGTCACTTTTCAGTGAAGAAATTTATAGATTTACAAAACAATGCTAACTAAATCTGATTAGATTAACAGCTTATTCTGACCAAGATTCCCAGGAAGAATCATGGGACAATTTCAATGCTGGTTTCAGTAAAGGACTCTTTCCAGGTCACCTCTATCCTAAAATGCTGGTAAAGTCTCAAAGTAAGTAAATGCTACAAAACAGAGATTTCAGCTAACAGAACCTATTGGGCTTTTAAGCTATTCGGAAGAGAAAATACATATGCTTATCACACTTCTGTACAAATATTTTACTATGGATTTTTAAATATATATATATATTTTTGAGACGGAGTCTCACTCTGTCACCCAGCCTGGAGTGCAGTGGCGTGATCTCGGCTCACTGCAAGCTCTGCCTCCCGGGTTCATGCCATTCTCCTGCCTCAGCCTCCAGAGTAGCTAGGACTACTGGTGCCCACCACCTCGCCCAGCTTATTTTTTGTATTTTTTAGTAGAGACGGGGTTTCACCGTGTTAGCCAGGATGGTCTCCATCTCCTGACCTCGTGATCTGCCCGTCTCGGCTTCCCAAAGTGCTGGGATTACAGGCATGAGCCACTGTGCCCGGCCTAATGAATATATTTTTTATAACAACATATGCTGAAGCTGTTTGTATTCTGGATTTAACCATTCAAGAAATCGGAATTAAATCATGTATACAGATGCTTTTTAAAACTTACTTGAAGCAGAAACAGCAGATAACAGTGCCAAGTATAAATCTATCCTCTTTGGCTGAGTGTTGTTCACTAAGGCCAGTTTATCATCAGCATGACAGGCTGCCATTAGCCCAGCCCAGACAGCAGGATCACCTAAAAACAGGAAATACAGTGATAAGTCTTGTTAAAATCAACATGTTACTTAAAAACTAACAAAAATGAGATTAAGAGTTTACAAGTTAAAAAAATTGTATCTAAAAAAAAATTTCACTTTCTCAAAGGAAAATTAAACTGCACATGTTTTCAGAGACACATAGCTACATTCATCTTTCCGGATTTGCCAATTTTTCCAAACATATCAGAGGACGAGAAACATCCTATTAAGCTGTTTTTCCATGGCTGGTTAGCTCAGCTGCCTAGAGTGCTGTATTACTGTGGAAAGTGCAATTAGATTCACTTTAACTGGACACCAAGGACAAGTCTCACTCATCTTCATGACTTAGTAGTTGTTGTTTTAAAGACTCAGTCCTAGGACAAGGAAGGTAACACAATTTTTCAGTTCTTAAGAAAAGTTTAAGCCAAAGGAAAGGCTCAAGATTTTAATTATATTCTAATAGGCAAGCATGAAAGTCACTACATAATTCCAAGTGAAGCATTTATATGACTATATACCCTTCATTCATTTGATCTTTCTTTCTTTCCTTCACCCTTGACAGCAGCTCCAGGGTAGGGAGAAGAAGAAAAATCCAACAGCAGTAATATCTGCTTGAGAACTCCAAAAATAAAAAACCTACCAATATATATATAACATAGACAAATCAAAATGTTTAGTCTCTTTTTGTTTCTATGTCAAAATGAAAGAAAAGATAAACAACAGAATATTGCTTTTTTACTTAGTTTACAAAATAATCCCTGAAATGTTAGATATTTTGCAGCTTAATGAGGGAACTTTTTATGCATAGAAAAGATTAGGCATAAAGACTTCTCTTTTTAAGAAAGCTGTGAAAAAAAGAAACGTGAAGGGATTTGGAATTTAGAAGTTTTTTTCTTTTCATTTGTTTCGTCATTTATTTTTATATATCTTATTTTGCCATTTACTTCAACAAGTTAATATTTTAGTCCTGCTACTCTTAAAAAAACAAATGAATGCTTTTAAAATCTCACAAGGGAGTGCTAGTTAACAATATAGTCACTTGATCATACTTTTCAGCTTTAGTTTTCTATTTTTTCTTATCTGACCACCCCACCCAATATATATTTCTTATCATATATCGGAAATATATATCTACTTCAGTTATAGGTGACCAGTATTACTGCTAAAAGTACAAAAATCAACAAAATTACAAGAATCATTAAAAGCTTATGCAGATCAAATACTTTTACAAAAAGTTAAATACATACCTCCATATTATGAAACGATTTTGCTCCAAATAATGACTACCTTATTTTAAGGAACATAGACATCATCAAATTCCAGAATAAACAAATGGGGACTATTTCCTAGAATTTATGATTAAATCTGATTACTATATAAAGAAAGGCACATGACAGCCTTAGATCTGGGTTTCAGGTCTAGCCATGCCACTAATGAATGTGTGGTAGTTCTTCCTTTAGGATTCATTTTCCTATAAAACAAGACAACTAAACTAGATAACAGCTGAGGTGCCATAGGGTCTTCAGTGCTATGATTCCAACTGAAGTGGACTCAATCTCTGAATATTAACTTAATCCTAAGATTAAGGAGATAGCCACTTTAGGGATCTTACAGTATTGTATAGTTTGGATTTCTGATTGGAGAATGGACAATAGCTGGCAGCAATTTCTTCTATCACAACACAAAATAATTACTGTTTCCATGAACTCTTCCATAGATAACCAGCAACCCAAATTCCCTATAAAATAGTGACTCTAAGATAATATATAAACTACAAACCTAAAAATTTTAAAACATAGCTTGCTAAAGATACCTTTTAGTATCACAGAAGCACTAATCTAGCAGAAATTAGATTTTTTTCCATTCAATTCTAAATTCTTGGAATTATCTTTAAATTCCTGACAAGACTCCCTGGAATAGCATCTATCAAAATTGTGCTTTGTTCATCTAAAGATCTACAAGGACTAGGTGTACAGCCACTACACATAACTACAGTTATATTCATTTTCACTGGACTCTAAGGACAAGTCTCAAACAGGCACTCATCTTTGCCACTCAGTCACTGTTTTAGCATCTTATGGTGATGTCTCTGTTTCCTTGAATATGTATTTATCCAGATAATCTGGGAACATCAGAGATCATTAGAGAGGACCTAATCTGGACAATCTCACCTTTCTAAAGTTTATGTCCTTACACAATCAAAGGCTAATAGATCTTTTATCATTCTGGATCCACGATAACAATTATTGAGAGTAAGTCCATCTAATATCTGCTTGAGAACTCCAAAAATAAAAAACCTACCAATATATATATAACATAGACAAATCAAAATGTTTAGTCTCTTTTTGTTTCTATGTCAAAATGAAAGAAAAGATAAACAACAGAATATTGCTTTTTTACTTAGTTTACAAAATAATCCCTGAAATGTTAGATATTTTGCAGCTTAATGAGGGTCTTTACAATTTATTGTGAAGATAACATTGAACTTGTTCTTGGTGTAATTTTTTTCCCAACAGTGCTTAGCCAAAAGCACTAGAATTCTGATCTAATACATCTGAAGAGTTAAAGGGGAATAAATTTAATACATTATTTCATATTTAAAATAATATTATATTATGTAAAAATATACCTTATAACCCTATACTGCTAGACATTCCAGTCTTCTATGGCATTTTTCCAGCAGTGGTGATGGAACACACTTAAGTAACATTCCTCAGTACCTTTGTGATCAACAGCCTACATATGACACAGTTAGCTCAGGTGAGGCCATAACTGTGGCATTTCTAACAGTTATCACACAAGATACATCCCCATCCTTCAAGAAGCTAACTACACATAAAAATATCTAAATATGTATGTTAAATAATTAAATAACTATAGGTAAAACTCTTTAAACCATATTGATGCAAAATGGAAACAAAACTGTTTCTTGAAAATATGTGTATAGTTCAGATTTTCAGTAACAGGTAATAAAGTATCATTAAGCAGACATTCCTTTAGGCCTCTTTCAATAATTGATGCTCTCTTAATAATCAGTAGCCAAAAGCAGATAATCAAATGATATGCAAAATCTTGAAATATTTTCTTAAAATTCTCTTTTGTCTTATTTCATGGAAATATAAACTTTGCTCCTATAAATCACAAATAAATGCAAGATTGATAGAATCTAAATTCAAGAATATAAATCTACTGAATTATCACATGCACCTTGAAACTATGTGAATCTATAATGCATCAATTTAAAAAGTCATTTCTGATAGCATTATATATTGTATTAAACACTTACATAGTGCAAATACTTTAATCATCCAAACTCCTGTTGTAGAAGATCTAAATTATGCACATTTTTGTCTGGTATAAACAATGCCAATAAAATATATATTGTGTGCAAGATTTTTCCCCCCACTTACAAAATATGTATTTAGAAAAAAAAAAGAATTGGAATTAATGAAATAGATATTATATGCACCTGGAGAAAGGAGAGCTGCCTTCTGAATGGTCTTTAGTGCAATATTTTTTTCATCTTCTGCTGAACTGCTTCCCATAGCCAACTGATTTACTGCAGTGTACAGTAATGCCTTCTAAATAAGAGAAAAGCTGTTAGCCAATTTTCCTGACAGCTCCCTCTCTTTCAAACTGACTAGAAGACTCTATTTGATATGACATAATCCCTAAGGCTATGAAAACTATTATTCCTTCATCAATATTATTTAATAAATTCAACATTTCCTTTGTGCTAGGACAAACTAACCTTTCCGTGATTTGAGTCCAGAATATGAGCCACGTTTCCTGCTACAACACCTCCCTAGAACAGAAAATATTGATGATTTATACAAATGCAAAAACTTTCATGAAAAAGTAAAAATTAAGATTGATAAGACCTTTCCACTGAATCACTGGAAAGGTTCAGTTTTACCACATTCACAACTCCTAAACTTCTTAAAAGTATCAATTTATTATTACTGTTTGAAAAGATTAATAATCTTGTGAAAGGAAATCTTTTCTACTGTGACCAACTCTACTTCCAAAATATTCATTTGAAGGTTCAAAAGTTATATAATTTTACCAACCAAATGTATATATTTTCTAACAATATAAAATGTATAAAGACTGAGAGAGATCACAAAGATAAACTAACACGGCTTACTATATGAAAATACATAGTATTTTTAAAACTTACATACTCTAGTAAAATAAATAAAGTTCAAGGCACCATGAAGCTCATCATTGCTTCAATAATCAACTCAATACTAAAAATAAGAAAAATACACGTAGCATCACAGTGTTTTCATTAGGTCAATCTGAAATCTATAACTTTAAATAATTGCAGCTACTTCAAATGGTTGTTGAGATTATAAAAATGCTGATAGCTGACACGTAATAAAGCACTTTATTCAGGTAATTTTGGAGTCGAATAACAATGGTCTTCCAGGTTCTTTGAGCCAACTCATTCACTAAAAATAACTAAAAATATGAAATAAAACCCTGCTGCTCAAACTGTGGCTTGTGCATCTGCAGCGTCCACACTCTCTAAGAGGTTGTTAGATGTGCAGAATATTGGGTCCCATCTCAGGCCTACAGAATTAGAATCTGCATTTTGACAAGATCACCAGGTGACTTCAGTTGCACATTAAAGTTTGAAAAGCACTGAGATAAAAGATTTTAAAAACATATTCTTAAAAGCACTGAAAGATTGACAAGATATTAAGGACTTACCAGGCCAAAATTTAAAGGGAAAACTGGAATTCAGAGACAAGTGAGCAGGGTAGCCGCTTCTGCCATTTGCAAATGCTAAGAATTTCTTTTTTTTTTTTTTTTTTTTTTTAATATAGATGGAGTCTTGCTCTGTCACCCAGGCTAGAGTGCAGTGGCACGGTCTCGGCTCACTGCAACCACCGCCTCCCGGGTTGAAGTGATTCTTCTGCCTCAGCCTCCCAAGTAGCTGGGACTACAGGCGTGCGCCACCATGTCCAGCTAATTTTTGTATTTTTAGTAGAGACGGGGTTTCACCATGTTAGCCAGGCTGGTCATGAACTCCTGACCTCAGGTAATCCACC
Organism: Hylobates moloch; assembly: GCF_009828535.3. NCBI lineage: Eukaryota > Metazoa > Chordata > Mammalia > Primates > Hylobatidae > Hylobates > Hylobates moloch. The sequence goes on along the minus strand of NW_026652281.1, from coordinate 52,729,083 downwards.
CTCCTTGGCCTTCCAAAGTGCTGGGATTACAGCCATGAGCCACTGTGCCTGGCCCAAATGCTAACAAATTTTAATTTTAATCCTGAAGGATGTATGGGCTAGTAGGACAAAAATTAAGGCCCAGGTTAACACAAGGAGGGGATTATAGAGGAGACCTACATCAGAATAAGCTAAGACCCCAACAGGCCACACCCTAAGGTTCAAGATGAATCAGAATTACTCCAGGTCTCAAGAACTAGCAACCCAGGCACAAAGTAGCCTGATTTGTCCAAAAACCCCAAGTTCTAAACTTTGCATAACGTAGTCCCAGATTGGTGGACCTCCCGAGCTCTCAGCAGAAGCAAGTACAAATTATTTCTGTAGAAAGGTACCTTAATTCTAGGCCTCAAATTATTCCTACAAATAATTTTCAAGTACACACAATTGGGTAAACAAAGAAACAAAGCCAACAAGAATGAAAATCAGTAGGAATAATGAACAAGATTCACAGACGTCAAACAAGTCTGTGGGTCTTGCAGACTTCAGATATTGAAATTATTAGTCATGGTAAGCGTTGAAAACTTTAGCTATTACCATTATGTTTACCAACTAGTGAAGTGAACTATGAGAGGATATATTAACCACAGAAGTTAACAGAAGAATACAGACTCCTGAAAATATCTGGATGTTACAAATTAAAATATAGTATATAATCCTTTATAGAATGTCAATGACTTCATATTTATAATTACATTTTTGTATATTAGCAGTGTTCTAGTTCTTACTGCCTTATCTTTAAGATGATTTTAAATAAAATTATCTTTTGGGATTCAAAAACACATAGCTAATGCTTACTATATGGCAGTGTTCCATTACTTTATCACATATCATTAACATAACCTGTATGTGTTCAAAAAGATCTTCCTACTTCTTTGTAGCACGCAAAACATCTAGAGCAGTGCAACCGTACATGGAGAAAATGCAGTCTAGTATTCGTTGAATGACTAATGGAAAATTTCATTAATAACTTTCTTCATTGTATAAATTATCTTTCAGAAGAACAATGCCATAGTTTAAAATTATCATATTTACCATATCACAAGTTATTTTGTCTTTTTGCTAGAATTTGAAATATTACTTTACCTTTGCATTTCGTTGAGCATACTGTGCAACAACTCGAGACAACAGAGACCAAAGAGCAGGGTCACCAGGGTTGCTAAAGAGATCATCAAAAGTAGCAGGCTTAGGGGCAAGTTACTTTAACCACAAAATGTACAAGCAACCAATAATTTATTAAGTTTAAAGCCTTTTAGACATCTAAAACAAGTTCATATTAATTGTGCATGTTTGGTTGAAAGTATTTTTAGAAAACATACTTTATATCACTTATATACATCAACAGTCTTTATGAAAATAAGAAGAAAAAATCAATAATGGATGATTATAAAGTCATGAGATAATTAAGAAAAGTTAAGGAAATTTAACACATTTGTGTTCAAACACAAAGAGATTAAAAATTATAGGATAAGTAACACTGCATGGCAGGAAGATGACTGCTAATAAAAATGACATAAGGAATAAGCTTTATATCAAAATAACTAAAAAAAAAAACCAGCAAAGATTGTTAATAGAAAATGAACTCTGAAAGGAAAAGAGACTACAGACATGACACTTTACTGCTAAAAATAAAATATAATAATTAACCACTGCTGCTAATGACAGTTTTCCTTTTTTCAAATTTTGAAGAAATTAATGAATCTTTAAATGGCTAAAAATTACTAAAACCATCAATCTAGACAGTACCAGACACCAGACTAAGAATAGTACAAACTTGGGAATTAAGAGCTTTAATTGCAAAACAAAGTTTGGACCTTAACCTAAGGGCCAAACTTACCAATTGAATTAAAAAAACCACAATCCTTATAGGTAAAATTATACATACCATCAGTTACCTGGTCCTGTGTAAAATTTCATAAAACCAGGGTTTGGTTTTCAAATGTATATTCTTACCTTATTTTATAGGATTAATGAAGTCCAAATGTCAAATGCAACCATATCAAGTATAATTAGGTTCCAAGTTCACAAATACAGAATTTACCTGTGAACAGCTTTAGATACTTGTTTTTGCACAGCCACACTGCGGCCTTGGAGTGCATAAATCGCTGATGTAAGAAGGCACCTCTGATAATTACTGTCTTTGTGTTTGATGTGCTTCAGTAACTCATTAAGTGCTGCTTTTGACAGTGTAGCATCCTGCATTGCCAACCCTAGAGCACACAGGGCTTGAAGGCTTTCTGTGGTTGGTTCCTTTAAGATAGAGCTGTAAATATATTTTAAAATTACCTATTAGTTATGACTAGTCTTTTTTTTTTTTTTTTGAGATGGAGTCTCGCTCTGTCGCCCAGGCTGGAGTACAGTGGCGCGATCTTGGCTCACTGCAAGCTCCACCTCCCAGGTTCACGCCATTCTCCTGCCTTAGCCTCCCGAGTAGCTGGGACTACAGGCGCCCGCCACCACACCTGGCTAATTTTTTGTATTTTTAATAGAGACGGGGTTTCACCATGTTAGCCAGGATGGTCTCGATCTCCTGACCTCGTGATCCGCCCGCCTCGGCCTCCCAAAGTGCTGGGATTACAGGCGTGAGCCACCACGCCCGGCCTATGACTAGAGTAGTCTTTATCTCTAACTATTAAAACATTATTTAGTATAAAAAGCAATTTACGTAAAGATTCACCAAACTAAACTCAACTTTAAGATTAATATAAAAGCAAGTTTCTTGGTGTTTAGAGATCACAATTTCCCTGACTGAAGCAGTTAAAAGCATCAATGACTTTTCACAGAGCAACAAAAGCCAACCTTATTTTCTGGTCATTACATATAGGTGATATGGTTTGGACCTGTGTCTCCGCCCAAATTCCATGTTGAATTGTAATCCCCAGTGTTGGCGGTGGGTCTAGTGGGAGGTGATTGGATCATGAGGCAGAGTTCTCATGAATGGTTTAGCACCATCTCCATTTGGTACTGTATAGTGATTTCTCACGTGATCTGGTTGTTTAAAAGTGTGCAGCACTTTTCTCTTCCTCCTGCTCTGGCCATGTAAAACATGCCTGCTTCCCCTTCACTTCCTGTCATGATTATAAGTTTCCTGAGGCCACCCCAGAAGCAATGCTGCCATACTTCCTGTACAGCCTGCAGACCCTTGAGCCAATTTAACCTCTTTTCTCTGTAATTTACCCAGTCTCAGGTATTTCTTATAGCAGTGTGAGAACTAACTAATACACTAAGTTTTAGAAACAAATATAAATTCGCTTCTTTGAGTTTCAGTTCCAGGTAAGTAATTAGCACAATTTTGCTAAAATGTTGAGTTCCAATAAAATCTTAAAAGGTATAAATAATAAAAAAACTCTTTAATTAAAATATGATTTTTATCTTTCTGATAAAGATTTGTCCTATTTGCTCTACGGTATTGAAACCAGCACTTTACATAATAAGTATAAATTGTCTCTATATCCACTATACTCCAAATGAGTATTTTTATAATTTAAGGATAATTTACATTTTATAGGTAAACATCTAGCATTTTTTTCCCTCTTTCAACTGTAAAATCTGACTTAGCCTTATGGAGGAAAATTCATTAATGTTTAGGAATCCCAGTTAATTTAAATAAAGAAAATCTTAGCTCTCCACTAACAACCAAACTTATAAGAATTATTATGAATTTTATACTGTAATAAAAATAAAGGAATTAAAAAAAATTTTTTTTTTTTTTAGTTAAGTGGTTTCATTTTATGTACAAATAATGAACAGATGTTGTACCCATAAATTCTACTTTCCAAAAACAGGAGCTTTTTAAAAGAAAACCACATAATAACTTTTAAAAGGCACTGGGATTCCTCTGCTTCTAGATTATTGCTAGGCTAGAAAAATAAAGTTTGTTGTACCAGGAATCACAAGTTAGAACTGAGTATTCTCCAAAGCAGAAATTCTAGAGTGTAGTGTCACTCCGGGCAAAGACTATTCAGTTTTCATCCCTAAATTCCTACCAGAAGGGTTAAACCAGGTCAAAACAGTCCAGCATAATTAGGCTTCATCAAACAATGTCATTATGCTCTTCTAAGATGCAAATAAACCAAAACAGGAAATACTAAAATCAAAATAATATCTAACACTGTCATACAAATCGTTAGTTCCTTGTTGTATCCCCCCTTCTATAACATTAATAAAGGGAATATTTTACTCAAAGAATATTTTATTTTATACATCACTAACCATGAATTTTTGCCATTAGTTATTATACAAATGCTGCCTAGTGCCGTTATCCAAATGACATAACCATTTTACGTCCACAATTCACTTCTATAGTTATAAGTAGAATTTTCATGATTTACATAAGTACATCTATCGGTGAAGACTTAACATTGAGATGCAATCTAACATCCGTAATATCTGATGTTTTGTAGATGGCAATGTAGGAAAGATATATTTAAATCACTTTTCATTTAAATGACCTTATATAAAAAATAAACTAATAATTTAGCAGGTCTAAGTTTTAAACAATGCTGACTGAAATATAACAGAAATATTTATAACATTATAAAATGTCACATATCTACCATTACGTCTTTGGACTATTTTTGGAAGGGGGAAATTATAAGTTTTGTACTTCATTTTGACAAACAGGTATGAAATCATGAATTTTCTGAGGCAGTTCTGAAGTAAATAGCTTAAAGTATCCATAGTAACTCTTTTTACAATAAGAGTTAATACATATGTGTCCAAACATGGAAGTATGTCAGTCAGTGTCATGTCTAGCAAATAACCACATGGCTAATGGGTACAACTAAAAAAGCCAAAAAGCAAATAGTAAAATATAAATTTCAATATTGATAACAAAAAAGGAAATTCTACTTTGTGCCTTGCTCAAAGGAAAAAAAATCTACCTACTTTAATATTTAATAATAAAATCTAAATTATGACTGAAATGACTACATTCTAATATTAAGCAAACACGTACTGAATGCTCAATATCTGTATGTTGTCTTTTACCATGTTCTAAGGATTTTACACATGGTTACTTATTATTATAAAGTCTATAAAGTTGGTAACCAGATTTTTTTTCCCATAATGAACTTAATCCTATTCCCCTTAAATCAGTGTCTAGTACACTGCTCAGTTCCCGACATATGAATGCCAAACAACAGCAATATAGACTAAGTAACTGAACTTTTCATAGAAAGAAAATCAAACAAAAGAATGCCAGCGAGTAGAGATGGAAGCAGTTGGTAGTGTCAAGTTTGGGTGAAGACTTGCAGAAAATCAAAAACAAAGAAAGAAACATAAAAAAACAAAAAACCTAGGCTTGGATCCAACAACATAAAACATAGGGGTAAAGGTTTTCTTTCACATAGGGGAAGCGGAAAAAAAGAAAAAAAGATTGTATATATATATATTTTTTTCTCATATATATATTTTTCCCACTTTCATTTCCTGTCTTAAACAGTAACCAAAGAATAATCTAACGACTCTAATATGGGGTTACTTTTGCCCTTGATAACTGCAGTAATCATTAGTATCTATGATTCTTGTCACCAAGCCATTTGCAAATTTAAGTTCTTAGAACATGTCACATATAACCATAGATACATGTTAAAAGGATATAGCCATGTAAAGTGATAGGATTTTCTTTTAAATGGGTTGGCTTTTCCTAACCAGCAAAGAGGAAGAAAAAAAATTGCTTATTTATTAGACAAGGAAATGATTGTAATGGCACAGGGTAAGACAAAGGCATTACATCAAATAAACAAATGTAAAGTTTATCCTATAGAACTCACTCTCAACCAGTACCATCTAACCATCTCCATCCCCCCACCTTTGGAGATGGGGTAGTTACAGAGGCAATTTTTTTGTTGTCACAATGACTGAGGAGTGCTAATATTAGCACTTAGTGGGTGGCAGGCAAAGATACAAGCTTTTTGCAATGGGAGGATATCTCTGTACCATGAAGATTGGTATCACTCAAAAATGCCAATAAAACACTCACTGAGGCCACTGTTCAATAGCATACATTAATCACTACTGCTTGTGAAAGAATTAAGGCCACTTTTCAAAAAGCTAATCTTCAAGAAGTTAAAAAGTATTATATAAGTAACCACAAATAACACAAGTCGTTATTTTATTAACTTACTCCAAAAATACAGAAATAGTTTTAAGTTTTGTTACACATTTTTAAAAAGATTTACCTTTAAATGAACCTTTTAACAGGTTATTTTGAAAAGGAAAGTAGAAAATATCTCTTTGGGAATCCAAGAAGCCAAAAGACAAGGCTTCATTACAACTATCTTCATTAAAATTTTAAGATACTACTTATCAGGTGATCAGTTTCTCTTTTAAAAAAAAACAAATAATATGCAACAGTGTATTGGACAGTTTTGGAGAATCCAATAGAACAAGGGATAAGAATTAAATCACAGTCTGTAGCTCCACCTGTCACTATCAATTTAGAACCAGGTTGGCCCAATCCCTTTTGTTCACTCAAAAGTTCCTAAAACATGAAGAACTTCATTTTACATTGCTCCAAATCTCAACCCAAATATCTAAGTATCTGGTCATGTTAAGTGTTGATGTCAACTATACATACCATTTAAATAGCAATGTCTTGGCTACATCCATTTTTCCTTGTTTATATTCAGTTATTGCCAGAGCTGTCAAGATACGGGCTTTGTCTTGCTCCGATTCAACAATAGACAAGGCCCTCTCATAGGCTGTTACACAGAATTGAAAACAAACAAAACAATATAAAAGCCATCCTGAGTGATGAAGCATGCGATTTTTCCTTTCCAAATCCTATTTTTCAGAAAGGTCTAAATACAATTATATCTTTGTATTCTCCTGTTTTCAAGCAGATAGAATAAAAATTTATAATAATCCAACTTGTTTTCACTGTTCCAAGGTGATTCTGAGGTATCATTAGGATTATTATGTGACAATCTCTAACTTCTACCTTCAGAATCTATGTGGGGATCCAGGTCACTGTCTTTAAGAGCCAACTTGGGCCAGAAGCAGAGGCCTGCATCCACTGACATATCACCAAAATTCCCACGTGCAGCCCAGCAACTCCATCAAGCAGTAGATACTTCAATGCTCTATACACATGTGGGCTAAGCCCATATATGTGAAAATGCATCATTTAACATATTTGGAAAAATCAAAATCTATTACTAACAATGGTTGAGGTCTTCATTTATCAGAAATTAACATCTAAGTAGTGTAGAGTAGTAAACATTTGTTTTCAAATGCTAAGTTACATATCTGCCATAAGTGATCTTGGGCCCCATTTTCCTCATCTGTATAATGAATACTCAGCTCATAACACTACTATAAAGACTATTCATCATAATAACATTCTAAATGAGGTAACAGATAAAAAGTGCCTACTAGTATCGCTCCTGACTCCTAGTCAGATTTTAATAAACATTGCAACCCCCACCCCATCTCATTATTACATCTTTCTGTATGTACGCTCATCATGATGAAACTCAACTCTAGATGTGTCCTTAGCTTCAGAGCACTGTACTTACCTTTGCTGCTCTCTTTATAAAGCCCCTTCATGAATAAAGCCAATGCAAAACCTATGATGTCTTCTAACTCTTCAAGGGGTGTTGACTTAAAAGCCTGGATAGCTTTATCATATTCACCAATGGAACTAAGAAGTAAAACACAACTTACTTTTAATATCAAAAGTAATTCTGGTGTGTATCATCAAAATACTGAGATATAATTACACTAAGTTGGGCTGGGCGCCGTGACTCACATCTGTAATCCCAGCACTTTGGGGGTGGGGGGCGGGGTGGATCACAAGGTCAGGAGTTCGAGACCAGCCTGGCCAACATGGTGAAACCCTGTCTCTACTAAAAATACAAAAATTAGCCTGACGGGTGGCACATGCCTGTAATCCTAGCTGCTCAGGAGGCTGAGGCAGTTGAATTGCTTGAACCTAGGAGGCAGAGGTTGTAGTGAGCTGAGATCGTGCCACTGCACTCCAGCCTGGGCAAAACAGAGCAAGACTCGTCTCAAAAAAAAAAAAATTTACACTAAGTTTCTTTTGATAATTTCTTGTGTAACTCCTTTTTTATAGTGGTCTACTAAATTACAAAGTGTCTCTTTTTTTTTAACAAACTTTAATTAAAATCCCAAATTATAAAAATAATTTCAATTTGACTTTTATACAGATGTCTAATTTTTTTAAGCTGAATACTTAATTAAATATTACCCTATGAGTATGGTTCTAGCATCTTTGCGAAGCTTAACAAGTCATAAAATGCCTAGTCAGAATCAAACCTATCTTTTGTGTAAACTGTTTACCTGCACATTCTTTTTTCTTTTCTGGAGGGCATACAGATACACTAAAATTCCACAAACAAAATATTATTCCTTTTTATGTTTAAGTGAGAGGAGGCTGGGCACAGTGGCTCACACCTGTAATCCCAGCACTTTGGGAGGCCAAGACAGGGGGATCGCTTGAGGTCAGGAGTTTAAGACCAGCCTGGCCAACATGATGAAACCCCATCTCTACTAAAAAAATACAAAAATTACCCAGGCGTGGTGGTGGGCACGTGTAATTCCAGCTACTGGAGAGGCTGAGGCAGGAGAATCACTTGAACCCAGGAGGCAGAAGTTGCATTGAGCCGAGATCACATCACTGCACTCCAGCCTGGGCAACAAGAGAGAAATTCCATCTTAAAAGAAAAAAAAAAAAGAGGGAGAAAAATATAAACTGTAATATATACTAAAGTGCAGTACTTATTAATACAGAAAAATAACTTGTTTTTGCTTACAGATAAAAGGAACTTGTATAAGCTCAACTGCCATCACCTGAAGAGAAATACTATATCTGAGATTCTTCTTTCTGGTATCCATCAGTATAACCTGAATCTGTTTTTATTTTTAATTTGTTGTGGAAATCTTTTTATAAAATCTTTTTAATCTTGGAGGATATTAATGGGGGCTAAAAATATAAGCAACCTTCACTTCTAAATAAGTTTTATAAAGGTGAAAGGACTTATAAAATCAATACTCAAATTTTGATAAAGGAAAGGGAACTACCTTAGATTGTTTTTGGATACATACATACATATATATTAAAAATATTTCTTTAAATGAACACTATCTTCTAAGAAGATGTGCATGCTTTTGTGGAGAAAAGAATGGAACTACAGAAGGGAATGTGGGTGCTTCAACAAATCTATCTGAAATTTTTTTTGAAAAAGTAACCTGAAGGCTGGGCTTGGTGGCTCACGCCTGTAATTCCAGCACTTTGGGAGACCAAGGCAGGCGAATCACGAGGTCAGGAGTTTGAGACCAGCCTGGCCAACACAGTGAAACTCCGTCTCTACTAAAAATACAAGAAATTAGCTGGGCGTGGTGGTGGGCACCTGTAATCCCGGCTACTCAGGAGGCTGAGGCAGGAGAATCTCTTGAACCCCAGAGGTGGAGGTTGCAGTGAGCCGAGATCATGCCACTGCACTCCAGCCCGGGCAACAGTGTGAGACTCCATCTCCAAAAAAAAAAAAAAAAAAAAAAGAGAGAGAGAGAGAGAGAAAGTAACCTGAAGCAAGCTGACAGAATTTTAAGATATAATTTGATTGGTGACTTTTCATTAAATTATTCTATTACTTACTGCATGTTTGCACATTTCATAATAAAAGTAAATTAAAAAAACAGATAATCTGTTTTCAATGGAAGGTATACGTTTATATGTTTTCTTCTAAAATACTTACATTAGTATTTAGATTATATAAAACATCAAAACTAAAAAGAACAGATACTTTATTCCATACAATATATCTGTCCTCTGCTTCAACAAAATCTTGGAACTGACAGCTCTATCAACTTTTAAATATTTTTTTCAACTTTTAAATATTAACAGTTTAAAATAATTGAAAGGAGAGGCAGTCAGAACAGTGCAATTTTCCAATTTTGGATATAATTCAGGTACACAATTATGAAAGAAAATAACTGGCTACCTAAGGTCTACCAGGTAGCTCCTTAAAAGATGTAGCACTAATCCTAAGACATCAAAGTATAGTTTTAACAGTGTTTTTCGAACTGTACCATTCAACTTTAGGGCAGCTCTAGGATGCTGCCTTAACTTGAATCAAAAACCTTCCTCCTACAATATTTCTATTCTCTGGTCCTAGTTCTACCCTCTGAAACAATTGGTTCTTAATCTTTCTTTCTTTTGTTCTTTTTTAGAGTTAGAAGTCTCTGAAAAACTGAGGAAAGATACAGAGCTCCTTCCCCATCCCCAAAAGGTACCCACACAACAATTTTTGTGTACTATTTCAAAAGGGTTACTAGACCCCTAATGTCCATCCCCAGTTTAAGAATATATAGCAAATCAGAATAAATCTAATTCCTCTTCCAATTAACTAGGCTTCTACTATTAGAGACGGCCACTACTTCTCTTCCAAATGTTCTCATCTCCAGGCAACAAACCGTGAGTTCTAACTCTGCTCCATATAAAGCACACTGGCATTGGTTATCATTATAGGTATAGGAAACTGTTAACAGGGCCTGTTTCTATGGAAATTATGTATCCTACATGTCCCAGTATTCTGGGAACTAGTCAGCATATCACCAGTCCCATAGCTTTCACCAGAAAAATACAATCAATTGACATAATTAATGGAGAAAAACTATGCTTACCATAGCAATCTGCCATAATTTCTTATTGCAACATTGTAAGTATCTTGGTCTTCCGCAGTCTGTAACAACAAAATTGCCCTTAAAAAAAAAAAAAGGTATTTTAATTTATCTCTGTGCAATAGCATTCTGTTACCTTCCTCTTTAGCTGAATCCACAGATTTTTGTTCATTTAACCGAATTAATTAACTGAATTAATTTAACTGAATTAATTCTACTAATTGTTTGGTGCTAGTTACAATAGCTTATTCATATTTTATTAAGTTGGTACCACAAAAACACTTATATATATTTAGATTTTAGACTGTCAGGAAAATAACACCTAAATGACCTCTTAGTAAGTGAAATCATTTATTACATTTGAGTTTTAAATATTTCAAAAATCTAAATATGGGAAATGACTATGTCACAGCTTAAAGTTTTGACATATTTGGAGTTGATAGAAAACACTCTTGAAACTATTTATGTATTAGTAGTTTGAGTTAGGAAGCCAGGAAATTGAATGCTTTCATGTGCCCTTGCTTGTACATACAGAAAAATATTTAAAGAAAAGTAAGTTGAGGGAAGGGAACTAGTCATTAGAAGTCCCTCAAGGATTAGAATAAATAACCTGCTGACAACGTGTATTTCCTTCTCATGCTCAGTTCCCTATGGGCAGGCAGGGAAATGTGTTAACAACTAAAAAGAGTTGGATATTTAACAAGATTTTTGGTTTTTATTTTCTTTCCTATTTAAAGAGGACGGGCTAGGGAGAAATGGCCAAGAAAGACTTTTTATCTCCCTGATGTTGCATGAAAAACAAGAATTTGCTAGAGAAGCCTAAAGACAGTATTATAGAGATGAAAAACTATACCCCCATTTAGATTTATGCCTAATCTGTGGTTTCAATGATCGAATACTTGTTTAAAGCAGAAAACAGCAGTGATGATCAGTCAAGAAAGTGGTACATAAACCCAAGTGACTATGGAGATGCCATTTTAAGCCTAAGGTGTAACCATTGTTAGATTCACAATATCTGCAATAATAACGATATGTACCAAAAAAAAAATAGCAAACACCCTAGCTGCCTAGTTTTCTCTGTTTAGAAATCTTGCTCACTATTGCAGTCTGTCAATATTTATACAGTTTACTGGTAAGTTTATTGGCTTTGAAAGAAGCAAAATAGTGGTTTTTCATATACACTTATTTTCATATACTTCTTTCCATACACACCTGGAAAAATAACTTCTTGATTACACAGGCTCCAGTACCATCTAGTGATTACTCCTTTGAACTACGGAGAGATCCACAAAAGCATATGGCAAAGCATTCAGGACACCTCAATTATTTTTTACCTGACAAAGCTTCTTGTAAATATTTATTTAGATTTAGGGCAATAATGTGCCTCAGAGATTAGGCAACCAGGTCTTTTCACTTTTCATCTAGTAGTTGGTCATGAGATCAATAGTTATTTTCTTATCACCTATCCATTAATTTACATAGAAATTTATGTAGATTTATTTCCTACCACTCTCCAGCTGGTCATTCCATTGTAGCACACTGGCTTTCTTATTTTGTAAACATGCCAAATCCACTCCTTCACTTCTCCACTTCTCTTGCTGTTCCTTCTGCCTAGAATGGTCCTGCCCAGATAAACAAGTGGCTTGTGGCCTCAGTTCACTGAAGTCAGGCCTCAACTGCCTCCTTAGTAAATCTATCCATTCTTAAACTCACCTGAAATGTCGCTTTCTGCCCTGCATTCTCTGGCCCTTTACCCTACTTTAATTTTCTTTCTTAGCAATTACTATCATCACAGATGTTTATTAGCTTATCATGTCTCTTCAGCCACAGAACACACGCTCCATGAGAACAGGACGTCTTTTTAAATTTACTGCAAAATAGCCAGTGCCAAGAACACTGCTTGGCACACAGTAGTCAACAAATACTTATTAAATGAATAAATACATAGTAGATATTAAAGTCATTCAAACAAACACATCACAGTGTTCTCATTTCTTGTCTCATTGAACACATGTTCAAATCTAATAAAGCTAGACAAGTTCTTAAAAGACAGAGTTTTCTAAAAATCTAAGAAGATTTTTGTTTTGTTTCTTCTTTCTTTTCTATTGATTTCTCTTTCTCAATTTCTCCACCCCACCTCCTTAAGATGAGCAACAAAAACCAAAATATAGCTGAAAATTTGGGACCACATCTTTTCATCTTCTAAGATGTAATAATAGTATACAATGAAACATCAGGAAAGGAGTCACAACAATTATTTAGTACCTTCTTCCTGAGAATGAAAATAACATTTGAAAAGCTAACCAATAAACAATGATAACATTGCAATTGATGTAGAACTTTGTTCCTTAGTTCAGCTAAAACCGGGTCCTTGTCACACAACCAGGAAAAGTTAGGCATGCAGACACACTGAAGGGTGAGGGGAATGGATTTATTGGGTGAAAAGGGAAAAAGAAAAAAAACCTCTCAGCAAAGCGAGAGGGGTTCCTGCTAACAGGTCCCCGTTAGCGAGAGGGGTTCCTGCTAACAGATTGATTCTAGGCCACACACCCAAGAACTGAAGAGGCCAGGCTCCTCCCCACCTGCAAATGGCGTGAACTTCCCTTGGCTTCACCCCGTTCTCCCAATGCACAGGCCAGTCAGAGATTCTCCAGGAACCCTTCCCCTCATCTTCCTCCTGCATCTATCACAATTAAATGTAGTTTACCTTTGGTATGCATTTGCTGCTTCCTTTTTCAGTTGTAGATGTTCGTTTAAGTAACCCAACATTGTGAAAGCTGGAGCATAATTCTGAATTCTTTCTAGAAAATGAGAAATATCTTCATTTTACATATGCATACTGATGATATTAACAAAATATTGGTTTTATTTTTTCAGTATCTTAAATACCAGATTACCTCTTGAGATCACTCACACTGTTAAGAATAGTGGCCTGATTTTATCTTGAATACAATATGTCAGTAAAATCTTTATTAACTCTTCTAATTACTGAATAATGTTTAATAGTTATATTTGATTTTTAGTTGTATTTTAGAATTTAAACATTTTTATGCCCAAAAATATAATAACTTGAAATTATAGTTCTTGTTAAAACCAGTCATGAGATTTATAAAGAAATTCAGTTCTTTGGCTAATTACTTAAGCCTCCCTGTGATTAAATTTAGCAATAATTTCTCTTGGTCGTTCTGTTCCAACATGTATGTATTTAAAAAAAATAACAAAGTCAGTATTGTACACTAGAAACAGAAGGTAAGTTTGGTACTTTCGGTGCAGTATTTTGAAATTTTAATGTCAAAAAACATCATGTATCTGAAACCACCATTTCAAAATTATAACTGAGACAGTGACAGAAATCCAACCTAACTCCATCTTGCTTCTAACCTCCATGCTGTCCTCGTTCATTCCTGGGCGTAGGCTAAACTAACTTTGGGAGGAACTTGGTTTATAGTTTATAGTTTGAAACAAAGATGACAACAGCCCTTTCCCAGAACAAACCCCCTTCTTGCCTAGGGACTAGACCTGCCTTTGCAGGACTAACGAATTAGTCAAAAGATTAATTACGGTTTAGGAGTCATACAGCTGGAGGCTACAAGATTCTGACCCTCCCCAAATTGCTCCTGGGGATAACATCACTATTCAGAGCCTACACTTGATGGATCAGCTGGCATCACCCAGATTGATAAACTGGCTCATCTGATCTTGCGGCCCCCACACAGGAACTGACTCGGCGCAAGAAGACAGCTTCAATTCCCTACAATTTCATCTCCGACCCAACCAATTAGCATCCCCGACTCACTGCCTGCCCACCACCATCCACCAAATTATTCTTAAAAATGCTGATCCCCAAATGCTTGCTTGGGGAGACTGATTTCGGTAATAATAAAACTCTAGTCCTCCGCACAGCCGGCTCTGCATGAATTACTCTTATTCTATTGCAATTCCCCTGTCTTGATAAATTGGCTCTGTCTAGGCAGCGGGCAAAGTGAACCCATTGGGTGATTACCCATCTATGAAGGTAAAATGTAGAAAAAGAAACATATCTGATCTAATGTACTTAAAAGTAGTAGTGGAAAGTAAGCCTTCAAATCCTTTAGATTATTTAACAAAGTACACTGTAACCATATCTTATGTGACTGTTAGGTTCTAAGATCAACAACTAAGGTTAAAATCACATAGTCAAAGTTATTCTTGAAAAATCCTTAAAGTCACAAAAGAAAGAGTCAACAAAACTGAGTTATAATAAGCATGAAGACCAGGCATGGTGGCTCACGCCTGTAATCCCAGCACTTTGGGAGGCTAAGGTGGGTGGATCACCAGGTCAGGAGATTGAGACCATCCTGGCTAATACGGTGAAACCCCATCTCTACTAAAAACAAAAAATTAGCCAGGCATGGTGGTACGCACCTGTAATCCCTCCCTGCTAATCTGAAGGCTAAGGCAGGAGAATGGCTTGAATCTGGGAGGCAAAGTTGCAGTGAGCCGAGATTGCGCCAGTGCACTCCCGCCTGGGTGACAGAGCGAGACTCTGTCTTAAAAAATAAATAAATAAATAAAAAATAAGCATGAGGAGATCCATGCCTTCACATGCCACACCCACCCTAAGGCAAACCCACTCTAAGTGCTGATGTTTGTAAATTAATTGCCTAGTCTAGTGCCTCAGGCTAAATGCATGCAGAATGCCACAATCCCCACAATATCTACAGTGAGGCATTTTCTCTCCTGTTTTTCACAATTTATCCGATTCTTTATATTATTTGACTGCCAATATCTACTGTTTTCAGTACTCTTGCTTAAACTCCTTGCTTCTTTATTAGTATTTTGTCAAAAGTTAATGAAACTAACATTTCTTGAGCATCTAGGATATGCCAGGCACTCTGCATAACATTTTGTACAAATCATCTTGTTTAAACACTAAGCAATAAATACTTCCCTGTTGAGAATTTTGGTAGCATGCCCAAGGTTTCAGTCAAGGATACTAAGTGGTGGAGCAGAGATTAAAACCCAATGGTAGTTTTATTAAAAAAGACAGAAAATTATTACAATAGATGGTTAATAAAATTTCACCACTCTGTCAACTTCCTAAACCTAAACGTATTTTTCCAATATCTTCAAGAAAAATTAGGTGTTAAGTGGGGAAGCTAAAGGCACTGGGTTTGGCACTTCATTTATATTATGTCATCTAGTTCTCACAACTCTACAATCCAGGTATTGTTATATCCACTATCCAGGGAGTAAACAGAAGTTAAGGGTGGTAAAACACTTGGCCTAAGACTGCAGAGAAAATTAAAGGCAAAGCAAGAATAGCAGCAACTGTCCTAGTGTAGAGTGTATAGTGGAGAGTGTATTAAAGCCTAATACACTCTCCACTATAACGAGGAAATTACTTTTTTCTTGCATCATTAGGTAACAATTTTTATCTTTCTTCAAAAGCCTTTATTAAAATTTACAAAGTAAAGATTGCTTCGCCGTTGCAAAAAGAAGGCAAATTCACGTCTTAAAGAACACCAATATTTAATTTGAAATGAATTAATTTTAAAAATTATTTAAATTTGTACTTTCAAGACTCAAGAAAATATGACCTATAAAGAGGAGAAAAGTCAATGAAAAGGAACAGATTGAGAAATGAAAAGGTGGAATTAGCAGACAAGAATACTATTATAAATATTCTTTATATATTCAACAAGGTAGAGAAAAGATGAACATGATGAGAAGATAAAGGGCAGATATAAAAAAGACCCAAATCAAACTTACAAAACGAAAAATACACTGGATGGAATTAATAACAAATGTTTGTGGATTAATAAAATACATTTTTTCTCAATTCTTAATCCCTTTAAAAAATACAGATGCTCCTTGACTTGTGATGGAGTTACTTCCCAATAAAATCATCATAATTTGAAAAAAAAAAATTATTTAAATTATTTCAATAGTTACTCAAATATCTTGCTATTATATAACAGGTACCTTACCTACATATTTATTCAAAACAACTTGTGCTGCTGGAATAGCATTCATCTGGAGGATGTTGTACTGGTACAGCTCTGTTTCTCTGTTGCTTTTATCTTGCAATGTTGTGCAGACCCAATAAGCATAACCTAATGCTCCTTCGGTCTTTAAAAAAGCCAGTGTTAACAAGCGGACATAGGATAATAAATATGCCAATAAAAATTACAGTAAGAAATAAAACGATGCACTTCAATACAATAAATATCACATCTCAGTGTTCTTTAAGTGTTCAAAGTACCTTTAAATGAAGGGTTGCTATGATAAAACACAGCTAAGAACATATTGAAATTACTTGCTCCAATCCTAAGTAGAAGAATCAAATGGGATAAAACGCAGAAAACAGAGCCTCGCCTGGTGGGTTGGCTTTCCCCTCCCCAGCACCATTGCCAAAGGTCAGACCAGAAAAAAAAAAAGTGAATTCTAAAACATTTTCATAAATAATCTAGAAATGTCTACCACGCCTACTCCTTATCTCATGTCTATCTTTTTCCTAGAGTCTCAGTTTCTATTCTATTAATATATGATTGCTAGTATATCTATTAAATCTCAATGTCATTTCTTCACCAGCTCTTGAAAGTTGTAGAAAAAAGAAAAATGGTAGTTCTTTAATTCAAGACAACTAATCTGTTTCTAAGAAAGAATAAAGAATAAAAAAAACTGACATCATTAACGTCTAATACCACTATCTATTCGTTTTCTTTTTCCTTTTCTTAGAGATAGAATCTTGCTCTGTTGCCTAGGCTGGAGTGCAATGGCGTGATCATAGCTCATTGTATCCTGAAACTCCAGGACTCAAACAATCCTCCTGCCTCAGCCTCCTGAGTAGCTAGGACTACAGGTATACACCATTATACTTGGCTAATTTTTAATTTTTTTTTTTAAGAGACAGGGTCTTGCTATGTTGTCCAGGCTAGCCTCAAGCAATCCTCCTGCCTTGGCATCCCAAATCACTGGGGTTACAGGCATGAGCCACTATGCCTAGCCCAATATCTATTTATTCCCTTAACAAGGATAATACTTTTCTCATTAACGAATCCTCAAGAAGAATGTTCAGATTCTTACATGCATATTTAGTTCTGTAGTGTGCCTGAAGAGATCCATGGTGTCATAACTTCCAACTGCCTCAGCAATAAGAGCCTATAAAAGGAAAAAAACAGACTCTTACTGTGTTTAAAAGAAAATAACAATAATAATACAAAATGAAACTGTCTAGAAGAACCAAAGGTTTACAAGCTGAGCTTAAAAGCAAAGTTAACCTAAGTTTTTCACTTCTATTGTTATTATTTTAACTAAATCTTCCAGTTACCTGCTACAATAAATTATTTTTAAAACCAAAAACACTTTTAAAATAAAAATTAAAAAGTGACTCTGATAATCATCTAAGATCTACTGACCTAGAGCAGTACTACACGAAGTGAGGTCCCTTGGACCAGCCTCATAATCATCACTTGGGAGCAGTTAGAATGCAAATTCTCGGGCTCCCTGGGTTCAATGGCCAACACAGAGGCTAGCATAGTAATGCCACCGCTCCCAGATGCTACCACAGTGAATGGGAACAGGAGTTTGCCTTTCTAGCTCTACTTGCTTCACCAATTAACTAGAATTAGGCCCAAGAGTCTAAAATACAACAAAAGATCTCCAAACCCTGATTAATAATTTTCTGATATGGGTGATGCTCCTACTCTCTGAACCAAAGCAACTGACTGCTTACTAATTCATTATAATTTCTCAACCAGGCAAGAACTTCGAGGCCACTCAGTCTAATCCCCTTCTTTTTCAGGTGAGAAAATTAAAATCCAGAAAAGTGATATGTTAAGATAAAAAAAGAAAAAAAAATCAGTAGGTAACAGACTCAGACTAGTAACAAAGTATCCTGATTCCTATTTGGCAATACAAAAATCTAAATTTGGGGAGGAAAGAATACTCACAAACAAGTGACAAATCAAATATGAAGATTTTACAGAAACATAATATTCAAAATGATCTTTGTAAATGTGCATTTTCTTGTACATGAGAGTTAAACAATAGAGTTCTGGGTTTATTTTTTAGGCACAGTAATATCAGACTGGTAAGTGTTCAAAGGCCCCCCCAAATCAGAGCTAAATCCTTACAAGTTTTGTGGCCTTAGGAATGACACTTAGGAGCTCTGAGTTTCTATTTCCACAACTCTAAAGAGAGTATAACACCAACCATATCTCAAAGAACTGATGATAGATTAACTGAAATAGTGTATACAAAGAGCTGAGCACAGTGACTGGCACAAAGTAAGCCCTCAAATGCTATCCGTTACCATTATTATCACTGTCATGCATATTAGTCAGTTATTGATATCAACAAGCTTATCAGTAACTATATGTTATATTTCTTACTTGTCCAATCCAGCACATTAAATAAGATGGATCAAGGGATTGGGCCATTTTGAAAGCTTCATGAGCTTGCTAGGAAAAAAAGGCAAAAAATATTACAGCAAGTCATTTTATAAACTTATTAAACCACTTACGTTTAAAAAGCATAAGTCAAACCTCTCATCATAAATATGTATGAACATAAAATTTCACTGTTTAAGCATAATTAGCAATGCTTAAAGCAGTGTTTTAACTACACAGTTCTAGAACACTCCTGGGTGCAACAGATTTCTCCCCAGGTTAGGAGTTCTGAACCCTAGCAAAAAAGGGTTCTACCTTGTAGTCTGCAGAACTTTTAACCAACCAATCATCCATCCATTAGCTAGCCATAGGTTTGAAGGCAATGATTAAATAAGGCTATCTATTCCCCTTTCCATTAGCTTAACTGGGAGGATAAGAACTCACAACCAATGAAGTCCTAACCAATGAAGTCCTAGACATGTATTATACCTGCTACTAGAGAAGGAGTGATCAACAACATAATTCTGCATTAAGCAATCAGGAAACTTCAAAAATATCTAATTTGGACACATTAACTCGGATGCTTTTTTTTCTGCTACAAAAAATAACTTTTTATTACATACTGCTTTATACCATTTTCTCAACAATCTATGTATGGCAGGAAACAGTCTTATTTTTCCTGTTTTTAAAAAGTAAGGTCATGGGCAACAACTATCCCATGCTACAATAAAACCACATCCATAGCTTATTAAGACATTGTTTTATTTAAATTAAAAAAATATGTTCATGTATTTTAAAACCCAAATTAATATTTTCTTCAATCTATTTACAATTTTCTAAATCCAGTCTTTTTTGCAGTGATTTAACGTATCCTTGAGAATATTGCAAAAGCTTTTTGGGATGAGATTCAATATACTGGCTGAAACACAAAACGGTTCAGACATGGTATTACCCATAGATTTGTGGAAACTTTCCAAACATGACCTATAAACATACTCCCAGTCACTTTAGTTCTAATTGCCTAATGTATAATTGCTCAAGTATGACAAATTACACTTGCTATTTAAAGAGATTAATATCTACTAAAGCCAAAATGTAAAGCATCCAAGTAAAGGTTAAATTTAAGCTGCTAGAGAGTACTAAATGTCTCCCTTGCGCTCATCCCCTCCACCTCCAACACTATCCACATAGGACTTCCCTTACATGTGTACAGATAAAAAAAAATGCCAAATTGATTCAGAATCGAACTGTTTTAATCTCTAAATGAACAACCAACATAATCATAAAACCAGAAGTTTCTTGAAGGTCATAAAAAGGAAAATAAATCTTACACATTAATTGACATAAATTGAATATCATTAATTAACTAGCACACTGGAGAGCATACTGGCTAGATAACGAGGTGCAAAAACATTTCTCCACAAGAAGCTGAGCTATTGAGGAGATAATAATATAGAAAACATTCTTTATTTTAAATATGACAGACAGGCAACATATTTACCTCAATATTTTCATTTGTGAGGTATAACACTCCCAAGTTGGTCCATGCAACAGCATTCTAAAAAACATACATTTTTTTTTTTCTTAAAATAGGCCCCTTGTCTACTTGAAAGTCTCAGAAAATTAGTAATACTAAATTTTGAAGTTCTTTTCCATAGACACATAGAATACTCACAACTTGTTCTGACTGGATTGATTTGATGAAACAGTGCTGAGCAAGGGCATAATTTCCAATACCTGAAAAATACAAAACTTGATGAAACTGAACTTTGTTTGAAATACACAATCTTCTAAAAATATAGAAGTGTTACTCAATTCTCACCACTGTAACATGCAACCACACCAAGAGCATTCCAGTATAAGTGATTATTACTGTCGAGTCTCACTGCTTTTTTCAGACACTGAAAAGAAGTTAAATTAGATTAATTTTTATTTCTTGAAATAGTGGCATATATATCAAGATATATGTGGTTTTACGTGAAAACACTATTTACTTCATCCAAAACATCTTCGAGAAAAGCATTATGTTTTTTAAAAAGTTTATAAAAAATTTATTTATATCATACATGTAAAGATTTCTCCAGCAACTCCTTAAGATCATTCATGTTGCTGCCTGTTTCTGCTAGATGTTGTGCTTGGCGATAATAATTAATTCCAAGGTCACACCATGTATTAGCTGTAGACATCAGTTTTAATGCACGACCGTAACACCTATGGGAATACAAAAGTGAATGTTATGTTTTTTGTTACAATGCCTTAATTCAATTCAAATGTTATTAACTGGCAATCTTTGCAAATTACCTTCCTCCAAGGTGGAGGAGCTCATTTTTCTTTAATACTTGTTTTCCTTCTTTCTGACCTAGAAGGACTCCTAAAACATGAACATTCACTTTAGATGGTGAGACAGCATACAGACAGGTACAAGCATCCCCAGCTAGCTTCCAGAGGCAGGACACATCAGCTCGATGCTGCAGAGCACTAAAAAAAGAAACAGTATGATTCTTATAAATTATTTACAAAAAGCATGAAGTTTATCTCCCTGATTATTACTTAAAACAGAAAAACTGTACATTAAGCACTGCAAATGCTTTACTGGCCTCCTCCTAAATGAATTATATCATATCACCTCCGTCATAGAAAGGGAAGAAGAAAGGGAGAAAGGGAAGGAGGAAGGGATTACTTTAAGTGCCAGAAATTTTGTGGACACTTTTTTTTGTTACTCTTCACCATTTTTATTAGAAGTAGCAGTAATCACACAAATAAATAAATAAGTTTTCCAGGACCAATTTCCTTTTAATATTAAAATGTTAAAACTACGCTTTTTGTGTTTAAGCAATGACCAAGGCAGTAAAGTTCGTAACTCTCTTACAACTGACAATCGTAAACTCAGGTTTTTGCTTTTAGATCTTCTCTCATGCTGTGTAGTTTTGACTACGTCCCCACAAATTTCATGAGTTGGGAACTCAATCTCCAGGTCAACGGTGTTGAGAAGTAGGACCTTTAAGAGGTGATTATGTCATGAGGGCCCTGCCCCCCTAAATGGATTAATACTGTTATTGTAGGAATGGGTTAGTTGTCACAGGAGTGAGCTCCTGATAAAAGAGTAGGTTCAGTCCCTTTTTTTTTCTCTTGCATTCTGCCCTTCTGCCATAGGATGACCCTCACCAAGATGCCAGCACCATGCTCCTGGACTTATCAGCCTCCAGAACCAAGTCAAATAAACTTCTATTCTTTGTAAATTAACCAGTCCGTGGTATTCTGTTATGGCAGCAAAAAATCGATGAAGACACCTCAAATAAAATGTACCAAATATATTTGGTAAGATCTGAAAGATTTTTGTAAATTTTATTTTTTAATTGGCATAACTATATATATTCATGGGGTACAGAGATTTTTTGATACATATAATTTATTGTGATCAGATCAGGGTAATTAGCATATTAATCATCTCAAACATTTATAATCTCTTTGTGTCAGGAATGTTCACTATCCTCCTCCTAGCTATTTGAAACTATATATTATTGTTAACTACAGTCATCCTACAGTGCTACAGAACACTAGAACTTATTCCTCCTATCTAGCTGTAATTTTGTGTCTTTTAACAAGTATTACCCATATATCCTTTCCCCCTACACTTCCCAGCTTCTAGTATCCTCTGTCCTACTTTTTACTTCTATGAGATCAATTTTTTTTTTAGCTTCCACATATGAATAAGCACATATGATGCTTAACTTTCTGTTCCTGGCTTATTTCACTTAACATAATGTCCTCCAGTTCTATCCAAGTTGTCTTAAATGATAGAATTTCATTCTTTTTTATGGCTGAATAGTATTCCATTGTATATAAATACCACATTTTCTTTATCCATTCATCTGTTGTTGAATATCTAGGTTGATTCCATATCTCGACTATTGTGAATAGTGCTTCAATAAACATGAGGGTACAGATGTCTCTTTGATATAATGATTTTCTTTCCTTTGGATAAGTTCCCAGTAGTGGGATTGCTGGATCATATGGTAGTTCTATTTGCAGTTTTTTGAGAAAACTCCATACTGTTCTCCACAGTGGCTATGCTAGTTTGCATTCCCATAAACCATATGAGGTTCCCTCTTCTCCACATCTTTGCCAGCCTTTATTTTTTGTCTTTTGAATAACAGACATCCTAACTGGGGTGAGATGATACCTTACTGTGGTTTTGATTTGCATTTTCCTGATGATTGGTGATGTTGAACATTAATACCCTGAGACCAAAAAAAACAAAAATCTAAACATGAAAATCTGAAGAACTACATTTATCGAAACAAGAGCAGACTGAATGAATAAGCTCAAAAAGCAAAGAGAAATATTAATTATGGTGACAGAGGGCAATTCCTTTTAGAATGAGAAAAACTTTAGCTATACATTTCTCTTCATTTTTCTCTTCTCAAGATCTTATAAATAAAACATGGCAATTTCATTTAAGCCAAGTCTCAATAATCAGCTATCACAAGCTGCTATGTTACTGGCAGATGGAAAAGCAGATGGAACATTTTTCATAGCCTTTTCTACTCATGGAGTCCAGCCAAAAATCATTTTCCAATGTCTTCCTAAGAAATAATATTAATTATTGTGGTCATGACTAAAAGCCCACTGAGAATCCAAAGGAAGGGCAATATGATTTGGAGTTCCTTTGCCTAAATATCTTAGCAACATTTCTAAAATTCACAGCAAAAAATGAGAAGAAAGGCAAAAAAGTGAAACAGAGGTGATTTTAACAGCCTAAATTCTTATTTTAAGTCCAAAAGAAATAAAATATCTATAAATTGAAGTAACTTATATCACCCTTACACAATAATTGTGATAGTATTAACGCCTTGTAAGTCTGGAAGTAAATATACATTTGGAGATTATAATTGTTTTATATGCCACCTTCTAATGGGTTATGTTACATGTTACCAGAATTACATTTCCCAGGCTCAGAAAGGCAGTATTTACAGCTAAGGTGCTGTCACCCAAAGGTTCGCATTTACTCTTAAATACCAGTTCAAATAAAGCATGCCCTTTACACAGTAACTTTCTCTTTAGAAAGAACTACATTACGTGAGACTTGAAAAGTAGCAATAAAATTCAGTGAGATAAAAAAGGGTTAGGTTTTCATTTCATATTTGGTTCATATGAAAAGCAATTCTGGAACAAGCAATAAATAGAAAACAGAGGAGAAACCAAGAAGGAAAAGAGGGGAAGTAGAAGAAAGATGTTTAAGAGTTACAAAAAATTCAAATGTACATCTAACTTGTGGACTTTTGGAAGTCATCTACCACAGATAACACTTTTTCTGACCTAACCAATGAATTCACAGTTCTATAAAATGCCAAATCTACTCAAAATTTTCTGATTCCTTTCTTGTTATTAGACACATCACTTTTTTCCTTCGCAGTTTCTCTGCAGGAGCAATCAGATTGTCATTTCCCCTTACCTTCAAGACTTACTAATAATCCTACAATTGGCTCTTAACACTGAATGTACAGCATATTGAGCACCTGAAGCCCTATTTCCCAATCAGTTCCAATTAAAGATACTCATTTCCAGGCCTACTGAAAGAGAACACTAACACCTGGTGGCAGAGCTGCTGTTCCACTAGCAGACTGCTCCTTCCTTCCTATTCTTTCCTATGCATCTAGGATGCCAGGCACTACTAAGAGCAGAAGAAATTGTAACTGTTTCCCCAAGTGCAAAACTAATAACAACGTGTATGTTATAGAATTGGCTTGTCTGTTGTTCTTTATGTTTGACATTCTGAGTAATTGCTTTATCTAGCAGAATACATAAAATGATCTTCTAAATTTGGCTTCATTATAATATTACAAAAATAAACAATAAATAATAAGAATAATACGAACCAAGTAAAATATTCCAGTGCTTTTTCTATGTAGTCTACGGCTTTTCCATCAAGATAATCAACTAGAGCTGCTTTTGCCATCAGAAGATGGCATTCACCCAAACCTAAAATCAGGTAAGTTTGTCACTGTTATTAAAACATATAAAACAAACACTTAAAATGAACTTCAAATAAAGTTATTGGTGTTATTTTAAAGCACTTTCCAGAAAATAAAACTTAATGGTATGTTACAAAATTATCTTAAAGCATGATCCTACATTCATTCAATAAGAAATTCAAATGGAAGAATTCTGTTGGAGTAAACATGCACTAGAAGTAATAAAAAAGTTACCTACGGAACTCAAGAATTTCCTTGACTTTGGACAAGTTACTTACCTGCTAAAACTTTGGCTACAAAAAATGCGGATATTATCTATATGTTACTCTCTATCGTATTACTACGTATTAACTATTGTGAAAGAAGATACAATCTTTTTACATTAAAATCTGTATAGCAAGCTATACTATAAGAATTAAATGAAATAGTGATTACCTAAAGTGCCTAGTAAAGATTTCATAAATGTGGGTTCTCTTGAGGAAAGAGTTTTACAAAATTAAAAAAAAGTTTCAAGCCGTAAGTTATATGTCATTTACAATACACTATTTGTGTGCTCACTTCAGCAGCACATATACCAAAACTGGAATGATAAAAAGAAGATTAGCATGGCTACTGAGCAAGGATGACACAAAAATTCATAACGCGTTCCTTAAAAAAACAAACAGAAAAAAAAGTTTCTTTAAAAAGGAGAAAGAAGAAGGAAATGGAGGACAGTAAGCATATATAATGAGCTCTCAGCTTTTTTAATACAATCATTACAAATGTAGGTTATATATGGATGGTGGTATTTTATTTTATATTACCAAAAATAACTTAGATAACTACAAAACAATGCAAGTTGTCTCTGAAGTTTAAAAAAAAATGTAATAAGCTTGTATAACTTACAAAGTAATTAAAGGTATTAAGATATTCTGGAGACATAATGAATTAATTATCAAAATGTAAGAGTGGGGAAACACATTTTAGAGAGCGCTTTTTGGATCTAATAGTTATCATACTGTTTGTCTAAAAGTTAAATCTCTATCACATTACTGTTTATTAACTTATGAAACAAGATTTGATCTTTTTATATTCAAATTTATATAAGCTATACTGTAAGAGGTTCATATGGATGCTTGCTGTTGACTAAGTCCTTTTCAAGTTATTCAATACATTTAGGCAGGAAATCTACTCAAGGATTTCATACTTCAGGATCATAAGAGTCAAAGGAGCTACTAAAAATAAATTACCTTTTAAAGCAGGCACATAATCTTCTGTCTTTTTAATGATCATCTGGTATTGAGCTACAGCCTCCTTATATTTGCCTAGGATTTGCTGTATTGCTGCAACCTTAAACACACTGTATGTGGATTCTGGGTTCAGCTCACTGGCTTTTGTGAAGGACTTCAAGGCTGTTGTGTAGCCTCCTCTGCTTAAGTATGCTTCTCCTAATGATTCCCAACAATTGAAGTCCTTTGGGTCTGCTCTTAATGCTGCCTGTAAACTAAAATTTAAAAAGCCGTAAGAGAACTAAAAGTTATGGAACTATCTCCAAATCTGAAAGGAAAATATAAAATAAATAATTCAAGTAATCATATATATCTGTGGCTCCTTCTACTTATAAAAGTGCTATTTAAAGCAGGTAAATCTGTTCCTTTTATGATTAATTTTTTAATACTAATAAATGTTATTTTAATTTCAGAACAAATAAGAATAAAATGCTTTTTCTGAAAAAGTGCTGAACAAAATTTCTTTTCCTTGATTATCTCGAAGAACTTGAGTTTTCTATCCTACTAGGACAGGTGTCCATCTCAGTTTGTCACATCAGTCCATAATCCCCCACCAGCGATCCTTTTACCAAACAGAAATATCACAGTTAAAATACAGAAACGATAGGTATGCTTTAAATATCTGATCAAATTCCATTTCCGTGAAAATGCCTCTACTCTAGATACTAACATAAACCAGAAACAATTTTATCTTGATTCGAATACATTTAAGTACATTTAAGTACTGTTCAAATCAAATGACTCAATTTGATCATATATGAGCTGCTCCCAATGCCCTTTAAGCTGCCAAATGTCTCCCTTGCCAAAAACAATGTATGTCAGCAGAACAACGAAGATATGTACCTCAGCTTCTCATCACTAAAATTTCTATTGAGAACTACTATACATATTTATTAAGACTTCAATTCACTAATCTGGCTATCTCCTCAACAACAGGACAGCATTTAATCCATCTCTGCAATTCCACTGCCCTGCAGACAATAAACACCAATCAATCATAAAGTAATTTTGTTATTTCTTCTCTCAAAACACAACCCAGTAAGACACAATTAAAATGCTTAATTTAAGGAATCGTTATGCTTGTCTAACATAGTTTAAATACAATAAGGTGCCTTACTCAGCCACTGCTTGAGAATGCTGACCAGCTTTCAAATAGTATAGTCCTCGCCTAAGCCAGGCCCATTTTGCCGTTCCAGCACTTGCCTTTTGAGTTACTGTTGTTAGGATAGCTAAGGCAGTTTCCTAATAATAAGAAAATACTAATATTAGATATACTGGACATTATAAAAAGACAGAACGCTCATGTAAAGTATACAAATATATTTTCATTTCCCACTTCTGATTTTTTAAACTTACACTGGTATACATCAAACTATAATTTCAACAATAAGTGGTTAGTAATTTAATATCTGCCAATGGAAAAAAACTTTACTTACAGATGCAAAAATATTTATATTGCACCTATAGAAAAAAAACTAATGATAACTTTCAAGTATACATATATAAAAATATTTTCATTTATATACTCAGGATAAAAAAACAAAAAGCAAAAGTGGTTATCAGACATACCATATCTTCAAGCTCCACACTTAGGTCAACCGCTGCAGCTCCAGATTCAGCATCAGAGTCATCTAATTCAAAGGCTTTCCTATAACATCCACGGGCTCTGTTTTTATCTCCCACTACATCTCTATAATAATGACCTAAATAGCAGAAAACTTTGCCCATATATGTATCCAGTCTTGCAGCCTTTGAAATAAATATTGATAATACCAGAACATTAAAAGTTCATTTAATGAGTATCTTTACAAATACAGAAAATATACAGATTAAAGAAAAAGGAAATAACTTCATTAAACATACAAAAATATGCCAAAAAATCCTTTAATGTAAGATTTAAAACAGACAGGAAAGCTGTCCCTCACTGGTTATAGAAAGTAAACGGAAGTATAAAAATATTTTCTTTTTTGGTAAAGGAAATGTGAAATTAGAGCTGTTACTGAATTAATCTGCTCTTATAAGTCAAGATAAGAATGTAGGACTTATAGATGTTAAACATCTAAAAAAACAGGATTTTAAACATCTAACTTGTATGCTCATAAAACTACAGTGAAAATTACCTAAAAAGTGTTGTTTACAAGAGATAATTATGTCCGTTTTCTACAACACATGCTTTGCAAAAAGTAACTCTTACATTTTATGTTTTATTTTTTTCCTTGAAAACCCATATAACACCATCACAAAACCTTACAGATGAAAGGTAAAGCACAAAAAACAGTTCCGTAAAGAGTAACTGTAACTAATGTATATGATTATTATTTATGATTTTATAATGCCATTTCAACTAGGAATTGAATTGTAGCACTTGCTTTACCTTCAGAAAGTGGGTAAGAGCCTTTGTTTTATCTTTTCTTGTCTCTTCACCCATGAACCAGTATGTTAATCCAAGTTGGTAATGATATTCTGCAACTTCGGTATCTTTCTCAAGAGCTCTCTGAAAACTAAGTCACCAAAGGGTAATAAAAAGAAATAGTAAAACAAATACACACACACCCACACGCAATATAGGAGACTCCTAGTTGGAACAATCAAAGTTTGAGTGATTCAGAGGTGCCAAATTAGAAACCAATCATCACTTTAGGATTTATATTATCATAAGGAAAAAAGTGATTTGTTTTTGAAGAAGAGGAGCTTAAAAAAGCACAGTGGCCTTTTAGCACTACCATGTGCTAAGTGTTCAGACTATACTGAACATTACATCTGCTTAGTGAACATTATGATCAGCTAATTAGTTTTTTTTTTTTTTTTGAGTCCGAGTCTTGCTTTGTCATCCAGGCTGGAGTACAGTGGAATGGTCCTGGCTCACTGCAACCTCCACCTCCCAGGTTCAAGCAATTCTCGTGCCTCAGCCTCCTGAGTAGCAGGGACTACAGGCATGTGCCACCACACCCAGCTACTTTTTGTATTTTTAGTAGAGATGGGGTTTTGTCATGTTGCCCAGGCTGGTCTTGAATTCCTGCGCTCAAGAGATCACCTGCCTTGGCCTCCCAAAGTGCTGAGATTACAGGTGTGAGCCACCATGCCCGGCCAAGATCAGCTAATTAGATTTGAAACCCATCATATAATTTTTTATAGCTACTGTACTACATGCTAAATACATTTCTTTAAAATACTAAAACTTAAAGCCTACAAAGATCAAATTCATACAAAATCAAACCTTCATCGAGCCTACTCATTTTGAATTTTTGAGAAATATAAAGAACTAAGATGTAAATGGTTCTATGAGCAATCTATATATCCTTACCATTTTTCTGCTTGTAGATAGTCCTTTTTGGTGAAATGAATCAAAGCCTCAAGGGCATGCACTTCAGCTAGGTCAGGGTAAGAAGAGAGAAGGTCTTCCATAATCTATAAAGTAGACACCTGTCAATTCTATACCCAAATAAAAATGCTTTTAACTCAAAAAATGCTCAGTTTGAATAAAAAAGCCAACCTTTGTAGCTTCGTCTAATGAACTTTTGTTCCGGTAGGCCAAGCTTTTGAGAACCAAAAGTCCTGGGATATTATCTGCATCAGAAATCTAGAAAATAATTGTAAAGAACTGCTATAACTCTCCTTCAACACAACCACAGCAATGTTTGCTTTAATTAAAGAATGAACACAGAAAGCAGGGTCCTAATAGAATAAAGAAATAGAGGTCCTGATTTCTATCACTAATAACACATCTTCACTCTTCATAACCTTTTTATTAGGGAAAATCTCATATACATAAAAAAATTACAGAAACTAGTATAATAAACCCACATGTACCCATCATCCAGCTACAAAACCACAAACTCACAAGCAATCATTTTTTTCATCTATACCTCCACCAATTTTACCACACTTCTGCTCAGATTATTTTGACACAAATCCCAGATATTGTAACTTTTTACCTGTAATACTTCAGCATCTATATCTAAAAGTTCATTTCTAAGTTGCATAACCACATTACCATTATCGTACCTAAACAAAACCAAAAA
Organism: Hylobates moloch; assembly: GCF_009828535.3. Classification (NCBI taxonomy): domain Eukaryota; kingdom Metazoa; phylum Chordata; class Mammalia; order Primates; family Hylobatidae; genus Hylobates; species Hylobates moloch. The sequence goes on along the minus strand of NW_026652281.1, from coordinate 52,698,766 downwards.
ACATCCTTAACACTATCAAATTTCTCAGTTGTCTCATATTTGAACAATTTTAAAAATCAAAATCTAAATAAGATACATACATTTGAACTGACTAATAATGCCTTAAGTCTCTTTTAATTAATAAGGTCCCCCTCCTTCTCTTTTTTTCTTCCTTACAATTTAACTGTTGAAAAATATGGCCTATTTGTCACAGTTTCTCAGAGTCTGGATTTTGCTAAACATATTCTCAAGGTGTTTAACATGTTCCTTGGTTCCCTGTATTTTCTGTATATTAGTAGTTGGGTTGAGAGGTTTGAAGATTCCCAAGGATACTTCAGGTCTTCAGGTGTATTTGCACATTTGCACTTGGTTGTGTCTGACTGTCTTTTTTTTTTTTTGGAGACAGAGTCTCGCTTCGACACCCAGGCTAGAGTGCAATGGTCTGATCTTGACTCACTGCAACCTCTGCTTTCTGGCTTCAAGCGATTCTCCTGCCTCAGACTCCCAAGTAGCTGGGATTACAGGTGTGCACCACCAAGCCAGACTAATTTTTCTATTTTTAGTAGAGACAGGGTTTCACCATATTGGCCAGGCTGGTCTCAAACTCCTGACCTCAAGTGATCCGCCTGCCTCGGCCTCCCAAAGTGTTGGGATTAGAGGCATGAGCCACTGTGCCCAGCCTGATTGCCTTTGTGTGATGTTAGTAGCCATTAACCCTTGATGCCTAGATCTATTAATTCACTGAGGATTGCAAAATGGTGATTTTCTGTCATTTTCTCTTATGAGACAGAATACTTCGACAAAGGCAAATTTCTCCTACCTTCATTATTTCATTATCCTGAGGAATGATTCAGATAGAAAAGGCAGGATAAATGCCTTTATTCTTCATAGTTGGGTTCTTAGCATCCCCCCCAAACATTTGTTTTCTTGAGGACATTTGCTGAGTTTTCTGAATCATCATGAACACATGGATTTAAAATATCTGATGTGTTTCAACATACCACATTAGTAATGCCCACTTTAGCCAGTAAGAATCTCTTTATGCTAGCTCTTGAGCCCTTTTGCAGTCTGAGCCCTTTTATAGTTTCTTGCTTTCTAGCATGACAAGGTGTTCTTGGTTCATCTTGCACATTTTCTATCTCAGAACTGGACTCTGCTAGTTCTCCAAAATAGCAGTCATTTGTTTTTTTGTGAAAACATTATTTGAAAAACCTTTATAAAGCATTCACACAAAACACATTATTGGTGGGATGGCAAAAAGAAAACAAGAAAATATTAATTGTTGAAGGATGCTGACAACAGTTCTGATTTTAAAGAAACATTATGAAATACAAAGCCCTTTGAAATATATAAAACTGATTTAAAAACTCAATTTTAATTTTAGACCAGTAATAGTCCTTACCTGACAAAAATCTTTAGGGCATAATGCTATAATTCATAATTTACCAGTTATAGTTTTTTTCAGTATGGAATTTCAAATTGCTTTAACTCAAAACACTAAGAAATCGGTTTCATTATGAAATATCAACCTTTCTTTGAATGAAGCAAATAAACATTCTCTACCATGAAGCTAATAGTGTCCTTAATATTCTTGTCAAATCTGCAGAACACTTCCTGAAGGAAAAAATTTGGAATCTCAAATTAATAATAATCAAGTAGTAATAACCTAAGCAAGTAATAATAATCAAGTAGTAATAACCTAAGCAAAAAGAAGAAAGGAGAATGAGGTCTAGAACTAAAGAAATAGTCTTATATAATGAGTACTGTAAGTCCTTAATCAAAAAGCAAACAAATAACTTTAGAAGTTCCCAAATGTATGAATGACTTATAAAAGTGCAGATGTGGTGAATTCATACCTCTAACACGAAATCTGTGTAAGTAAATTTTGTGGTAGGCAGAGAATGGTTGTTGCCTGGTTGACTGGAACCTAACTAGAGTTGAAGAAAAAAACTTGAAAAGACTACCTGATCAAGCGTACGAATTGCTTCCTCTGAAGAGTCATAATCTGAGAGTTTAATCAAAGCCTCTGCTTTCAAACGAAGACAAAGATTCCTCTGATAAAGACTGTTACCAGACGCACCAAGATTATCTATGATCTTCAGAGCTGGCAAAATTAAGGGTATCCAAATGAAGACAGCCATATCACTTCTGTTTATTTTTTCTTTTTTAAGGATGACATATAATAAATTGCAGATACAATAAGCATAAATTTCCAAAACAATATACATGAAGAATAACTCAAAGCTAAATATAAATTCTTCCCTGACTTCCTTATGGAAAGACCTGAATTTAAAACAGAACATATCTGAATTTAAAACCTCTATCTTCACACAACATATAATAAAACTGAATATCCTAAAAAACGACAATGGCTATCTATATTTGCTAAACAATAAAGGTTAGCCCACAACCAAAGCACCTGTAACAAATATAAGAAATTAAGGATACTGGAAGGGGAAAGCAGCTGAATTAGAATGGACCAAGGTGAACTGTTTCTTAGTTACAGGGGGCAAGCTACCAGGTGGGTCAGAAATAGTGAACCACTTTCATGATTTCCTATTCCCCACCCCTCACCCTGTCACATTCAAATAGGCTCCAAGATGCCTAAGGTTTCCCCTCTCTATATCAGAGAAATTAAGAACTCATGTGTCTTCGACACACCAGAAACTTCCTTGTTACAAAGACAGAGGACCTCCACACCCAAGCCTAAACTGACTATGTCAATATTCCAAATGCAGGAAAATTTTGCTAAATATTCATTGTCAGTTTAAAAATAAACACACTAGTACACATGCATGCAGACTTTTATTTAACCTCATTGAAATTAAAATTGGCAATTTAAAATACAAAATATAGCATTTTGGTTTTTAAAATCACTATCTTTGTCCTTTAAGATAAAAACAAATAGGGTTGGTCACTCTTATGTGTCAACCCAGAAGGTATCAAAAATACCTTGACTGCATGAAAGAATAGCTTCTTTAGGTCTATGCATTTTGACTTGGGCTTCTGCCAGATGGTACCATCCACTTGTGCAGACAGGGCTTTCCTTTAACCCTAAAAGGATAAAAACAATCACAAAAAACAAGGTTTCTGTGACTACATAGATGAACAGCACTAATGCCTACTCTCCAAACCACTCCTCCCCTCTTCATCTCTCATATCTTATCAGTTGCAAAGTCACACTGATTCTCTGCCTCATTTCATTCCCCACCATACATTTTTCTCCATCTCCACGTCAGTTCAGAACCTCCATCATCTTTATCCCAAATCACTACAAGTGCTTGTCATCCACCCCAACGCATTCTTTACACTGTAGCTAGAGTATCTCTAAAAATACAAATCAGATTATAAAATTCCCCTGCTAAAAATATTTTACTGACTCCCCACTGTTGTCAGGATACTGTGCAAACTCCTTACCGAGGTCTTGCTAGGCCCTTCTACAATCTCACTTCTTGTCCCCTCCTGTACATACACTTCATTCTCAAACCCTGGTGAACTACCTGCAGTTCTCTGAACAACAGTTTTCCTCTTAGCTCAGGCTATTTCACAGATTCATCTCTGCCTAAAATGTTCTTCCCATTCCCTTCAACCACCTACCTGGCTTGTATTTACCATTCAGATCTATAATTTGAATGTAGGTTTTTCCAGAAACATCATACATAGTAAGATTAAGTTAAAGCCTAAGTTCCTAATGCATATATATCTACATGTCTGCCTTCCTCCCTCCCTCCCTCCCTCTCTCCCCCTCCCGATTTGCTTTTCACTTTGCTTTCTATCTTTTCTTTTCTTTTTTCTTCCTATATCGATATCCCTATTTTACAAATGAAAACACTGACACACAGTAAGTTTAACTCTTCTGAGGTCTTGAAATTAGTGATAAGCGGAGTCAGAGTTCAAACCTAAGCAGAGTTCAAGGTATGTAGGTACATTTTTTTCCCTTCTACCTTAGATAGACATTCCTTAAAGAAAGGCTCAAAGATAAATGCCTACTGACTGAATAATAATTATACTTCATGTTACATGACATATACTGTACATTTACCTTCTGTTAGGTTCCTAACAGCATCTTCATACTTTTTGTCTTGTAATGCTTTAATGCCTAAGCCAATGAGGCCTGGACCACTTTTTGAATCCATTTCCACTAATCTGCAACAATACTGCTGCCCTTCATCAGTAAGATTTCCTGGAATTAAAAGAAAAGGTTATTAGTATACATATATCGAGTTTCTAAATGCCCAAACCCATATTCTTAAATCTCAAAATCTGCCTTTATATTCTTATGCATCCTTCACCACATGCTGACTCCAGAAATTCAAAACTTAAATAGACCAGCAAATGCAGAAAATATTAACATTTAATTTAAATAATTATGCTTTTTCATCTTCTTAAATACTGGAAGTAGAAACCACTTTAGGATTTCAGACAAGAAACCTGCTACTTGCCAGTAGACTAAGCCACATAGCCTACTGCTTGCCAGCTGTAACAATTTGGTTGTTAAATGAAGGGGCCCTTGTCAAAGCAGAGAGTCTTCCTCAAGTTCTCTTCCTGGGCAACCATGCGCTGCTAGAGACATGGCAGTCAGATCCAGCGGACTCTTCCAGCATCCAAGGATCACAAGATAGGCGGGTTACTCATCACGACACTGCACAAAGACTTAGTCACATTCCTCTTAAGTTTACAAATTTACCAGTACATTTCCACATTTTTCTAAAACTATCTTTTTCTATATAAGTGAATTGTGACACTTATGAAATAGTCATCCAATGCCTACATTTATTTTATTTTCAAATTTATTTTGGTAAAATAGTTTAGAAAACATTATATATTTTGTAATATTTCCATTTTCCCCAATCTCAATCCCAGAAAAGCATAAAAACAAACAAAAATTTGTAATTTCTGTTTTAGAATAAATTGTGAATAGCATTCACAAGTTTAATAAATCATTTAATCACACAGGAGAATTCTTAAAAAGACAGACTAGGCCGGGTGCGGTGGCTCACGCCTGTAATCCCAGCACTTTGGGAGGCCGAGGCGGATGGATCACGAGGTCAGATCAAGACCATCTTGGCTAACACAGTGAAACCCCGTCTCTACTAAAAATACAAAAAATTAGCCGGGCGCCGTGGCGGGTGCCTGTAGTCCCAGCTACTCGGGAGACTAAGGCAAGAGAATGGCGTGAACCCGGGAGGGTGGAGCTTGCAGTGAGCCGAGATGGCGCCACCGCAGTCCGGCCTGGGCGAAAGAGTGAGACTCCGTAGCAAAAAAAAAAAAAAAAAAAAAAAAGACAGACAGACTACAACTTGAAGCAATAAATATGGGAAACAAAAAAAATTCCTGAAAAAAAAAGACCTGATGCTTTAATAACTATATAAAACATATAAGCCCAAACCACACGTAGAACCACTGTTTCAGTCACAGATGTCAAAGGTAAATTATTTGCATAATACTATGTAGCTCATATATTTCAAATTTTTGAAAACCATTTGCAAACCAAACCAATGTATAATCCATTAGTAATATGTAGTAATATGTTATATACTGATTTAGAAATCCAAGTTAGCACTGAAAATGAAAAGAATTCATAATGGCTAAAGAGTTAAAACTTCAGTATGTTTGGCAAAATATGAAAACAAATTGGAAGAAATACTACTTTGATTAGTAAGCCAGTGAAAAAGACACAAGCCTGCTACTATTATGCTTCCAGGCATGAACTTCCTTGTCAATATGTTCTCACCATAGCTTCCATAAATATGAATTCCAAAAATAGATATGCCTAGTTCCATACACCCTATATCCTCCCAAGAAAACTAGCAGCTTTTTCCCTTTTGATCCAGTGGTATTGTCTAAACTAGACATTGTCTGCACTATCAGAATCACTTGGAAGACTTGTTAAAACACAGTCTGCTGAGCCCTATCCCTCAAGTTTATGGTTCAGTAGGTCTGTTTAAGACCTAAGAATTTACATTTCTGAGAAGTTACCAGGTGATGCTGATGCTACTGGTCCAGAGATCATACTTAAAGACCACAGGTCTACAATATTTGCTAATACCATACACCACCTTTACTATTAGTCTTATAACATGTATATTCTGCCCTTATTGCCTCTGTGGCTAAATGGTAACCTCTGGAGAGTAGAGACCAGCATGGCATCTGATACATGGTAGGTGTTCATTAAATTTTGTGACAGTCCTTTAAAAATACCATTATGAACTGATGTTCAAAAAGGCTTAGTCTGTTAACAGCTGAAAATTACTATAAAAAATTTAAAATCTTCACCATCCTAAAAAAAAAAAAGCTACCAAACTCTTATCTTTTATCTCTACCCATTGAGTCTAAACACTCTGCCTCCATAGAAACATAATTTATGACAGACTACCTTGACTACATAAACTGCCTGTATTACAGGAAATATACCTGGGATGAAAATAGGAAAGAAAAATCATGCATCTCTCCAATGAACATCCGTATTTAGGGTAGCTTAAACAACACACAGGTAATCAAAGTGTGGGTTGGTACACGAAAATAGTTTCCAAAAGGCTGAGATGAACATAAACGACTTTTAAAACAAGGTAAACCTTCCTAACATATTTCCTTTGCTAAAGCCTGGGAGCATAACAATAAAAACAAAATAAGATTTGGGGAGACTATGTTCATGTTCGGCCCTGGGTAACAATTCTCTGCATATGACCAAGTGGCACTCAGAGGAATTTTCTATAGTGTTCCCAAAACTATCAACAGTAATAACAACACTAATGATCCTTGTGTAAAGAGACATGGAATATTTCAGCTTCAACTATCAATCCTTCTCTTCTTCATACTTACTCTTGTTGAGAATACTAGCTAAATAAATACCTTGGTGGAGGACAAAAACAGAGGAAATATAATTCATTGCTTTTGAATTCTATTCATTGCAAATGAATAGAAAATCATTTACTTATCTGCTCTTTTTAACATTTAAAGGATTCTAAGGTCCCACATTTAACAACTTTAAAACAGTCAGACAATATTATTTTTATTTCTCAAAAAAGCAAGCCAGATTTGGAGCTAATGAATGCTCAAATTCCAAGGGTAGAGGGCATTCTGCAGAGGTCCATGTTGGATGCTAAGTAGTAACTATGAAATTGTTTCTTAAAGTTTACTACAAAAAGTCAGTTTTTCTTAAAATTAATTTCTGACATCCCAAAAAAAGCTGATCAATACTATCTAACTTTTCTTTTAAATAAACTTAGCTTGAGAGGGGGAAAAAACATGTACAATTTGGTGGCATTCATATTTATTTTCACCTGGATTTTCTAATAGTTTTAAAGCACAAAATCTTAAACCAGCTCTTTTCTGCTTGAATATGAAGAACCAAGCTTTTTTATCCTCCCCCATTTCAGCAAAAAAGCAAAATAAGATAAATAAAAAAGTCATTTAGCATGGAAAAAAATTTCAACAGATGACAACTGTGAAAGCCAATCACTACTTGTTATATGAAGCTTTATAAACTGAGTCATTTTGAAAATGAATTTTCGATTCTCAACAGGCAAAGCAGGACAAAGGAGAATGAAATACATTTGTTCTCAGTGGAGGAGAACCCAGTGATTAACTGCTGTGAAGTAGCAAATTCTGTACATACTGAAGTACTTTGTGGGAGGGCGGCTCAGACTTCAGAGACCTTACAGATTCTCAGAAGTTCTCAATACACTGAAAGTCGGGTTTAGAAGAGCAGTAAAAAGAAAAAAGCATAGATTCCTATTGTCCTACATTAACTATTGAACTTCCACCTCAAGAATATTACTTTAACTTGAAATGTACCTAAACCTAAATTGCTCAATTCCACAAATTCCTGCAACCAACAATTCAGAAGGGAAAGAACTCTTCCCTGGTTTTACCATATCTGTAAATATCCACATATACTCTCTTTTTGCTGTGATACAGACCTTCTTTTCTTTCCATTCTACATAATACAAATCTAGAACCTTATTCAAAAAATGATTTTTTTCATTTGAACCAAGACACTTTCTAATCAATCAGTATAATCCCTTCACTATCTCTTTATCAGAGCACTTTGTCAACCACCGAATTTATGTGCAAAACTCTGTAGACTATTTGTTGATCCTATTTTTTTCTATTATTTTGTAGGCATTTTAGAATATAAGGACAACTCTACATTATAGGTACATTTATGCTTATTGAGAAAGCATTCCATCAGTCCTCAAAAATAATTTTCAAAGTATTCACTGTGTCATTTGGCATGTGAGCAAGGCAAGACTGAGGTAATAGTGCAAACCATAAATAGCTGAATAGGAAATAAAGAGAAAAGAGTGAACACCAGCCATTAATTTTTCAATAACAACAGTAACAGCAGAATAGAGAAAAAGAATTGGTATCAGGGGCCATACAATAAAGAAAATCAGCCTACTTATCTTTGGAACACACTGAGTCTTATATTAAAATTGGAAGGATCTGGGTGATTTTGGAACTAAGCTTCCTATCAGGAAAAAAAAAAATCACAAGACTTCATAAGCATGCTCCTTGTGCTTGGTGTACCTCATCCTCCTCAGCTTCAGTGCAACACTCATAATGTTAACTAACTAACCTACTAACTCTTTCTTCTTACACCACTCCTGCCAGGCAGCTATTGCAGTTCTTCTCCCACCCCTCTAAAAGCTTACTATCCCCTCTGCGGGCTTCACTTGCTCATCCTACTACCTAATGCACTTAGTCAAGTCCACTTTCCTTTGTATACCTGCTTTTTCCTATTCTTTCCCCATCACTGTAATCTAAGCTCTAATTCAATCACTTTCATTTAAAAAGATAGCCTTAATAAAAAGCCTCATAATCATAAACTCAGTTGGCTCAATCTGTCAAGACAGACCATAATAATCTCACTTCTGAAATGCTCTTTCCCTGTCGTCTGTGTTGCTTCTCGTCAGAGTCCACCTTCTTCTCTGACCTCATCCCTTCTCTTCCTCCACTTACTCCCTCTCTTTTTCATCTCTTTCCCTCCAAGCCAGCCAGCATTGCCCAAAGTACAGTTCTCAGTATTTTTCCCTTTAGTCCTCCTCTGATGGCAACCATTCCACGTCATTTTCACCTACATGCAAATGACTTCCAAACCATATGTCTACCCTTAGTATTGATCTCTCATCTGCAAACCACTGATGGGCATCTCCCATTAACTGTCCCATTAACATCTCCTCTCAATAACCTACATTTCATACAAATCATCATGCCATATTGGGCCAACTTTTCACGAGAGGTGAAAGTTAAAATTGATTTTTGCCTCTCTTTCCCTCTAGGAAATCACTTTCATTTTTTCATTCATCTGTTCCTTTCTATCTTCACTATCATACTCCTCGTTCATTCAAATCTAGTGTCACTTAGTCTACTGGAGCTAGTCCACCTTCTGTACAATCTGTCCTGCACACCATGTTAGTTTAAGACTTTATACTCCACTCACTATGCTTTTTATGTTCTCTTTCTTCTTATGGTAGTAAAAAGTACTCTCCTAAGTCTATCTTTGACTCAGTTAAAGTAAGGCAAAGGGCATCTGCTTCTACCAAAACCAGAGCTGAAGGTAACAGTATTTTTTTATTCAGACACCAGGAAAAAAAAAAAAAAGTAAAAGAGGACTTTAAAGGAGAGTTAAAATGAGGAGAACTGAGATAGGTGCAATGATCATTTTCTACCAAGGAATTTTCCTTCACAGTTATCTTTAGCAGTAGTTTTCAACCCTTTTTTCACTATGACACATGTGAGGGTCATTCACATACAAAGCATTCTCATGTATATACTCATTTAGCAACAAAGTGAAAAAAATTAAATGGATTAGTAAAGCTCTGCAATAAGTGACAATCACTACCACACTGGTGTATGTACTAATATTTCTATTTCAGTGACTGACTTCTGTGAACTTGTTCACCTCAAGAGAATACAGGCATGAAATTCAGGTTATTTAAAAAAAAAAAAAATCTATTCAGCACAGATACTGACCAAAAGGAAAGAGGCTGGTGGAAAAACCAATACAGCCAACCTCTTGTAAACTGGTGGAATACCAGCCCTGGACACAAGACATCCATAGCTACAGGTTTGCCAACTCCCAGCAAGCTAGTTGTCATCACTTCTCTCTTCCTCCCAAACAAAGTACATGAAGATACAAGAGCATGAAGTATACACAGAGACAAATTCTCCCACTTGAATATGCTCTATTTCATTAAAAAAGGAGATTCAGGAGTTTAATTACTTTATAATATTACAATATTCATAACAGTGTTCTTATGACACTGTGACATAACATCAACACTGAGGCAGCTAAACTTTCCAAAAATCCTTTCTGTGATATTCATAGCTCTGTGTAATATAGCCTGACCTATTTAGCCAAAATATATCTTAGTTATTTCTTCCACTATAGCAAGCAAACCTATTTTACCATTCCTAAAAAATGCACCTAGCTCCACATCTCTGCTCATGCCAGCTGGAATACATTTCCCCTACTCCTGTTTATCTAGTATCTATAAAAAATTCAAGACCCCCTCCAATTCCCACCATTAAAAAGATTTCACTGATCAACAATAAATCTGGCAACTCATAATTCTTCTGTATTACTGTACTTTCCTACATTTATTAGCCTTTTCATGTACACAAAGACGACACATTATACTCCTTTTTATGTCCAGAAACACAGAAACAACACCTTAAACATGGCAGACACTAAAACATTTTTTGATTAATAACATCACTCATATAATCACACACCTCTAGGACACACACTATAATAAGGAAGAAATTACCTGATTCAATTAAATGCAAACAAAGCACTTCTAATGGATACTGTACAGTAGGATAGATGTTTATCATTCCTTCACAGGCCTTCTTCAATCTAGCAGTCTCATGAGGAAACTTGAAAATATAAAAGCAAAATACACTATATTCTAGTAGTAGTAAAATGTATTTATGAACACTTTGCTAATTAGAAATACATACAAGTCACATTAGAGATTTAAAAAATCAACTTACTTTGGATAAACTCTGAATGAAATGCCTATAAAGTACTTGGTGATCTTCACTAGGAATCTTATCTGATAATCCCAGTGCATTCTCAAAAGCAGTTAAAAGCTGAAACAAATAAAAAAGCTATCATCTGTATCATACTTAAATGACAAATGATTAAATGTATAAGACTCTCTTACACAAACTACACCTTCAATCAACTGCAAATGTATTCTACAGTCTGACCCTGACAACTTCAATGAGGAAAAACATGTATTTGTAAGTTTTGGAATGCATTCTAACTCCAACTGGCCAGCAAACTGCACTCAACTGGTAAGTAACAACTATAATTAACAACATTAATTTAACAAAACGCACTTCCAAGTGCCTGCTGTCTCCTACAAAGTAGTCAACCAGAGTATAGTCTTATATGCTAGTATAGCTGCTACTGCTCACATATCATTTTTAAAACAATTCTGAAATCACTAGCACGTTCTTTGAAATATCTTCAATGATAGCAAATCTTCAACCTTTAAAAAACCATTATAAAGTTGGGTGATACTTTTGGTAAAAGAAAAGCAGAGATATGACTGAACTGTTATGAAATCACTTCTCTTATGCAATATTAGCTGACTCTGAAGAACATTCCATCACCTCTCTTATGCAGTATTAACTGGCTTTGAAGGCCAACAGGCCTTCTAAATATGTCAATATGTCTTGAATAAGAACAGTAATACTAGAATCCAAGGCAAGTGGTATAAAGCACTTCATACCACTCAGTTGGCTACACGTTCTACTTTAAAATGAATACTCATCACTTAATACCAAAAAGCCATAATGTAGTTCAATATCTCAAATTTTCTTTGGAAAGTATGGTATAAAATCTACATAAATAAGTAAAATTTTGCTGCCCTGATAAAGTTAACAATCTTACAAAGAAGGAACATAGCTCAAAACAGTCTAGCATAAAAGATTTTTAAAAACAGTAATAAAATTATTCCAAATGAAAAATCTGTAATACATTTTTTTCTAAATACTCAGTATTCAAAGTAACAATAAATACTACCATCCTTTTATCTATTACTAACAGTTAGAAATCAATTCTTAAAATCATAAGTACAATTAATTCTCTGTCATGGAGGAGGGTAGGATAGACCATCCAAAAAGTTATTTTACTTATTTTGGAATGTGTTTGATATTCTGGTAACCTACACTATTTTAAGGAAAATAATGAAGTTATATTATGATATTATACAATTTAAGAGAAACTGCTAAGCTACCTAATTTTGTCACTGCTCAATTTTTTCCACAACTGAATCTATGCACAGATAAATCATGTTATCACACACAAAAAAGAAATCTTATTCTCATATTTTTATCCCCAGCTCTTAGGACACTGCCTGACATAATAGGTAGTCAATAAATATTTTCTGAATAAACAAATCAATGAGTGAACAAAGGAATATATATAAAAAGAAATGAACTTCCTATCCTATATAGAGTCTATATTTGTTTATTTAAAAATTCCACTCAATTTAACAAGTGTACATTAAGTAGCTATTTACTATAATAAGAAATTAAGTTGACTTTTAAAGTTACAAATAAAAAAAGGAGAATGATAGATATATTTTCCAAATGTAGTTCAAAACCAAATTTTTTTTAGTCTTTCAAAAATTCTTTTCAATTACTTTAAAATCTGCACAATAAAGACTTTTTTTCTAGGTGAAAAATAATAAATATAAATATACTAAATACTAAATTTACTCTAAATACTAAATATAAATACTCTAAACAGTGGAATTGTTAAACCTCAAAGTAATTCAGTACTCAGTCAGAAGGGTAAAGAAACACACCTTTAAAGGTATAACTTTTTAGACATCATAAGCAGTTTTGTGAAAGCCAATTCAGTTTCTTTTTTACAGTGATTAAGTTACTGATGTATTGCAGATTCTTATGAACACAAGAGAATGAAATTTTGATACCATGAGTACCAATTCCATTCCATCCAGACTCTGTATGAGACTACAGGCCAATAATTCTGACTTTATCTAGAAGAGCCTCTATGAATTTAAAATTGTACATTTACAAAATACCTAGTCTAATATACAATTCTTTTTTTTTTTTTGAGCATCCATTGAATCATCATTGAATGTCCTATTTCCAATGTAATTCATGGACTAATATCCAGAATCTGTAAGGAACTTAAACAAATTAGCAAGAAAAAAAAACAACAATCCCATCAAAAAGTTGGCTAAGGACATCAATAGAAAATTCTCAAAAGATACACAAACGGCTGACAAACATATGAAAAAATGCTCAACATCACTAATGATCAGGGAAATACAAATCAAAACCACAATGCGATACCACCTTACTCCTCCAAGAATGACCATAATCAAAAAATAAAAAAAATAGATGTTGGTGTGGATGCAGTAAAAATGAAACACTTCTACACTGCTGGTGGGAGTATAAACTAGTACAACCATTATGGAAAACAGTGTGGAGACTCCTTAAAGAACTAAAAGTAGGCTGGGCTCAGTGGCTCACCCCTGTAATCCCAACACTTTGGGAGGCTGAAGTGGGCGGGTCACTTGAGGTCAGGAGTTTGAGATCAGCCTGGCCAACATGGTGAAACCCCATCTGTACTGAAAATACAAAAATTAGCCAGGCATCGTGGCACATGCCTGTAATCCCAGCTACTTGTGAGGCTGAGGCAGGAGAATTGCTTGAACCTAGGAGGCAGAGGTTGTGGTGGGCCGAGATTGTACCACTGCACTCCAGCCTGGGTGACAGAGTGACACTCTGCCTCAAAAAAAAAAAGAACTAAAAGTAGAACTACCATTTGATCCAGCAATCCCTCTACTAGGTATCTATCCAGAGGAAAAGAAGTCATTATACAAAAAAGATACTTGCACATGCATGTTTATAGCGGCACAAGTCACAACTGCAAAAATACAGAACTAGCCCAAATGCCCATCAATCAATGAGTGGATAAAGAAATTGTGATATATGTATATGTACACACAGACACACACAAACACACACAATGGAATACTACTCAGCTATAAAAAGGAATGAATTAATGGCATTCGCAGCAACCTAGATGGAACTGGAGACTATGATACCAAGTGAAGTAACTCAGGAATGAAAAACCAAACATCATATGTTCTCACTTATAAGTGAACATATGATAAGAACATTGTATATTCTCACTCTAAGCTATGAGGACACAAAGGCATAAGGATAATACAATGGTCTTTGGGAACCTGGGGGAGGGTGAGGGATAAAAGACTATAAATTGGGTTCAGTGTACACTACTCGGGTGATGGATGCACCAAAATCTCACAAATCACTACTAAAGAACTTACTCATGGCCAAATACCACCTCTTCCTCAAAAACCTATGAAAATTAAAAATTAAAAAAACTCCATAAAAAGAAACAAACCCAATAAAAAATGAGCAAAGATGTGAACACACACTTCACCAAAGAAAATATACAGGTGCAAATAAACACATGAAAAGATGCTCAACATTACTAGGGAAATGAAAATTAAAATGACAATGATCAATTATGTTTCCATTTTCTAAATTCAATTAAATGATCAATTTTCATGAACAAACTTGAAGAATAAATGAGTCAATACCAATTGCTGAGTTTCATTATTCTGGTCCTCTGTACTTTCAGCCAGGAACTGAGTCAATTTTCTCCATAGTTGATGAAGCTCTTGGTTGTCTGCACCTTCTTCTTGCCGTGTTTTTATCAACTTGTGCCATGTTCGAGCCACCTATTAAAGAAGGAGATTTTAAATTATTTTGTCCAAAATGTAAAAATGCCAATAAAAATGTAAAATCTGCAAATAAGAACATTTTTAATCTGTTAATATATAAAAATAGCAAAAGCATAGAACCCCATCTATTTTATTTTATTTTTTGAGACGGAGTTTCACTCATTTCCCAGGCTGGAATGCAATGGCACAATCTCAGCTTACCACAACCTCCGCCTCCTGGGTTGAAGCGATTCTCCTGCCTCAGCCTCCTGAGTAGCTGGGATTACAGGCATGTGCCACCATGCACAGCTAATGTTGTATTTTTAGTAGAGACAGGGTTTCTCCATGTTGGTCTTGCTGGTTTCGAACTCTGACCTCAGGTGATCTGCCCGCCTCAGCCTCCCAAAGTGGTGGGATCATAGGTGTGAGTCACCGTGCCCAGCCCATCTATTATTAAAAGAAGCCATCAAATCATTCACCAACCTCTAGGTGTTTCTTTTCTTGGTAATATAGATCCACAAGTTTCTTGCTGACATCACACCACTTCTGTTTGTCAACACTTAGAACAAAACAAAACACACACACACAAAAGGATTTTGAATCTGATTAATAAAAATAACCAAGGACTTAAAACACTAAAATTTAAGTATTCCAATAATAATTTCAGGTACTATTTTAAATTAGAACATATCTTCTTTCATACTACAGTAAAATTTTCTAAAATGAGCTCCTCATAAAAAAGAAAAGGTTTAAGAAATATTATCTTCTATTATATTGACTGAAAATAATATCAAAGTTCCAAAATTAGTCAATCCTCTTACTAGTAGTGTTTTGATTCTATTTAAATCACAAAAGATTCTGTGACAAACGTTTGAAAGAAAAAAGCTTCCCAATTCCCAGTAAATGCTGGAATACCTCTACATGATTTTTAATCAGCTTATTAAAATTCAAGCTTTGAAAGAAACTGGCCTTTCCTCATACATTTCTTACCTTTCATAAAGATCCAGGAGCTTTTGGTAAACACCAGGTAAGTCATCCTTAGCATTTATGGGATTATATTTCTCATACAAGTTTGCTAACCCCTAAAAGAAGAAGTACTCATGATTATTCTTTTTCCTAAAACATTTGCTGTTCTCACACTCATTTATTTTGCTAAATAATATGATAATCTATAAAGATTATTTCTGAAAAAGGATTATTATAATTTACAAATGAAATGATCTGTCTGGGATTTGCCTCTAAATATAATAGCTGGGGGTCGGAGGGCACAGGTAAAGTGGATATTGTTGAGTATGGGTGACAGGAATAAAGAGGTATACCATTCCTTTTTCTTTTGAAAATTCATTTGAAGTGCTTCACAATAATAAACACTTTTAATGCCTATTCTACAATCTTACCATCTAAGATTACTATATGATACTATTTTTTTTAAATTTCAGCATGTGATTTAAAGTGTTTTATTGTGATATCATTGACATATAAAAATTGTATGTTTTTAAGGTGTACAACTTGATGTTTTGATATATGTATTCACTGTGAAATGACCACCATAATCAAGCTAACTAGCATAAGCATGCTACGTAGTTACCATTGGTGGCGGGGGAGGCAAGGGAGAGGTGAGAAGATTTAATTTTAAGATCTATGTGACACTACTTTTATGATATGATCAAACAAAAAAAATCAAGTAGTCTGTGAAAATTGTCATTTTTGCTTTCAAGAACGATCAGATATCCTAAACCACTCAGTCCCTTATAAAAGCAGCAATTTCTCTAAGTGTGTTACAAGATATCCTCAAGTTCTTATTCACATGAACCTGAGACAAACAGGTTCACACTCTCCAGGGCCTACTACATCATATTAATCAGTTTCAAAGGTGTGATTGAGATACCAAACAAAGTTATTAAATGTGAAAAAGTTGGAGAATCTAAGTAAAAACATTAAGGCCACTAAGTAAGAAAAAAGAATTTAACTTGCACTCAAAGATAGAAACATTAACATTTTTATATTATTTTATTTTTAGGAAACATTAAAAAACATTTCTTTTACCTCAGGTAAGCATAAAGAGTAATATTGTGGATAAGTCTTTTATATGCACATATAACTAAGGTAGAGATTTATATTTGACTGCTCACATTAGAAATAATCCATTAGGTAGGATGTTAAATAGTGTTAAACAACATCCTTTGCACCACTTTTTTTCTAAACTAACTTTTAGGTTTAGAAAACCCACAAATTTAAATTTTTTCTTACATAGGGCAAATGCAGGTTTACATGCTTAATGTTGAAACCTGTATTTTGAAAAATGCAAAAAAAAATCCATTCCCATAATACAGAAAAAAAAATTTCTACATACCTGCCAAGCTAGTAATTGGTCTGGCTCTAATTCAGCAGCTTTTTTATAAGCACTCTGGGCCTGATCAGGTTGTTCTAGTTCAGCTGCAGCAACACCAATAAAAACCCAGGCATTATAGTTATTTTTCTCTTGTTTTAACACTGTCTGATTTAAAAAAAAATTAAAAGAGCAGGTCAGTAAATTTTGGAAACAAATGAACTAACAGTAACAGAAAGTCTACTATGAGTCAGGAAATCTGTATCTACCACTAACAGAGCAAACTTCAGAATGCCATTTAACCTATCTGGTTTCAATTTCCTCAGGGGAAGGAGTTGGACTGTATGAGTGACCATAATGGCTTTGAAATAACAGATGGTTTTTTTAAAGCTGCCCAAGTGATACTGACACCTCTACCAAATGCCTCCCCATGCTCTTTGAGAATACTGGGTATAAAAAGAACAATAACTACTCAATCATCCTGCCTGCCTCCATACTGCTACTGGTCAAACTCAAAAAGCTATTCTCCATCTCATTTCACTTAATCTAACTCTCATATTTTCCTTCACCATGATAGTTTCCCCATATTAGACACATGGATTTTTCTCGAGATTATAGACTAGGAAACTAGACTCACCCCAGTGTGATTATACCAAATATGTTCAAAATAAATAGTGCAATGAATGTTTAAACAACACCTGCCAACTGGAATAAAAATTATATGTAGAGATAATTGCTCTCAGAAATAACAGCTACTTGCTAAGGTAAAATAAAATAGCTTGAAGCAGTTAGCAAGTATGTTCTAGGGAAAGAAAAACAAAACAAGTAGCTAAAATGAAATTAGCCTCTTAAGGTTTTACATTATTCTAGAGAAAATAAGAACACTTCCATGAGTTAAGCCAGTCATATTATTAGACTTGAGTGCATCCACATAACACTTCTAATAATCTGTCCCTAATATGCAGTACAAGCTGCATTCTATCTGTGAACACACTGATTACACAAATTGGGTCATTCTTGTCACCTAAGTCAGAGTAAAGGGAGCACCAGGGGAAAAGGTACTCAGGCCTCATAGCACCTGCTCCAAGATTTAAATTTTCCAAAAGCCCAGCTGCTGAGAGGGTCTGCTGTAACCCTAAGACCAGTTTTCCGCAGTAGCTGCCATGACTCTAAGTCTAGTTATACCTACCATTGTCACTCACCAATCAAAGCCTGCCAGCTCCCAAAAGCTTCTCTAGTACCTGTGAGCTTTCTTTCAAATACATAACATTTTTCTTTCCAATAAAATGGCCAAACCTCTCTTTGTTCTTCAGACATACAAAAGACCACTTAGCCTGTGTGTGTAGGCCCCAAATTGCAATTCTTGCTTCCCAAAATAAAATTCAATTTAAATATTCGTTTCTCTATTTATTTTGACAACAACATAATAATGCTGCCTCCTAACAAATCACAACAATGATGTAACTACCAAAGTTAAGCTCTAAACACTGGGGACTTATTAATGCTTATGTTCCCAACACCAGGTACAATGGCTGGCACTTAACTGCTGAACAAAATGCCATACTCAACCAGCAATTAGTTAAGTACCGACTATCTGCCTGATGACCAGGTTTTCAGAATCCAAAACGGATGTTTAAGAAAATAATTATCAACAATGTGGTGAAAGCAGGTATGAGATTCTGAAAGAACACAGAGAAAAAAGTACCGAACTCTGCACAAACTGGAGAAGGCTTCCCTGAAGGGATACTCATACCATGTGATAAAGCACCACAGGCAGACAAGGTGATGAACAGACAAAACCACAGCAAATGCAACATTCCTTTACTCAAAAACTCATTTAGTCTCAACCAATACTCTGGGTTACTACACATTAGTAATCAGGCATTTATAACTGATTAGCTATCCATTTGCATTTTCTAATTGGGTCTCTCTAGTATAAATTATTAACTATTTGGTGGAATTCATATCTGAATTTTGCAGAAAGCCTACAGAAAGAAGACAGCTATGGTGGTGCTGTATATAATTGAAACGTGCATCAATTAGATAAACCTAGTGCTGAAGGAAACAGTCCTTCTTCCCTTCTTGTATTCCATCCACAACCTGTCCCCACTTGGAACACACTACCCACCTTCTTCTATATCAAGATTAATACTATCGGCCGGGCACAGTGGCTCACGCTTGTAATCCCAGCACTTTGGGAGGCCGAGGCGGGCGGATCACGAGGTCAGGAGATCGAGACCACGGTGAAACCCCGTCTCTACTAAAAAAAATACAAAAAATTAGCCGGGCGTGGAGGCGAGCGCCTGTAGTCCCAGCTACTCGGAGAGGCTGAGGCAGGAGAATGGCGTGAACCCGGGAGGCGGAGCTTGCAGTGAGCCGAGATTGCGCCACTGCACTCCAGCCTGGGTGACAGAGAGAGACTCCGTCTCAAAAAAAAAAAAGATTAATACTATCATGGCCTTGCATACCTGCTGGGCTCCATCAGTCACCACCAGAAACCTAAACCTCACAAGGGTATCCTTTACCTGTTTACTCCTTAGACTCATCCTCATATTGCCATGTATACTGCCCAGTCTTGCCCAATTCCCTCCCTACCACTCTCCTAAATTCTTCATTGTGCCCTCTGGAACTCCCAATCTGGGTCAGCCAAGTTCCTTCCATATTTTTAACCTTTCTTTTAACCATACCAAGTTCTGCCTCAATGAAAACATGGCTAATTCCCCTATACATCCTACAGATTGCAGATGACTTCTTTTACAGCTCGCATGCCACAGGACTAGAAGGTGAGAAACGGCTTCTCCTTGCTCACACTGTCACCTACAGTCCTCTACTGCTCCTTCCTCCTTCAGCAACCCCACTACCTTTGAAGCTCAGGCCATCCAACTATACTACTAAAAATAGCCTTCTTGTTGCTACAATCTACCAACTTCCTAGCTCCCCTTTCCTTCAGTGAAAATTCTGTATCCTTCTTTTCCACCTCAGTGCCTGTATTCATTCTAACATTCATGTTGATATCCCGTTGAACACTCTGGCCTCTCAGTTGTGTGACCTCCACACTACTCACCCATCCAAAATCTGAATTTCCAGCACAGTACTATTCTGCTCCTCTCTTACCGTCCCAGTTCAATTACTGTAGTGGTCCCATGGTAACAAATCTTTATAACCTTTGGTTTCTCTAATTTTTTCTATCCTAACCCCTTTTTCCATTGCCTATCAACCCACTTCTCATTTCTAATTCCTCTTTACCCAGCTTAGACTCCGGGGCTCACCACTGTCATCACTCCCTTGTCATGTCTTTCCTTTGCATGTCTTTCCTCTCATTTTTCTCTCCATCCATACTTGAACCCCATCATGCCCATCTCCAAACGTGAGAAGCTGAATACAAAGAGAAAAACTACAGCGGAGTTCACTAATTTCACTTTAATAGCTTGAAACTTCAAATGGGCAATCACTAGGGCCTGCTAATCTTTCCAATCCTTACTAGCAAGTTTCTTTTCCCACCATGAAAAAAAAAAAGACAAAGAAAGAAACTATTTCATACCTTCTGTTATCTCAAACCTCCTAACCAAATCTTCTCCCAGTCTCATCTTACACTTCGCCAAGAAAATAGAAGCCATTAGAGAAGAAAGCTTTTCCCACCACCAAATCTACAAGCCCAACACTGTATGGATGGGCACCTATCTTCTCTCCTGTTAAGATGAAAGAAGGATTAAAGGGCTCCCTCAAGCGCTCAAAAATTCATTTAGTCTCAACCAATATTCTGGGTTACTACACATTAGTAATCAGGCATTTATAACTGATTAGCTATCCATTTGCATTTTCTAATTGGGTCTCTCTAGTATAAATTATTAACTATTTGGTGGAATTCATATCTGAATTTTGCAGAAAGCTTACAGAAGGAAGACAGCTATGGTGGTGCTGTATATAATTGAAACGTGCATCAATTAGATAAACCTAGTGCTGAAGGAAACAGTCCTTCTTCCCTCCCTGGGGGAGACAGGTGAGAGATCCCAGTGTGTCTCTCACCTACTGATGACTTCACTCCTACCACTATCCTCTGTCTCTCCCCCAAGTCCAATTTCTCCCTCTGAATGGAAACATACCCATCAGCATAAAAATAAGCTTTATAATCTTGGTCCTCTCATCCACAAACCAAATAGAAAAAGAACACTAACATGCCATTTAACAATGAAAACTTTAAGATACAGTAGCATTCCACGATACAACCATCAAAAGACATTTATGGGATATTCAGGTTTTAAGAACTTGGTTTTGGTAAGTTACCAATACAGAGAAAATTAAGTTTGGCAGAGGTAGTTTATCCTGCTAACTGGAGGTTAAAAGTCCAACCATGCTAATGGTTCTACTAAATGGCCTTACCACTTCTGTTGTTTGGACAGGAAATAATTCAGGTATTACAAATCAACAATGTTTATAAATAGGTAACATACTTTCATTGTGGAAGAAAAAAATACTGGTTACCTTACAGTGTTTCAAAGCTTCTTTGTATTCTTTGTTTCTGATTGCATCTCTAGCACTTTTTAGAGCAGTCTTCACTTCCTTGCTGGACATTCTGTCAAGGCAGAAAGCCTGAGTGAATCTACAGTAATACCTACCCAACCGTAAAGGTTCCAACAAACTTAGCCATCTGAATAAGGGAACCTGGAAAAGGAAAAGACTCCTTCTCTCTGGAACAGTCTTCCCTCTAGAATATACACAGTTTATTCCTTCACCTCTTCAGATCTGTACTCAAATGTCACTTCCTCAATGAAACCTTCCTTTGACATGCTATTTAACATTTTAATCTTGCTATCCCCCTACTCTCAACAACCCAGTATTTCCTGAACCCCTACCATTGCTTTATTTTTCTTGAAAGCATTTGTCACATTTAATATACTATATATTCTACTTATTTATCCTATTTATTTTCTGGGTCCCAACCCCACAAGAATGTAAGTTCCATGCAGGCAAGAATTTTTTTTTTCACTGCCACATCCCCAGGACCTAGTATCTTAAATTATAGATGATCAATTAATAAGTGTTGAAATTCAGTTATATTTTATTTACATTCGTTCTCTATATATTGTGGCTAAAATACAAATGATCTTGTTGATCAGGACTCAAAACATACCAATCTCAATCCAACTCTCCCACTCGATACAAAGCAAGATCCAGTAAAATAAGCCCAAGTCACAGATAAAACACTAACACAAATAATTTCAGTGACTGTGATATGAAAGTTTAAGAAAGCATTGTTTTAATGCTAGTTTCTGTGAAACATTAATCAAGATATTAACTTTCTTCACAATAAGGATTAATGTAGGATTATTACCTGTACTTTCTCTAAAGAAAAACAATGTTTAAACTTGAATGAAAGCAATGGATAATGCAAAAGGGTTGTACACTAATTTCAGCCATAAAAAGATATTTTAATTAGTAGAGAAAATATTTCTTCATTTAATCTTAAGATATATTAATTTTAAATAAATTAGCATATTTTAAGATTACACAACTTATTCTGGCTTATCTGTAAACAAGTCTAATTCAGTCATAATTCAATGTTAAAAAAAAGAAACACTTGTATTTTCTGTCAGCTCCTCTAATCTCACAGAAAGGTAAAACAAAGCTGGGGTAAATATTAAGTATTTATAGGCTTCAGATGCTCAAGGGAGTAAAATGTACCAAAAAGATGAATCACTGACATGGTACACTGACAGTCCTTTATATCCAAAGAAGAAGCTAACACAGAAGTATGAGACCAAAGCAGTTTGAGAAGTTAGATATATATTTTTTAATCTTTTTGACTTAAAAAATGTTAGGATTCAAAATAATAGAAAAATTAAGATACCATAAAATCAATTTATCTACAGCTAGAACCAGATTCCCTAAATAGGCAGATAAGTAACTTTTTTGCCTAGTTACAATAATTATATAATTTAAAGCGCCATATTTCATATGTTCTTGCTTTAGAAATGACTACCTTATCTGAAATTATCTTGGTATATATTTATAGGTGAAAGCTTCAGAATGTTTTTGTGTAGTTTGCAAATCTTGATTGGAGTAGGTAACAAATTTCAATGCTGATTTCACAATTTTCTCAAACCAGTTTCCTTTGGTTAAAAAAAAACCTGCAGACTAAAAAGAAGAAAATAACATCAAGGATGATGACAACTGATCTAGATCAATAAAAAGAGACAAAAAGAGACACTCAAGTAAAAAAATCAAAAGATGTCCAAGTTGAAAAGGAACAAAAACAGTCTCAAATTAAAAACAAACAGAAGACCACAACCATTACATAAGGAGGAAGTTCACCATCTCTTCTATCACCCAACATTCATGAGGGTATGTATACAAACAAGGTAGAACCAACCACTACTAAACTACATGCAGCCCCCAAGCTATTTGCTGTGCATGATATAAAAAATATATAAAGAATATAATCTAAATCAAGAGAAAGACTTAAGACATATAAGTCATTCAATAATCAAATGCTAAACTAAGGGTAATGAGTGGAAGTGCAATAGGAATTTAGAGAAGGAAAGGTGTGTGGTGTGATGTTATTAATGGCTTCTATTAATAGAAGATGACAAGACTTAAGAATGGAGCGAAGAAGGAAAATTGCTCTACTCAGAGGCAAATGCATTAGCAAAGTGAGAGAAGTGGGAATGAGTTGTGGCAAGTATAGGAAACAGTGAGAAAGCCAGGCTGAGTGGATCAGAAGGGACTTATTAAAGAGAAGAAAATTAGGTTGGGTAGGTAAATAGAGCCTCAGATTACAGATCCTGAAAGTCAAACAGACAAGTGTGAAGTTAAATACAGCAGCAAATAGGAAGCCATTAGGAATTTTTAAGTAGGTTGCTTTTAAAGACCACTATATAGAAACAAACACCATTTTTCTCTTGGTAATCAATTCTAATATTAAATATCCTTCAGTATCGGTATGTCTCCATATGTAATTACAATTCTTCATGCTACAATGGAACCCTCTACTCTCTTCCAATTCCTTCTTCATTTGATGCAACATTTAACACAATACGCTAGCACTGAGGTCCTCTCTCACTCATGCATACACACATATATGTAGGTAAGTTTCAGAAGGTTAATTTTTAAAAAAACAAAATAATCTGCCCCTTTTCAACCCTAAAAACTACTACTTCCTTTTTTTTTTTAATTTTAATTTTTATTTTTGAGGGGAAAGGGAAGCGTCCATTCACCAATTTTCTAACCTTATTGAGATCCAACCATCTACTAGGTACCACTTAAACCCATTTTCCTTCAAAGGGTAAAAACCTACTACCCAAAATGATTCCACGTAACTCCATACTCCTCTATTTTGGATATTTCCCTTGATTGTAAGGATTTCTAACATGTCAAAGAAACATCTAGCTCTCTTGCAAGACAGGGAGATGTCTTTAATATTCTTCCACAATACAACTCCCTATTAATTCTTTCCTCTTATACCTCTCTTTCCACTATTCTCCTCAATCTCAACTGACTTTTTTTTAAATAAGAGTATTCATTTTGTACGTTTTCACTCAAGTTTTTCTACTACCAACCCAAAATATTTTTATCCAACATAAATCAAGTATAAAAAGTGGCAACAATTGCACATAAAATTGAGTTAGAAAGTAACAGTCATGCCATAAAGGCAATGATATTCCTCAAAGACAACATATATAGGTATGATATATATGTCCCCAGTTGAGGCTATGAAACCTTAAATAATGTTCCAATATGCTCATACAAAGACTCCACAAAGCTAAAACAACAACAATAATAAATAGTAATGATAATGGAACCTAATTACAGAAAGGAAAAAAAATGATAACTTTAAATCTAATAACAAAAGGTATTTTGTAATGACCCACAGTCTGACATTTAAAAAAAAAAACTATGCCATTAAATCTTTCTTCTGAAAGGAATGAGTAAAAACAATCATTAAGTAAAAATAGATTCCAATTTATTATTTAGCATTGTAGACACTTACCTTTTACCAATTATTACCACCTCTATATTCTCCCCGAATTGAATTTCAGATTGTTCCTTACCCATTTTCCATCTAAATTAAACAATAACAAGTATGAGACAGTCGTATAAAAAGGATGACACCCACAACCCAAAACCTTCTAAACTTTCTAATGCATCAGATTCAATTTTCATAATTCATAATTTAAAACATGAGAAATAATTATGTATAATTTTTAGTATTTTTATTCTTTCCCAGAGAGACACTATTCTCAATCTCCAAATTTCCGAATTGGTCTAAACTATATTCCTAGGGCCTCAGATGATAAAAGGAAACTTCTACAAGAGATCAGAAGGATTTTGAAAAACCATTTCAGAAACCCAAAATACACTGATGTCGATATAAAAAATGGAGCCAAAGAAGAATATCTACTATTTCTGTGCCATCTTTGCTTTGAATCAAGGACATCCACAGACAACTAAGGTACTTATTTACACCCAATTTGCAGCCTAATTATATTAGAATAGAACTTTTCTCTAAGGAACAAAAGGAGTATAATATAATACAATTATATTAGTTTGTAATCTAATGAAAACAGAGAAAATTTTTTAATATTAATAATGCATTTAAATAGTCATTAAAAATAGTAACACAACTACACATCTACAAATTCTAAGGATATTTTGATAGCATCCCTGAAGTGGCTTCTGTCAAACAAAAAATTATCTAGAATGGTCCCTGGAGGGAATGGAGGTGGTTTTGAAAAATTGAATAAAGTGAAAAAAAACATGCTACTTCAGAACTAGGAAGTAAACAATGTTTAGGCGAGGCAGGTAGGGATGAACAAGGAATCAAAAGTTTCCCTAACCAAAACACTCTTTAGTGATCTACCTAAGTAGAAGTGTCAGTCCAACAGTAGAAAGTCTTCCTGGTAAGAAAAGAAAGTATGGTAATCCAAACAATGTTTAGGAAAGTAAGATAATAGTTAAAAAAGAAAAAAAAAGTACAAACTTGACTATTTCACTGGCTTCTTTAGCCCTGCTAACACTTTGCTGCTCTCCTCACCCAATCTAGTTTTATCACTCAGTCACTTCAGCTCGGTTCTTACAAAATACCCTAGATCCTGTCAGCCCCTTTACTCTGTCATATCCACCCACCAAGGCTTACCCTAGTTGAGAGTGAGCTTAGGAAATCAAAAGGATCTAGGATCAAAGCCATTAGGCCTTGGGTACATGACTTCACTACTCAAAGCCCATTTCCTCACTGGTAAAGTAAGAATTACGTCACTTACCTGATATATACATAGATGGAGTACTTGGACATAATCTACACTAATAACGTCCTATCTACTGGTATTCTCTAAATCAACTTCGCTACTTGCCTTTCCTAAAACAACTAGTGTGATAATTCAGTGTTAAAAATTTTCTCTACACATTCAAATCCCCAACCCTCCTGCAACCTCCTTCTTCCTTGCTCTCTCAAGAAGTAAACTTCTTACCTATACAAATGGCCCCTGACTTACCAATGGTTGAACTTACAATTTTTTGACTTTACGATGGGCTTATCAGCGTATTAAATGCATTTTGACCTACAATATTTTCAAGTTAAAATGGGTTTATCGTGGTGTAACCCACCGTAAGAAGCAACTGTATTCCTCAAGACAGCTATCATCAAACATGAGTATCCTCTTCATATTAGTTACTACACTACATGAATACTAGAGCACAGCCTACAACAGGGATCACTCCCTCCTCCAAACCTCCAAACTGAGCTATTCAACTGCAACTTAACAAATATTATTTTTATTATCCTATATAGACATAACCTGTCTCCCAATTCAATAAATTCTTAGATGCAAGTCTTACATTTTCAGAGCTTCTTATATACCCAACACTTACTGGATAATACATATTCAATAAATAGCTAATGATCTTCCAGCTTCCAAGGCTTACCAGTGTTAACAAAAAAATGAGTGACTGAGGGAAGTGTCTCAATCAGTAGAGGTTTATTGAGCCATACTTTGAGCACACGCCTGGGGAAAAACAAGCCACAGAAGCATCTGTGACCCGCACTTTCCAAAGAGTGCTTTGGGAATTCAGTATTCTAGAGGAGAGCGTGCAGGAGTGAAAAATGGCGGGAGGGAAGTAGGCAGTGAGTCAAATGGTTACATTCTCTTGAGGACCTTTTCTGATAGCATAGAGTTACTGATTAGCAAAAATGTTATATGTTCGCAAAAGAGTAATCAAAACAATGAAGAAACCTGAAATTATGAGAACTAGCTGAAGAAACTGGGGACTAGGGAAAAAAAAAAGAAATGGTGGCGAGGGAGTTGGGGGAAGGACTGTTGAAAGGGAGAGATTATCCATGTAAAAGTGAAGAAAAATGCACTAATGAATGGTTAAAAATAGAGGAAGATTAACTTCAACTTAAAATAGGAACTTTTGATGAGACCTATATAAATGTGGAATGAGGTACTCAATGGAAGTGTTTCCCATCACTGGAGAAGAAAAAGCACAGGCCGGACAATCCACTCAGCAGGAATGTTTTAGGATAAACTGAATGTCAGATGGGAAGTAGGACTAGAAGCCTCTTAGATTCTTCCAGCACAATGTCTCTAAAGCTCTAAAATATCTGTCTTGTTCCAAATCACTGCAGCACCTGCTCCTATTGACACTGCCAAGGGGAGAAAGAAGAAAAATATGTATTCTTGTAAGCCTGTCATCAGAGTACATGTCCTGTGGAAACAAGGCTGTAGAGAGTAAGCACAGTTTATGGAATCAGACACAAAATTAAATATAACTTTTATGAATTTAAATGTCAGTCAATATTGTCACTATGGTAGAAAATACGTTCTACACTC
The DNA here is from genome assembly GCF_009828535.3 of Hylobates moloch. NCBI lineage: Eukaryota > Metazoa > Chordata > Mammalia > Primates > Hylobatidae > Hylobates > Hylobates moloch. The sequence goes on along the minus strand of NW_026652281.1, from coordinate 52,670,891 downwards.
CAAATTAACTCAAAACAAATTTGTTTTTATGAGAAAGCCCACTTGTATTACTTTCCATGCTGTATTATTATTTCATGTATGCTAGGTTTTGCTTCCCTGAAATCTAAACTCGTGTAAACTGAGACTATTGTTTAGGTTTTTTTTTTTTTTTTTTTTGAGACTGAGTTTTGCTCTTGTTGCCCAGGCTGGAGTGCAATGGTGCAATCTCCACTCACTGCAACCTCCACCTCCTGGGTTCAAGTGATTCTCCTGCCTCAGCCTCCCTCGTAGCTGGGATTACAGGCGCCCGCCACCACGCCCGGTATTTTGTGTATTTTTCATAGAGACGGGGTTTCACCGTGCTGGCCAGGCTGGTCTCGAACTCCTGACCTTAGGTGATCCGCCCGCCTCGGCCTCCCAAAGGGCTGGGATTACAGGCGTGAGCCACCGCGCCCAACACTGTTTACGTTTTTGCATGCTCCCGCAGATCTTTATCATGCTGCTTGAGTAACAATTCTGCTACACTAACAGATAAACTCAGTAGACTGTCATGAAATTTTGTAATTAACTGCAGACAGAGCATTTAGTGAGTTACCGCACAGACTCTTCCATTTTCAGTCGTGCTCTGACTGGCTCCCTGCGTAAACTCAGGCCAGTCATTTAACCTCTCTAAGCCTGTTTTCCTATCTGCAATATGGTGAATGTGAGGATTATGGAAAATATTCCATATAAAAGTACCTGGCATGCAGTAGATGCTCCGTAAATGCTTAGTATAATGCTCAGCACCTAAGTGCCATGTGAGTATTAAATAAATAAATCTGTTCCTTATTACAATTATCTTATGCAAAAAAACTGCCAGATATTAGTATTCAGTTGACTTATATTAAGTAAGTAGTATAACTCCTCTTTTTACTGTCAGAATATTAAAACTACTAGTGTGATGTGCAAATTATATACCCGAAACTAGATACTGAAATTGGAATTTGGCTTTGGGACAGAAATCTGCTTCTTCCAGAACTCTCCAAAGGAATTCTACAGTCAAAAGAAACCGGTTTTTATTCTGCAGCAAAACAATGATATTCTGAACCTACGTCCACTAACTGAACATATCGCACAGCCCATTTCCCCCTCCAGTTTCGCTTATCTCCTTTGCTCTCTGAAGGCAAGGAACAGCTATGTTTTCCCCTGCCTACAGCCGGAAACTTCTTACTAGGCCTCGCTCCTCGCCCCATGGGAGCACAGTAAATCCTGATTGCACAGGGTAAGAGAAGCAGTAAAATGAGACAGGCTAGAGATTTCCCTGGGAAGGTATTCGGGGGGCTCTAAGGCATTCACGGCGCACCTGAGGCGGTCCACCCAGAGGCCCCACAAGGAACCGCTCTATTCAACTTAAGTGACAGCCGCGCCGCCACCTCATCGCCGCCCAGTTCACGCTCTCGCCGAACACTCAGCCACGCTTGCGCGGCCCAAAATGAACAGCCCCGGCCCTGATCCTTTCTTTCTCTAAGTACCATTTCAATCGCCTTTAGGATCCCTTGTGCAAAAGCAACGGAGATCCGAACCCACCTGGGGTAGATGCTCCTCTTCTACAAACGCCGAGGCTGCAATGAGAGCGCATGCGCCTTTCCCAGGACTCGTCACGTGACTGGAAGTGGCTGGGTTCTGATTTGCTCGGTATTTGTTTAAAAGGTCTTAACGTGGGTAAAAGCGGGGATTTCTCTGTTGCGCATGTGCGCGCTTTCCGCCTGATGGGAGTTGTAGTTCTGAGGGTGAAGCTCAGCGTTACTATCAAACAACCAAACTGCAAGCTTTGGGAGTTGTTCGCTCTCCCTGCCCTGCTCTGCTAGGGAGAGAACGCCAGAGGGAGGCGGCTGGCCCAGCGGCAGGCTCTCAGAACCGCTGCTGGCGATGCTACTGCTGTGGGTGTCGGTGGTCGCATCCTCGGCGCTGGCGGTACTGGCCCCCGGAGCAGGGGAGCAGAGGCGGGGAGCAGCCAAAGCGCCCAATGTGGTGCTGGTCGTGAGCGACTCCTTCGTAAGTACCGCAAGGCAGGGGAGGGGCGCCCCGCTAGGGACCGGCGACCTCCCCGCCGCCGCCTGTGCTGCAGGCTTTGGGGAGCAGAACCTGAGACATTTTCAAACACGTTTTACCCCGATGCAAACAAAGAAATACATTTTATGTGAGGCCCCGTGTACTCACACGTACACCACATACCTATGCAAGCATGTAAGACAATAGTGAAACACTGAAAACATCTTTGCAGATCTTTTTGTTTTTAAATACTGACCTCGATTCGCTAAATCATCTTACCACTACTAATGAACTTTCAGTCCATACCCCCGTTTGGTTTAATTGTGTGGTAAAATAACATTCTGCGTCTCCATAAAAGCGTGTTAGCTTTCCAAAAGTCATTTTCCAGTTCACCTCAAGTTTGCAGGAATTCATGTTTGGGTGAGAAGTGAAGAAAGTTTATTTTTATTATCCAGGTCTGTGATAATCCTGTTAGTGCTGATTCAAATGGAATCGTTGGTATAACTTGATTCACTCCCCCGTATTCCAGAGAAATTGTGTGTATGTGTGTGTGTTGGTAATGTGGCTGAATCCCAAACTTAAACAGTTTTTGAAACTTTCCCAAGCCAAAGTTGCTACTGTCAACCTTACCCGATGCTTTTAGGATGATCCATGTTTTCAAAAGTGCTGCTTCGACAATTGTTTGGTTGTTAATTGTAATATTAGTTTATTATCACTGGGTGTTACTGTGGTCACACAGATGTTGGTGTTAAGCATATCCGGCACTAAAGAGTGTTTGTAATCATTTGTTGTATTTCCTTTCTCGTAGATTCCTGATGATTAAAATTACATAGTCTGGATGTGCCCATGGGATTTTTTGAAAATATTACTTAAAGTTATCTTTGTGATTTAAACTTAGAGAATGGGCAGTACTGGAAATTGACTAGATGGCATTTTATTACAGAGTGCTCTTGTAATCAAAGGCAAATGAAGGAAGCAGGATTGTGCAGAGGAGAAGCTGAATTTTGTTGCTATCTTATGAATGACAGTTCTCAGACTAGTCTGGTGCTTCAGAGCTGCTTTCCAGTTGGAGTGAGGAGAACAGACCTTTCTACCTGCATGTTGGATGGCCACTGGTTGTAGGCTGCTCCTAGAATGGAGCATGATGTTGGGCAAAGCAGCTGTCTTCAGCAGAGGCAATTGTTCATTCCTAAAAGGGAATCCGGATGTGGATCACAACATCCCAGAAACTTCCAAAGATGACTGAGATACATAGGTTTGTTATTTTTTTTTAGTATAGTATGAATGCATAGATTTTTCTATATTTGTGCTTAAATTTTTTGCATTCACGGCCGGGCGCGGTGGCTCACGCCTGTAATCCCAGCACTTTGGGAGGCCGAGGTGGGCGGATCACGAGGTCAATAGATCGAGACCATCCTGGCTAAAACGGTGAAACCCCGTCTCTACTAAAAATAGAAAAAAATTAGTTGGGCGTGGTTTCCGGCGCCTGTAGTCCCAGCTACTCGGGAGGCTGAAGCAGGAGAATGGCGTGAACCTGGGAGGCGGAGCTTGCAGTGACCCGAGATCACACCACTGCACTCCAGCCTGGGCGACAGAGCGAGAGTCCGTCTCAAAAAAATAAATAAAAATTAAAAAATTAAAAAAATAAAAAATAAAAAAATTTTTTTGCATTCACATACTTGTTATTATTCAAACTGTCCTATCTTTGGCCAGTGGAAGCCCTTTCAGGTGGTTCTGAGTCCTTTTGACCCATCCCCGTTAGTATTTAACAACTTGCTTTAACAGAGTTCCATGTCCACAGTGCATGTTTCCAGTCCCATCTTGTATTTAGAGACCACAATCTGAGTGTTAGGGTGTTCATTGCATCTAGACCTTTCCAGTGGACAAATCTGGAAAGTATATATATTTTAGAACGAGAAAAATAAATTGTGAGATCATACTAATACTTTCCATTCAAATTTAAGATTACGAGTTTATTCTTTGATTTTTATACTTACATCTTTTTGGTTTTATGCCAAACATTTTGGTCTAAATACATTAATACAATTACTTATTTGCTTTATCCAAACATATAATATGTATATATCAATGTGTTTGAAAATAAGACTGTAATATTGCTAGAAATAATGCTAGTTTTGAGTGCAGCTTACAGTTTCTTTGAAGCTCTTGTTTTAGGTATATTCAGCTATATAGTAAAAATATTGGTCTTTAAACTTAAAATAATTCCTCTCTCTATGATTATACCAGTTTGGTATGCTGTTAGATTCTTGACACTGTGATTTATCATTTCTAAAACTCTACGGGCTAAGATAGAGCAGTTGAGCTGGATAATAATTGTAGGAAGAAAATAGCACATTGGTTTTACTTTCAGAGCTTTGCGTTGCTATCCTGAAAGTAAAAGAAAACAAGCAAAACAAATGAAAACTCTTTTTTAAACTACCCATAAAAACTATTAAATATTTGAAACACTTAAAGTGTCTGGAAATTGTGCTAAGGGCATACACCAAATGAAGAAACATTTATTCAAGAAAATCTACTAAAACTTGGTAAGAATAGCAAGAAGAGTCTGTGGCAGGGAACTATGGCTTTGGCAGAGGTTTCACACAGGTGGGTGTGGCCAAGAATATAGGACTGCTTCTCCCCCGCAGTGCCCAATCACCGGTTATCATATCTCACCAGAAGAGACAGGCTGTGAGGATTTCTCATCTTCTCCTAATCCAAGTTGGAGAGGTTAAATTCCTAATGAATGCAGCTGAGAAGTTGAGGGCTCCCCTACTTCAGTCAGCCCCCTCTTACAGGACAGAGGCTTTATGCCAGGTGCGGAAGGTTGAGAATACTAGGGCCCTAATTGCCCTGGCCCTAGCTCTCTGGTAGGACAGAGGTTCCATACCAGGAGAGACAAGCTGAGAAGACCAAACAAGCTCTGCAAAGCAAGCAGAATGGAGGAAATAATAAGGATTAGAGCAGAAATTAAGGAAACAGAGGATGGAAAAATAGTAGAGAAAATCAATGAGACCAAAAATTGGTTCTTAGACAAAATCAGAAAAATTGACAAACCTTAGCTATACTGAACAAGAAAAAAGACAAAAGAGCTAGATTACTAAAATCTTGAAAGAGGATGGATACATTACCTTAAGAAATAAAAGAATTACAAGGGAATACTTACAGATAACAACTGTATGTCATCAAATTAGATAAATGAAATAGACAAATTGCTAGGAAGGCAGAAACTACTGAAACTGACTCAAGAAGAAATAGGCAATATGAATAGACCTATAAGAAGTAAAGAGAGTATACTGGTAATTTTAAAACTACCAACAAAGAAAAGCACAGACCCAAACGGTTTCACTGATAAATTCTACCAAATACTTAAAGAATAATTAATACTAATTCTTCATCTACTCTTCCAAAAATTAGGAGAGAACACTTCCAAACTATAAGACCAGTTCGGCCGGGTGCGGTGGCTCACACCTGTAATCCCAGAACTTTGGGAGACCGAGCTGGGTGTATCACCTGAGATAAGGAGTTCGAGACCAGCCTGGCCAACATGGCGAAACCCCGTCTCTATAAAAATACAAAAATTAGCCAGGCGTGGTGGCAGGCACCTGTAATCCCAGCTGCTCGGGAGGCTGAGGCAGGGAGAATTGCTTGAACCCAGGAGGCAGAGGTTGCAGTGAGCCGAGACATGCCATTGCACTCTAGCCTGGGCGACAGAGCAAGACTCCATTTCTTTTTTTTTTTTTTTTTTTTTGAGACGGAGTCTCGCTCTGTCACCCAGGCTGGAGTGCAGTGGCGCAATCTCGGCTCACTGCAAGCTCCGCCTCCCGGGTTCATGCCATTCTCCCGCCTCAGCCTCTCCAAGTAGCTGGGACTACAGGCGCCCGCCACCACGCCCGGCTAATTTTTTGTATTTTTGGTAGAGACGGGGTTTCATCGTGGTCTCGATCTCCGGACCTCCTGATCCGCCCGCCTCGGCCTCCCAAAGTGCTGGGATTACAAGCGTGAGCCACCGCGCCCGGCCGCAAGACTCCATTTCAAAAAACAAAACAAACAAACAAAAAAACAGTTCGTGCCTGATTCCAAAGCCAGGCATACATCACAAGGAAAGAAACCCACAGACCAGTATCCCTTAGGAATATAAGAGCAAAGATCCTCAACAAAATGGATTTGGCCCTCCATATTCACGGGTTCTGAATCCGCAGATTCCACCAACCTCAGATAAAAATATATGGTATTTATGGGATGTGGAACTCACAGAACTTGACTTTTCCTATCCATGGGTTCCACAGGGCTGACTGTGGGATTTGAGCCCGCAAAGATTTGGTATCCTTGGGAGGTCCTGGAAACAATCCCCTGCAGATACCAAGGGACAAATGTACTAGGAAACCAAATTCATTAGTATGTAAGAAGGGTTATTCACCATTACCAAGTGGAATTTATCCCCAAAATGTACAGTGAGTTTAATATCTGCAAATCAATTAATGTAATACATCATGTTGACTGAATAAAGGACAAAACCCATGTGATCATCTCAATAGATGCAGAAAGAGCATTTGACAAGATTTAACAATCCTTATGCATTCAACTGGCTAGAAATAGAAGGGAACCAAAAGGCACCTACAAAAAAAGCCAGAACTTTACACTGAATGGTTAAAAGAAAAAAAAAATCAGTTTTCTGACTAAGATCAGGAAGAAGACAAGCATGTGTGTTCTCACCACTGCTATACAGCATTGTACTGGGGGTTCTAGCCACAGAATTAGAAAAAAGATTAAATAAAAGACATTCATATTGGAAAGGAAGAAGTAAAAGTATCTATACTTGCAGTAATCTTGTATGTAGGATTCTACGGCTCCACTACAAAACTATTGAACTAATAAATTAGTAAGGCTGTATACCAGATCAGTGTACAAAAATAAATTGCATTTTATATACTTAATTGATTAACACATTTATAGTCAAATTAAGAAAACAGTTGCATTTAAAGTAACATCAGAATGGATGAAATACTTAAAATAAATCTAATCAAAGAAATGTAGTTCTTATACTCCGAAAACTACAAAACATTGTTGAAAGAAATAAAAGAACATTTAAATAAATGAACAGACATCCCCTTTTCATGGATCAGAAGATTTAATATTGGTAATATAGCAGTACTCACCAAATTGATCTACAGATTCAATTCAATGCCTGTCAAAATCCCTAGAACTTTGTTTTTGCAGAGATGGAAAAACCCATCCTAAAATTCATATGGAAATTCAAGGGACCCAGAATAGCCAAAAATAAATCTTGAAATAAAAAGAACAAAGTTGAAAGACTTACACCTCCCAATTTTAAAGCTTACATCTTAACTACACCAATCAATGTAGTATGTTATTGGCTTAAGGATAGGTGACATACAGATCAATGAAATAGAATCTGAAGTCTAGAAATAAACTCTCATGTTTATGGTAAATTGATTTTTCAACAAGGGTGCCAAGACCATTTAATAGGGAAAGAATGATCTTTTAAACAAGTGGTGCTGGAAAAAAAATATGAATGAAGTTGGACCCTGCCTTGCACCATATACAAAAAAAAACTTTAAATAAATTGATTGATTAATCAAATGTAAAACTAAAAAACTCTTACAAGAAAACATAGGTGTAAGCCTTTGTGATTGCAGATTAGGCAATTAAAAGATGGGCAAAAGATCTTTTTGGTTTTTTTTTTTTGAGATGGAGTCTCACTCTGTCACCCAGGCCAGAGTGCAGTGGCACGATCTCGGCTTACTACAACTTCCGCCTCCCAGGTTCAAGCCATTCTCCTGCCTCAGTCTCCCAAGTAGCTGGGACTACAGGTGCATGCCACTATGCCCAGATAATTTTTTTTTAATTTTTAGTAGAGATGGGGTTTCACCATATTAGCCAGGATGGTCTCGATTTCCTGACCTTGGGATACACCTGCCTAGGCCACCCAAAGTGCTGAGATTACCGGCATGAGCCACCATGCCTGGCCAAAAGATCTTGATAGACATTTCTTCATAGAAGATATGCAGATGACCAATAACTACATGAAAAGATGCTCAACCTCATTAATCATTCAGGAAATGTAAATCAAAACCACAGTGAGACACCAGTTATACCCACTGGGATGGTAATAATGAAAAAGACAATAACTAGAGTTGGCAACAATGTGGAGGAATTACAACTCATACACTGCTGGTAGGATCATGCAGCCATTGGTAATCAGTTTGGCAGTTTCTCCAATGGTTAACCATAGAGTTGCCGTATAATCCAGCAGTTTTACTCCTAGGTGTATATTCAAGGGAAATGAAAATATAAGTGTACACAAAAACTTGTACATGAATGTTTATAGCATTATAATGTTCATTATACATAATGGCCCAAAAATATAAACAACCCAAATGCCCATCAATTGATAAATGGATAAATAAAATTTGGTAATATTATTCAACAATAAAAAAATGGTACATGCTACAATGTAGATGAAACCTAAAAAGATTATGCTAAATGAAAGAAGCTAGTCACAAAGGACCACATATTGTATGATTCCATTCATATGAAATGTCCAGAAAAAGCAAATATGTAGAGCCAGAAAGTAGGTTAATGGTTGCCTAGGCTTCAGGCAAATAGAGAGTAATGGCTAAAGAGTGCAGAATGTCTTTTGGGGATGATGAGAACATTCTAAAATCGACTATGGTAATGGTTGCACAGCTTTCTGAATACACTAAAAACCATTGAATTGTACACTTTAAATTTATGAGTTGTTTAGTGTTAATTATACCTTAATAAACCCATTTTTAGAAAAATAGAAAACAGGCCAGGCACAGTGGCTCACACCTGTAATACCAGCACTTTGGGAAGCCAGGGCAAGCAGATCACCTGAGGTCAGAAGTTCGAGACCAGCCTGGCCAACATGATGAAACCCCATCTCTACTAAGAATACAAAAATTAGCCAGGCATGGTGGTGGGCACCTGCCCAGCTACTCAGGAGGCTGAGGCAGGAGAATCGCTTGAACCTAGCATACAGAGGTTGCAGTGAACCAAGATTGTGCCACTGGACTCCAGCCTTGGTGACAGGGTGAGTCTCTGTCTCAAAAAAAAAAAAATAAAAATTTAAAAATTAAGTAAATAAGTAAATAGAAAATAGAAAACAAGCATCTCTGCCTGAGTCTTAAAGGGCATAGGTATCTTCTGCATCCCCGCCCCTACTCTTACCTCTACTCCGTGCCACTGCACCTGTATCAGTTTTAGTTTTGCTGAGGTTTCAGGAGTGGCGGGGGAGAGTAGGTACAGGAGTATTTACTACAGAGTGTAGTGAGAATCTCATTCAGTCTGATGGACAGATCTGGGAAGAACACTATAAGCAATCTTGCCATGCTGACGTGGCAAATTAAAGTTGCTGTTACATTCTTTCATTAGGATGATGCATTCAAATCTAAACTTCTCTGATTCTGCATGGCCCATAATGATAAGGAACAAAGTACAAGCCATGGTTCAGAAGGAGCAATCAAAATTACAAAATCATATCTACCAAAAGGCTCACCCACCCTAAGGGGGAAAAATGTGTGGACCCATGAGAATTAATTAACAAGAGCAGAATGCAGCAACTAAAGGCAGTTGGTACCATTTCTGTTACTTTTGCAGAAATCCAATTAAAGGGTCATTTTTATTTCTTAAATGCCCAATTTTAGAGGCTTAATTTGTTTGAACCATAGGAATGGCCTTGAGAAAATTGAAATGGGCTATTAGTAAATTATAGAAGTTATACCAAAAGCCATTCTGCAAGATTTTCTCTCCCAACTAAATTTGATAGAACTGTGTTTTCACTTATAACTGGCTATCCATTGCAACCACATTAACACATTATGGAAAACTTACTTTCTCTGTTTTTCATCAACCAGCTGTGTTAAGATGCCTTTCACTTCAGAATGAAATATTCTATAGACCATGTCCCATTGATACCATTATCAGCAGTACTAGTAGTAGCCTAGTTTTTGAATGATTTGTTGTGTGTAAAAACTACATGAAGTCAAAAACCAAAACTTCTAGAAAATTTTTAAATATTTTCTCTAATAACATTTTGGTCTTCGTTTAGAGTATTATTGATATTTCTGACATTGAGAATATGTATATCATAATTTAAATATTTCCTAGGAATCAAATTTTGCTATTGATATGCTTAATCCAGTTTATTAAGCTTTGCAAAAATACACTGTTGAATTCTGAGCATAAATTTGTCTTCTTTTTTAAATTGAACAAATCTCTGGATTAGAGATTCATTTCATTCATTCACTAAATATTTGCATACCGCTTGCTGCCTTATATATATATCTCAGACAGCAATCTTAACATGGATCACCTTTCACTGATGGAATCATTGGGAACTTTCCCACATGAGGGCAGTCGCCCCCTCCCTTTCTGGTTATCTCTGCCACTATATTTCAAAGAGTCCTGCTTTCCAGCCTGCTTTTGATACAGATAATGTCCCTGTACTAGTCATAGAGATGAATCAAGAAATCACTAACATCGATTTTAATCTGACACATTAGTTATTGATATGCTGCAGTAGTCATTTGCAGTGGTAGTTACACCAATTTGAACCTAGCCTGCAGGACTTGGAGTCCAAATACCAATATTTGAATTATATAGCTCCTTTAAGACAGTTCTTTTACCTTGTGACCTTCTGCTCCATCCTCCAACCAGGTAAGCCTGGGTTGTCTAGATTCTAGGCAGTGGCCACAAATTGTTATCTCCCCATGTTCAAAAGTTTGTAAGCATGAGACATAGACATTTGGAATTTGTGAAGATAAATTTCTGAGAATTTGAATTTAAGGGCTTAAAGAAATTCTCATGAGGGAGGGCTATGCACTTTTTTTTTTTTTTTTTTGAGATGGAGTCTCACTCTGTCACTCATGCTTGAGTGCAGTGGCGCCATCTCAGCTCACTGCAACCTCTGCTTCCTGGATTCAAGTGATTCTCTTGCCTCAGCCTCCCGAGTAGCTGGGATCACAGGCATCTGCCACCACGCCTAGCTAATTTTTGTATTTTTAGTAGAGACAAGTTTTCACCATGTTGGCCTGACCGGCCTTGAACTCCTGACCTCAGGTGATCTGCCTGCCTCGACCTCCCAAAGCACTGGGATTACAGGCGTGAGCCACTGTGCCTGGCTGCTAAACACTTTTGTCTTCGGCTTTCTAGCTCATCATTGAGGAAATCAGTAGTTATTTGCTTAGCATTCAATGATTACTCTTGCTAGAAGTGATAATTTATTTTGACATAAGGCATGCATAATTTTCCCCATCTTAAAAAAAGAACTGACTTTAATCCCACATTTTCTTCCAGCTAACACACCATTCTCTAACATCCATCCCGTTTTTCTGTTTTGCTTTGCAAAATAACTTCTCAGAAGAGCTTTTCTTTTTTCCCCCTGCTGCCTCACTTTCCTGCCTCCCATTCCTTCCCCTTTCCAGTTTAGCTGTTCATCTTTACCACCCACTGAAAGTGCTCTTGTCAAGGTCACCAGCTGTCTCCATACTGCCAATTCCAATGTGCATTTTCTGGCCTCATTTCAGGTGCATTCTCAACACAGCAGATGTTACCTCTTTCTTGGCACACTGTCTTCTCTCAGCTGTCATGGCACTTGGTCTCCTCACATCTTCCTCCCTTGGCCATTCTTTCTCAGTTTCCCATGCTGCTTTCCCCTCTTATTTGGGACTCCTTATAGCTTCTTCTAGACCTTTTTCTTTCCCCTCCTTCTCTCTCCCTGAAAGGTTTTATTTAATCTCACAGTTTTCAAAACTATGAATATGTTAAATACTCCCAAGTTTTATTTCACCAAGATAGACTTCTCTCAACTCCAGATTCCTATCTGTATCCAACAGCCTACTTTATATCTCTATTTGGGAATCTCAGCTATCTCAAGGGTTTAGATATATTCTATATTCTGGGTTGGCTCATGTTCTAAACTGGAATTTATTTGTAATTATGTTGAAAACATATAATAGATAGAACTCCAGGACTGGAACATTCTTTTTTCTGTTCTTGCTCTTTACCAAGGTGAGTTCTTCAATTCCCAGTTCATCTCCAAAATGCGTATCTCCAGCCCAAACATCTCCTAATCTTCAGACTCATTTATTAAGCTGCCTAATTTTTTTTGTAGGAACAGGGTCTCCCTGTGTTGCCCAGGCTGGTCTTGACCTCCTGAGCTCAAGCTATCCTCCCACCTCAGCCTCCCAAAGTGCTGGGATTATAGGCAAGAGCCACCACACCCCCCCCACCCAGCTGCCTAATTGATATCACCACTTCCATCTCACAGATATCTCAAACTTTCTATGTCCCTTAAATTCTTTGAATAGCTGGATCCTGTTCATTCTTTAGGTCTCATACATCCCAGAGAAGGCTTTCCTGTCCACACTGTCTAATGTAGGTCTCTCTTGTCCTTCTGTATCTCAGATTTTTTTGACAGTACACATCATAATTTGTAATTATTCATAGTTTATTAGCCAGTATACTTTTTGCCTCTCCCACTAGACTGTAAGCTTTGTGGGGCCTAGGACTCTGTTTTATTCACCATTGCATCCTCAGATTTTGCACAGTGCCTGGCACATAGTTAAGTATTCAATAAATACTTAGTTCATCATCCACCAAAAGAACGTTCCAGGAAGTCCTTTATTTACTGTAGTGAAATGAATCCAAGTGTAACACTGCATTGAATTCTAGCTATTTATGTACCAGATACTGGAAACACTCTCTATACTTGTTTTGTTTTTATCTTTGGAGGATTCTTAAAATCATATTGAAGTCTTCTGCTATTGTAAATTTTGTGGTTGAAGAAAATAGTTTTCTTCTTTGGTAATGTAATCAATGCTAATTAAATTTCTTTATTTCCAGGATGGAAGGTTAACATTTCATCCAGGAAGTCAGGTAGTGAAACTTCCTTTTATCAGCTTTATGAAGGCACGTGGGACTTCCTTTCTGAATGCCTACACAAACTCTCCAATTTGTTGCCCATCACGCGCAGGTATGAACATCCTTAATATGAATGGGAGAAAGTGGCTACACACTGAAAATATATTCACAGTTTAAAAGATTATACCTAAAAGTAGAATAGTTAGTTATATTTGGCCTCAATAAAATTGTTTTAATATAAAAGATGTGCATTTTAAGGTATATATTGGCTACTGGGGTTGTTCAAATTGTATTTTTCGAGAGTAGGAATTTTTATCATTTAGAATGGCGTCTAGTTCACGTGTTACCGTTTTATTTCCTTGTGACTGGGGACTAAGAATCTTTTGACCATCCAAGAAAATGAGGGAATACTCATATTTCCTAGAAGAGTTCTGTTTCCAGGGAAATTTTTCAGCAACGGTATAGGTATTTGGGAGGACTTCTATGAACATTAGAGTATACCGTAAAGTAGTTACAACTTATATTCAGATTTACTTGAATTTTTTCTTATTATTTCAGATTACGTACTTTACCTCTTTCTTTCAGTCTCAATTCGCTTTTATCCCAAGTCAAAATTGTTCACTTTTATTATAATAATTTAACAAATAGGCATAGTTTTATTGGCAGAATGTCAGTGACATTAAGCCATGAATAATTAACAAATAGGATAAAACTGCCATTTCTATAAATTCTATCTATTGTCTGATGGTTGTTTTCCTTTTCCTCCGCCTTCTGGTTTATGTTTGTTGCCTTGGAACCCATAAATGGCACTCAGTGATTTGGTTTGTCTGTAAATGAGATGATTTTCTCTGTGATTTGAGTTATAACTTCTTTCACCTATATTTTCAACAGTAACAACTATATTATTACCAGTGATTAAAAGAAACTACACTATATTGTAAATGCTATTTCAATAATGAAGGACCAGGCATATTAAAAAGCAGTTTTGTTAACTGTAAAGTAGAATGAGCAGTGGGCTAGGGTGATACAATGACCTGGACTCTAATCCTCAAGCAAGTCACTCGGTCTTCTTATCTGCAAATTGCTGTGTATACTGTGTACCTCACGCGGTTGTTCTGAGCATCACATTAAATAATGAATGAGAAAGTGGCCAATGAACCCTAGATGTCTCAAAATGTTAGATGTTGTTTTTCCTGGAAGAAGTCTATTTTGAAGAGTAAGCAAGGTTAAATAATTTGTCAAAGACCACTCAGTAACTGGTGTTATTGGGATTCAAACCAGGTAATCCTCCATCCCACCTTTCACAAAACATCTTGCTAGATGAAAAAAGAAAGCTTATTCTAACTTTCTATTTATGTACACAGAAAGTATTTATTGAATAAACAATCATAGTTGTAGAAAGTGAGAGACAAGGCATAACACACTTACATTTTTTTGTGGAAAGCCAGCAAAAGGACCAGGGAATAAGGGAAGATCCTTAAGGATGTTGGGGAAATGAGATCTGTACTTCAATTGTCTGATTTAGAAAATTAACCAATAAATAATTAGGGATTGTTTTTATGATTGAAAGAGGCCTCTAGTCACACATGCTTTGTATTTAATTCCAGCTGTATTTACCTTAAGTAACTTAACCACTAAGCGTTAGTCAACTCATCTGTAAAATGGAAATAGTAACTCCCCACAGAGTGTCACCCTGATAAAATGAAGTAACAATCAGAAATGTTTGGTAAAGCACCTAATCTGGGTACGTCTTATTGCAGAGCATGAGCTCTACACTAGTGGACTGCTCTCTCAGAGTAATTGTCCTAATAGTTAAATTGTTAAGATTTACCTTCATCCCAATTCCTTTTTTTTTTTTTTCTCAGCAATGTGGAGTGGCCTCTTCACTCACTTAACAGAATCTTGGAATAATTTTAAGGGTCTGGATCCAAATTATACAACATGGATGGATGTCATGGAGAGGCATGGCTACCGAACACAGAAATTTGGGAAACTGGACTATGCTTCAGGACATCACTCCATTAGGTAAAAATAAAACAAAAATAATCTTCATGGACTGCCCTCTGCCATAGCATGTACATGTACTCTTTTTGACTTTAATTTTTTTATTTTTCCACAAAGGTGAAAGTAAATCTCTTAATCCCTTCATTGGGTTAATTAGGCTAAAATTTTAGCTTTCTTTCATCTTCCTAAAACATTAAAATGGCTAATATACTAGTCATTTTGTTTTTCTTAAACATTAAAGGTCTATAAATAGTGTTTGTAAACTCGTTTAGCCCATGCTTTATTTTCATTGAATTTCCTTTAATGGCTACTGTATTATTAATTTTAAAATCTGTTTTTAAAATTAACCTTAGCCTTCTTGCTGCTTCCCTTGGTCAGTTCTCTCTAACTTGAGTCTATTGTAACTTTTTTTTTCTTTCATTTTACTAAGTCCTCAAAAATCAGGCAGCCAAGCATAGTGGTTAAGAGTAGAGGTCAAGAATCAGATTGCCTACTTTTGAATTATAGTTTCTGTTTACTACTAGCATTGTAGTAGTCTGATCTTGGACACATTGTCTAAATGTTGACACAGTAGTTTAATTTCTTTGCTGTGAGGATTAAATGTATCAATAAGTTCAGAAAAGAGCTAACATAGGAGGCCTGAGACTGCTCTGCTTAGAAAGGCCTGCTTGGAATGTTGGCCCCTGTCTGGCATCTGGGAACTTGGATTTCTAGAGTATTCCCACTATTCCTTAACTGATAAGAGTGGTCTATTGTGTGCCTGGAGCATTTGTGCATTGTGGTTTATGCCGAATACCAGCTTGCCTTCCAGGAGTCTGGAATTTTGGTATGTGCTAAGTAGAGGGTGCTTATATAGTCAGCACCCCCACCTAAAATACCTGGGTACTGATTCTCTAATGAGCAGAAACAACACTTCACATGTATTGTCGCAATTTGATGGTGGAAGAATTATGTCCTCTGTGACTCCAACTGGACACTTGTTCCTAGTTTCTTCTGGACTTCGCCCTAAGTACCTTTTCCCTTTGCTGATTTTGCTGTGTATCCTTTTATGTAATAAATGATAGCCATGAGTGAAGCTGTATTCTGGGTCCTGCAATTCCTCCTACTGAACTTCGGTGTGATCGTGGGATCCCCCAACACTTGTGAACCCCAACACAAATACATATTAGGGATTAGAGTGCCTCTTTCTTACCTAGGCAAGTGCTAATTGAGGGTTATTGGTACTGGTTGTTGTGATGATGATGATGATACTAATGATGATGGTAAGTAATAGTAAGAAAAAATTAAGTTAACAAAAATAGTGATGAATGTAGTGAGTTGAATAATGTTCCCCCAAAATTTCGTGACCACCTAGAAAGAACTTCAGAATGTGATCTTATTGGAAAATAGACCCTATTTGCAGATGTAATTAGTAAGGATCTCCACAGGAAATCATGACTGCTGTCTTTATTAGAAGAGGAACAAGGACATAGACACACAGAGAAGAAAACAATGTGAAGACAGAGGCAGAGATAGTAGTGAGGCAGCTACAAGCCAAAGAACGAAAGATTGCCAGGAGTCACCATAAGTTAGAAAGAGGCAAGGAAAAATTCTGCCAGAGTCTTCAGAGGGAATGTGTCTCTGCTGACACCTTGATTTTAGACTTGCAGCTTCCAGAACTGTGAGAGAACAGGTTCCTGTTGTTTTAAGCCACACAGTTTGTAATAATTTATTCTGACAGTTCTAGGAGATGAATACACTGAGTTTTGGGTAAACAGATACTAAAATAATCTAAAATAATCTGAACATTAAAATTGCTCTCCTAGTTACTGTTTAATTTCTTCCCTTTTCTGTCCTCCAAAATCTAAAAGACGGCAGTACAGGAAATGCAGAAGCAATCCTGACATTCCTAATCTTTACTCTGTCTTCTAATGCTTTGCCAAATGTAGTCAGTTCTACTTCTGAATTATTTCTCCAACTTATTCACTTCTCACTCTCTCCACCAAGCTACTGTCATCTCTTGCCTAAACTATTAAAATGGGCTTCTACCTGGACTCTTCATAGTCTATCTGACCCATTTTCTATAGGCAACCAGAATGATCTTTCTTAGATGTATGTCTGATTACATGACACACTTGCTTAAGATCTTTCAATGGTTTTTCTCTTCAGGTTAGTTAAAATCCCAAACCCACAACATGATTCATGAGACCCTACATGATATAGGCCCTGCCTTCCTCCAGTCTCATTTCATACCACTCTCTCCATCCCTCAGTATGCACCTGGTCTTTTAAAACTTTCCTTAATATGCTTTTTACTACATCTGGACTATTGCATGAGCTAGTTTCTCTGTGCAAAATCTTGTTCACCTACTCTTCCCTGCTAATATCAGAAAGAAAAGGAGGGAGAGGAAGTACATGTAGGAGGAGGAGCACAGGCTTTGTGTCCATCAGAGCAGTCAGATGCCCAGCTTCCCTGCTCACCATCCTTGTAACCTTGGGCAAGTTACTTGATATTGAGTGTCAGTGTTCTGTAAGAATTCTTGGGCAAGTTACCTGGCATTAAGTGTCAGTGTTCTGTAAGTTATCTGTAAGAATTATGATGCCTACCTCATTGGATGACTGTGTTTTATATGAGTTAAAAGATACAATACAAGGATTAAGCGGAATAATATAAAATATTTAACAGTGCCTGGCACAGAGTAAGCATTTACTCAATGGAAAGATTATTATTATGAAAATGGCTTAACCAGAATTGCAGTCTAACATTTATATAACCCTTATTATTATTATTATTATTTTTTTTGAGACACAGTCTCGCTCTGTCGCCCAGGCTGGAGTGCAATAGCGTGATCTCGGCTCACTGCAACCTCCGCCTCCCAGGTTCCAGCAATTCTCCTGCCTCAGCCTCCTGAGTAGCTGGGATCATAGGCATGCGCCACCACGCCCAGCTAATTTTTGTATTTTCAGTAGAGACGGGGCTTCACCATGTTGGTCAGGCTGTTCTCGAACTCCTGACCTTATGATCCGCCCGCCTCATCCTCCCAAAGTGCTGGGATTACAGGCGTGAGCCACTGCACCTGGCCATAACCATCATTTTTCTGAAGTGCTTTGCATTGCTAGTTACTTTATGGAGTTTCACAAATTTCTTTTTAAAATATTTCTCCTTTTTAGAATGTAAGCTTAATCTAAAGTAAGATACAACTGTTTATAATAAAAGAAATCTAAGATTGAATGCCATATATTCCTTGTAACTTTTATTCTTCTATGTTACACGGTTAAAATATGACGTGACGTTTATTCTGCAGCAGGGTAATTATCCATGCAGAGCAAAGACCTTATCTCTTCTTCTCTGCTTTATTCCCATTGGCCAGCATAGTGCCAGTACATCGTAGGTTCACAATTAAATTTTTGATGAATGAATGAATGAAAAAGTTATTTTGAAGTACCTACAGTTTATTATTTGATAAACATTGATATATTCTATGTAACGCAGGATCATATCACTTGTTCATTATTAGTATTTTGTATGTATCTACAACTAATAGAAGATATCCTTTTTTAAAGTTTTTTGAATTCTTTAAATATTAATATTTAGGAGTTCTTTCTTAGTCGTATGGAATTCTAAAATTAGTAGAGGAAAAAAACCACTTAGATGTTGATATTTGGGATGTCAAAGATAGTTTTCAGTGCAATACTTGCTTAAAGCATATTTTCATTTACTCACACTCTCATTAGAGCTTAGGAAATTGAAATAAGTCACCAGGAGTATTTTTATGAGCGCTGTATGTACCCACACAGACATTTGGCTGACAAATAGGTCAAGGTTGCTGTTAATAGCATGTCTGAAGGTTATATGAATTACAGCACATTATTTTTCAGTGTAAACTTAAAAATGGGTCTCAGAACAAAACATGGTCTCTCAATATCAAATTTCATAAATAGGAGCATTCAGTCTTGTTGATAGATTAACTTTCAAAATCAAAATGCAAGTTATTATAACTCTTTATTACTGAAATTGGCCATTTTTGAACCTGCTTATATTTTCAGCCAGAATTACCAGTTTCTTTATTATTATCATATTTTCATCTGTCTTTTTTAGGCATCAGTGATGCTTCCTTCTTGTACCAGTTTAGGAACACTAATTAAGTGTCCCTTATTATTATTTTTTTAATTAATTAATTAATTAATTTTTTTTTGAGAAGGAGTCTCGCTCTTTCACCCAGGCTGGAGTGCAGTGGCGCAATCTCGGCTCACTGCAGGCTCCGCCTCCTGGGTTCACGCCATTCTCCTGCCTCAGCCTCCTGCGTAGCTGGGACTACAGGCGCCCGCCACCACGCCCGGCTAATTTTTTGTATTTTTAGTAGAGACGGGGTTTCACCGTATTAGCCAGGACGGTCTCGATCTCCTGACCTCGTGATCCGCCCGCCTCGGCCTCCCAAAGTGCTGGGATTACAGGCGTGAGCCACCGCGCCCGGCCTAAGTGTCCCTTATTATATATGACACACCACACCATACTAGGATCCCTATGGGCTGCACAATTGTTTCATCCGGACAGTTGTTAAAGAGATGCTGGTAGTATTACTCATAAAAATGCCATTTACTGATGATAAGACCTTGAGCAAGTAATTTATCTGCTTAGAATCCCAGTTTAGTCAGATGAGCTTTCACTAGGTGACTTTAAAAGTTCTTCTACTCTGAAATTCTATAACTCCAATGGAGCACAGTTAAGTGGTTTATAAATTTCTGATACTTATCTGTCCCTTCACATTATATGTATTGTGTTATAACAGGTTTAAGTTCAAATTTGCTGTCTTATCAGTTGAAAGAAAACATTTGTATTTAATTCATAGGTTATTTTGATTATTTTTGCTTTCAGGTAAAATTTTGTTGCCTATATATTCCTAAAGTAGTGGTTTTCAACTGAGGGCAGTCACCCCTCCCCCCCATACGCCCCCACCTCCACCCCTTGGCTGCCAAGAAGACATTTGACAATGTCTGGAGACATTTTTTGTTGATAACACTGGGGTTATTTTGCTGGCATCTGGTGGGTAGAGGCCAAGGTTGCTGCTAAACAGTCTATAATGCAGAAAACATCCCCACTCATCAAGTCCAAAATGTCTTAAGTATAGAGATTGAGAAAACATGTCTAAAACTAGATATTTTATGCTCATCAGCCTGGTCTTAGGAATGTCACACTTAAAATAATTGCCTACATTTTAAATATTGTTTATTATTTCATATTCTAAGGGATCAAATCCACTTGACACTAATACATCTTTTTTTTTAGAATTAACAAAAAATGTATAGAATTGTGTGTAGAAAGTGTATAGCATTAGGAGGTAATTGATTTTATACAGAAAATTTTAAAAACTAAATTTCTAACATCAGTATAATAAAAAATTTAATATTAAGTAGAATTCCTTAAAGTACTAAGACTAGAAGATGACCCTTATATTAGTTACAAAAGTAAAATCAGGTATTTGTAGTATCCACTAAGCTAATATTTTTGAGCCAGCTACTGTGTGCCAGACATTATTTTTAGATTATGCAAATACAATAGCAATCACAACACAAAATTCTCCAGTGTCATGGAACTTACATTCATGCTACCAGAAGAGAAATTAAACAAGCTGCTGTGTTGTTTTTCCTAGCTTCTGTCTTGTTGAAAATCTAAAATCAAATTCCCTATCATTTCATCTTACCATTGTAATTATATATGTTGTCTGCTCATGTAGGTTAATATTTTTCTAAGCCAAGTCAAAATAAGCAATATTTTTAATTGTTATATGTACATAGTAAGTATATAGACTTAGGGAGTACAGGAGATATTTTGATACAGGCATATAAGGCGTGATGAAAACATCAAGGTAAGTGGAGTATCCTTCCCCTTGAAGCATTTGTCCTTTGTGTTACAAACAATCCAATTATACTCTTAGTCATTTTAAAATGTACAATTAAATTATTGACTATAGTCACCCTGTTTTATTGTCAAATATTAGATCTTATCCTTTCCATTTTTTTTGTACCCATTAATCATTCCCACTGCCCCCACCCCAACTATTCTGCCCAGCCTTTGTTAAACCATCATTCTGCTTCAATTGTTTAATTTTCAGCTCCCACAAATAAGTGAGAACATGTGAAGTTTGCCTTTCTGTGCCTGGCTTATTTCACTTAACATAATGACCTCCAGTTCCATCCATGTTGTTGCAAATGACTGGATCTCATTCTTTTTTATAGCTGAATAGTACTCCATTGTGTATATGTACCACATTTTCTTTATCCATTTGTCTGTTGATGGACACTTTGGTTGCTTCCAAATCTTGGCTTATTGTGACTAGTACTGTAAGCAACGTGGAAGTGCAGATATCTCTTTGATATACAGATTTTCTTTCTTTTGGGTGTATACCTAGTGAGATTGCTGGATCATATGGCAACTCTATTTTTAGTATTTTGAGGAACCTCCAAATGGTTCATCATGGTGGTTGTACTAATTTACATTCCCGCCAACAGTGTATGAGGGTTCCCTTTGCTGCATATCCTCGCCAGCATTTGTTATTGCCTGACTTTTGGATAAAAGCCATTTTAGCTGAGACGATATCTCATTATAGTTTTGATTTGCATTTCTCTAATGATCAATGTTGCTGAGCATCTTTTCATATATCTGTTTGCCATTTGTATGTCTTCTTTTAAGAAATGTCTGTTCAGATCTTTTGCCCATTATTTAATCAGATTATTAGATTTTTTTTCCTGTTGTTTGAGCTCTTTATATATTCTGGTTATAAATATCTTGTCAGATGGATAGTTTTCAAATGTTTTCTCCCATCTGTGGGTTGTCTCTTCACTTTTTTTTTTTATTGTTTCCCTTGTTGTGCAGAAGCTTTTTAACTTGATGTGATCCCATTTGTCTATTTTCTTTTTAGTTGTCCGTGTTTGCGGGGTATTACTCAAGAAATATTTGTCCAGTCCAGTGTCCCAGAGAGTTTCCCCAATGCTTTCTTTTAGTAATTTCATAATTTGAGGTCTCAGATTTAAGTCTTTAATCCATTTTGATTTGATTTTTAATGTGGTAAGAGATAGAGATCTAGTTTCATTTTTCTGCATATGGATATCCAGATTTCCCAGCACCACTTATTGAAGAGACTGTTCCTTCCCCAATGTATGTTCTTGGCACCTTTGTCAAAAATGAGTTCACTGTAGGTGTATGGAGTTGTTTCTGGGTTCTCTGTTCTGTTCCATTTGTCTTACGTGTCTGTTTTTCTGCCAGTACCATACCATTTTGGTTACTAAAGCTCTCTAGTATAATTTGAAGGCAGGTAATATGATTTCTCCAATTTTGTTCTTTTTGCTCAGGATAGCTTGGACTATGCTGGGTTGTTTTTGTTGTTTTTTGTTTGTTTGTTTTTTTCTTTTTTGTGGTTCCATATAAATTTTAGGATTGTTTTTTCTATTTCTATGAAGAATGTTATTGGTATTTTGATATGGATTGCATACAATCTGTAAATTGCTTTCAGTAGTATGGACATTTTAACAATATTGATTCTTCCAATCCATGAACATGGAATATCTTTTCAGTTTTTTGTGTCCTCTCAATTGCTTTCATCAATGTTTTATAGTGTTCGTTGTAGAGATCTTTTACTTCTTTAGTTAATTCCTAAGTATTTTTTTGTAGCTGTTACTTTCTACATTTCTGAAGGATTACTTTATGGGGATAGGACTACTTTCTTCATTTCTTTTTCAGATTGTTTGCTGTTGGCATATAGAAATGCTACTGATCTTTGTTGATTTTGTGTCCTGCAACTTTACTGAACTTACCATCTCTAATAGTATTTTGGTGGAGTCTTTTATGTTTTTCCAAATGAAAGTTTACATCATCTGCAAACAAGAATAATTTGACTTCTTCCTTTTCAATTTGGATGCCCTTTATTTCTTCTCTTATTAGCTAGGACTTCCAGTACTATGTTGAATAACAGTGGTGACAGTGAGCTTTCTTGTTGTGTTCTAGATCTTAGAGGAAGGGCTTTCAGTTTTTCCTCGTTCATGATGATACCAGCTGTGGGTCTGTTGTATGTGTCTTTATGTTGAGGTATGTTCCTTCTATACCCAGTATTTTTTGTGGTGGGGCGGGGGGTAATCATAAAGGGATGTTGAATTTTATTAAAAGCTTTTTCAGCATCAGTTGAAATGATCATATGGTTTTTGTCCTTCATTCTGTTGATATGATATCTCACATAAACGTATACTTTTTTTTTTTTTTTGAGATGGAATCTTGCTCTGTCACTAGGCTGGAGTGCAGTGGCACGATCTCAGCTCACTGCAACCTCCATCTCCCAGGTTCAAACGATTCTCCTACCTCAGCCTCCTGAGTAGTTGGAACTATAGGTGCGCCCCACTACACCTGGCTAATTTTTTTGTATTTTAGTGGAGATGGGGTTTCACAATGTTGGCCAGGATGGTCTCGATCTGCTGACCTTGTGATCTGCCCACCTCAGCCTCCCAAATTGCTGGGATTACAGGTGTGAGCCATTGCGCCCAGCCAAGTCTATACTTTTCATGTCTTCTATTCTGAGACTTAAAAATTGACTGAGATTTGCACTTAGTACTCTCAATATGGTGATCATTTTCATTAAGTTTTTTGGATTGGGACCGGGCGCGGTAGCTCATGCCTGTAACCCCAGCACTTTGGGAGGCCAAGGCGGGCGGATCACTTGAGCTCAGGAGCTCGAGACCAGCCTGGCCAACATGGTGAAACCCTGTCTCTACTAGAAATACAAAAAACTACCCAGACTCTGGGTCGTCTCAGCTATATCACTTCCAATCCCAACTTTGACCTGCCAGACCCTTTTTGGCTCAAGTTCCATCTCCCTTGTGACTCTTTCTCTACCTCATAGCTGCATCTTAAAAACTGCCAGTTACTGGATTATTTTCTTTCTAAATTTAAATTCTGTAAATAGGGATGATAGGCCTAACTTATATTTCATGCAAGACTCCATCATAAGTTAAGTGCTGGCCACGTTAAGTGCTAGTGCTTAGGTTAGGTGCCCACTCCTGGCCAGTCGACAGGCTAGAAAGGGAGTTAAATCCTACATAATGTGGCCAGCTAGGTCACTCCTTCAGCAAGAGCTGTGGATATGGTGATGTGTTTGCTGCAATGACTGCTTAGTAAATTCTATTAACAACAGATAATCTGGGAATAACCCTCCCACTTTATTTTTTCAGATTTGATGGCATTTTGTCTGGGTTACATTTTCGGTATAATATTGAAAAAGGTTTACAAAAATTGTAAATGTTATAGTCAAATTGATAAGTTAATTACTTTAAAAGCATAAGAAAAATCATCTCCTTTTGCATATAAAATGGTGAATGTGATCTAAACCATTTTTAGATTCATAGCTGAAGTATTTTATTACAGTTGTTTTTTCCATAAAGTAGCCTTTGGCATTATTTTTAAAAGTACAATAGTAGGAGGGTTTTATGTCTGAGTGATTATGAGGTGGAAATACCAATTTGTTAGCTTAGCAAGTCTCATTAAGCACCTGCCTGGATAAATGTCTTGCATGTAGTACGTATTCATTATTTCTTTAATTGAATCAAAAAGGCTGTCTTTGTTTAAGCTCAGACCACAATAAACATGTAAACTCTGTCAAGGGCTATAGTCATCTAGGAATTCAAAGTTGTAAATATTAGTGCTTCCACAATGATGAATTCACAAGCAGACCAGAAAATGGCTAGGTGAGATTTCACAAGATAAAATCCCTGAGTACTCACCGCCACACACACACATGCAAACAAAACTTTTCTTTGAAATATATTTACTATTATTATTATCATATAACCAATATAATTTGTGACATAATTAATATTACTCTTTAATAGAGAAAAATCTGTGATTTTAATCATATTTACAAAGAAATCCATGAATAAGAAAAGATTAAGGGGCATTAGCTATTATAATTGTTACCAAAAAATGAAATGGTTAGAATTAATAAAACTAATAAATGTAAAAACATGCATATTTTGAGCATTTAAATAATGTATATTTTAAAATGATGTTCCAACCTGAATTTGCCAGGGTAGATGTTATTCATTCAACTAAAACAGACTGTTTTTGGGAGTGATCGTATGTAAAGAAGATGGATGACAGCCTTGTAAATCCTTTTAAAAATTGTATGTGTGTTTCTCTCAAATTTGAGAGAAGAATTTTTTTTAAGAGATGAGGTCTCACTTTGTCACCTAGGGTGGAGTAAAGTGGCAGGATCATAGCTCACTGCAGCCTCAAACTCCTGACCATAAGTGATCCTCCCTGGTCAGCCTCCCAAGTAGCTAGGACCACAGGCACATACCACCATGCCCAGCTAAGGATTTTTTTTTTTTTTTTGTAGAGACAAGGTCTCACTATGTTGCCCTGGCTGGTCTCAAACTCCTGGGCTCAAACAATCCTCCTACCTCAGCCTCCCGAAGCCCTGGGATTACAGGTGTGAGCCCCCACACCAAGTCCAGAAAAGAGCATTTAATGGGAATGAATATAGATTCCTTTTTTTCTTACAGAATTTATTAGGTCAATACAGAAATTTGCAAGGGCGTTTTTCAGAATCATCGTTTTTCCAATTTTTTGATTGTGAGACTTACCAGAAACACATTAGCTGCTACAGTCCCATCAATAACAATAATAAAAAGAGAGAGATCACAGAACTCTAAGTCTGAGATAGTTAATCATCTTCAGTAGACTCTTAGAAAGCTGAAGGTTTATGTTTAGGCTCCTACTTCATGTGGAAAGAAAACTGTCATTCTCATCATCAATTTTAAGGTATATTTTTTCAGATATAATTGTTACTATGTAAACTAATCCTGTGCTACTTGTAAACTGATTGTATCCAATATTTTAGCAGTAGAATTTGGCACACTGCCACAGAAAACCCACACAGTAATGGCAAATATACAAATTTATGTAATAATTGGTGATGTGTTAAGTAGTTTTGTTTTTCATTTGTATTAGTGAGGAGGTTTTTGTTGTTAAAAATAACTAATTTAACTGCTGATTGTTGGTTAGTATATTTGGCTATCACCTGTTTTCTGGAATTGAACCAAGGTAGAATAATTCTCCTATTTATAGGCTACTGTTGAAGCTCCACTTTGATTATCCTCCATTTTTATTGAATTTTCATTAAAATTTGAGGATTTTTGCAGAAAAAAATTCTTAAACTGTGCGTCTCAAACCTTAATATACATACAAATGACTTGGGCATCTTCTTAGATGCCCTTTGTGATTCGATGAGTCTAGGATGGTGTATTAGTCTGTTCTCATGCTGCCGATAAAGACATACCCAAGACTGGGTAATTTACAAAGAAAAAGAGGTTTAATGGACTCACAGTTCCATGTGGCTTGAGAGGCCTCACAGTCATGGTGGAAGGTGAAAGGCATGTCTTACATGGCAGCAGGCAAAAGAGAATGAAAAATCAAGTGAAAGGGGAAACCTTTTAAAAACCATTGGATCTCGGGAGACTTATTCACTACCACGAGAACAGTATGGGGGAAACCGCCCCCATGTTTCAATTGTGATGAGTCCCACCAGGTCCATCCCACAACATGTGGGAATTATGGGATCTCCCAGGAGCTGCTGATGTTGCTGGTCCATGGACCACACTTGGAGTAGCAAGGATATAAAGAACTGGACCTCTGGTGAAAGTAGGACAAGATTCACAAATTGTGAATATCTTTATCAGAAATGTGTGATGATTATTTGTATCCCTTTGAGAAGAAAAGCCCCTCTTATATTTCTATAAAGAGTTGAAGTAGACATTGGGCCACTTAAGAGGGGCATGATATAATGAAACACTGAAGCCTCTCTAAGTTTATAGAGGACAATCTTCTTCAAGATAGGTATGCTCTATATCTGAGCTCCTACCTGAGGAGGATAGATTAGAGTGGTCTCTTCCACTGCACACTGTGTGTAATGAGAGAACGAGAATGAAAAAGGTAATAACATCTTACTGTTATTATGACAATAGTTTTGACCTCATGGGCTCACTGAGAGTGTCTTGGGAATCCTTAGGGATCCCTGTACTACACTTTGAGAGATGCTGGCATAGAGGAAACTATACGTTGTATAGCTGTGCCTATTGCAAGCAGCAGGGTAAATTTATATTGAGAACAGCCATTGAATCATAAAATATCTGAGCCACAGGTAGTTTTGGATCCTCCTCATTGATGCAAGTCCTTTTCAATTGTCCTGATTGAAACCATACTCTTGGTATTCTGGACAAAATACATAGAAATGGAATGGTAAAAAATTGGTTCAAAATACCCCCAGTGGTTAAGTAATTAGAAAGCTTATATTTGGAAGAAGTTATAGCAATTACTGGTGGAGGGGAAGAACACTTAGAACGATGAGACAAAGAAGTAGCTCTGAGCATATGAGTGAAAGATATGATTTCCAGGTGCAATAGTTTAGCCTGATTAAGAGACCATCACTCTTGTAAGAAGGGGCTGGATACATTGGTTAGTAGAGAGAATTATAATGTCAAAAGAGTTATCTTATTATTGTAATTGTAATAGATTCTGAAGTTGCATATTCATATTCTCATTCCGTATTTTACTCGTTGGACTCACTGACTGGAAGGTAGCTTGGGCCGGAAAGAGGGACTTTCTGGACTAAGAATTGCAGCTCCTGTAGCAGCCTACTGCTTAGGCTGCATCTACTGCTCTTATTGTGTTTCATGATGGCCCAGGAAGGTTGGGCTGGCCCAGGAAGTAGTGAAAGTAGAATGGAGAGTCATTGATTATAATTATTAATCTTTTTTGAATACATTAAACAGTGCTAAATGATTTTAAAGTACTGTAGTATATTCATCTACTGAATACATCACTTTATACTCGTGTTCTTCCTCACTAAGTTGCAAAGAAATAAATTGTTATTTTACACTTTAGGCACAGTGAACATGGGTCAACTAATCAAAGAAGTGAAAAAGTTTGAGAAAGGTAAAAATACCTTTTGCCTTTAACCATAATCTCGTCTCTGCTGCCTTAGCAGTGCTTGAAATCATTTGTTATAACTCTACTTAAGTACCAGCAGTTATGGGAATCATGCTAAAGCCACACTTATGAAAAGACAAGAGAGGATACCACTAAGATAATAGAGAATCCCATATTATTTAGTTAGAGGACAATCGCATATTATTTAGTTATAAAGCCAAGTTTGAAATCTGGCCATAATGATTAGGCCAAAATTAACTTTATTTGAGCCATTTTATGCTGAAGGGGACCTTGGTTAAAAGAATCTCAGGAACACAGTTAAAAAAAATGGGGAGAAGGCATAAATTTATTACCAGAAAGGTTAAATGATGTCACACTTAATCACTGTTGTAGCAAAAGATGCAGCAAGCTGGGTTCAATATAGCCATCTTTCAAGGCTTGAAAATCTTTCCTTGAGATGGTCCAGACTCGCTCATGGTCTAGACGACATCGTGAAGTCCAGTGGTTAGGTCAGTTAGCACAGTCAGGACAATAGTCTAACCCGAGTTAATCCAAAGAGCGGCAACTAATTAGGCTGTATTAAAAGCCTGCTTGTTGTAATAGTTTCTCAGCCAATTTTCTCATGTAATACTCTCTGATTGAAAAGAAAGTACTTTGGTTCCTAAACATACTACATAAATCTGTGTCCTATTTCTTCTCGCAAAATCTGAGTTCTATCACACATACTGCTGGTGTTATAAACCCCTAAAATTCCACCTCTGCAACAATACTAATAGTCACATATAGTAAGAGTTTAGCTATGATTTAAGCAAAAGATGAGACGCCAATATCAGATTGTTTTGATGGTGTGATGAATACAAAACTTCCTATTTTAGGGTTTCCCATCTGTTAGAATTAATTAGAATCTGTTAGATAGATGTAATTCTGCTGAAATTATGGTTTTTATTATTTTTATCAAAATATATTGAATATCTACAAAGAAAAATGAATTTTTATTATAGCTATTTAAATTTATTTACCTGCATTCAGAAGGCAGGGTATAAAATTTTTCTATTTTAGCTTATATATGAGTTGTTAGTCATTTTGTATGGATTGCAATTTCTCTTAAGTGGAGTATTATGTTTTAGTATAAAATATTTTTTATTTGTGAGTTGGTATCTGGATTTTTAAAACACTTATCTCAATTGATAGATCACTTCAGAGATACCTATTCAACAGAAACTTAAAAAGCAAGCTTCCTAGAAATGCCCAGGACTGCTTTCTAACCAATTATGTCAGCTACATATACTTAGAGCTTGATTGAGAAAAATCAAGCAGTCAGATAAAATAAAGGTTTAGAGAAAGTGAATTAATTGTTTTAGAAAGTGAATTAATTGAATTATTTAATTTGTAAATCAGTAATAAAGAAAATATCTCTGGTTTATAATGGATATGAAATTTGTATCACTATTAGCTTAGATAGCTCAGATTATAGTTAAAATTGTTCTTTTAATTAAAAAAAGAGCCGGAAACAATTTAAAACCTGAAACTTCAGCAACAGATGAAGTATACATGGTAGGTAGATTGTTAAAACTATAAATATTTAGTGATAAAAGGAACTTACAGTAGCTTTGGTTAGGAATATCTTCTAAGTGAAAAAAAGAAAAATGTTAGAAAATTCAGTAAACAAGGAGAAATACTAGAAATCTGAAACATTTTGTTTAAATATCTTGCTGTAAGAAAAGTTAACCATTCTACATAATCTTTCATAGTTTTAAAGAACATGTAAGTGAATATTCAATTCTTGGCTTTTTTTCTATTTTTTTAACTTGTAATGCTCAATAACTTTCTTTTTGAGATCTAATATAGTTATTCTGAACATTTACAAGACTGAGTCTAAAAATTGTTTTCCATGTTGTTTTCTTAGTGTATGCTTTTAAAACTTTTAGTATGTTTTTAAAACTTTTTAATATGCCTGACAATATACGTGTCTCTTTGCTCCCTCAGTAATCGTGTGGAAGCGTGGACAAGAGATGTTGCTTTCTTACTCAGACAAGAAGGCAAGCCCATGGTTAATCTTATCCATAACAGGACTAAAGTCAGAGTGATGGAAAGGGATTGGCAGAATACAGACAAAGCAATAAATTGGCTAAGAAAGGAAGCAATTAATTACAGTGAACCATTTGTTCTTTATTTGGGATTAAATTTACCGCACCCTTACCCTTCACCATCTTCTGGAGAAAATTTTGGCTCTTCAACATTTCACACATCTCTTTACTGGCTTGAAAAAGTAAGTAACTACATTGTGTGTGCTCAAAAGTAGATTTATATATGTAGCTTATTGGTATTCACCCATTATTTCTTTTATTATCACTTTTAAAGAAAAATTTGAAAATTGTACATTCAAACTTGACCAATAACTAGTGTGATAAAAACTAAAGGGACAATTTTACAGAAATAAGTGTTAAAAATTAGAAGCCTACTTCTGGATTGAATACTTTTGCTAAGGATATGTCTATAAAAAGAGAAACTAAAAGGCATTCTCTTAGAAATGTAGGCAGTTCTCACCTTGCACCGTTCCAGACCGTAAAAATGACCATGCAAGCTGAAACCGTATAAAACAACCTTAATAAGTGGGGAAAATGACCATTTTCTGGCACCTTTAAAAACATTTATCAAAGTGTTTTGAATTATGTTACTTTTGGTTAAAAATTGAAAAAGAAAAAATAAACTAATATTTACGTAGTACACTATAATGAAAACACTAGAAACATTGAGAATTAAAGCGGGAATTTTTTTGGTTAAAAAAACTTACCAGTAGCTTGAAGAGTGCTTGCCTTCTCATCATAAAACTTATGATACAGAGAAAGCATCTTCTCTAAGACTTGGCAAATTGTCATTATTTCTTTCTAAATTTGGATTACCTTCCAACATTTTAACTTTTGCACTTTCAATGTAATGATATATCTCCAAGTTCCTTTAATGTGAAAATTTTTTGCCAATATCACTTTCTGTGGGACATCTTTATCCTTTTCTTCACAACAACCTTCCTCATTTATGCTGGTAAATGTGCCCTCACTAAGTTCCTCTGGCTACATTTCTAGTGTCTCTTGAATGACAGCAGTGTCAACATTCCCAGCTCAGCTATTTCTTCTATAATTTCATTTACATCTGATTTGAATTTCACTTCCAGCCTTGTCACTTTTCCTTTTTTTACTGTGTGTTCATCTTTGTTGACTTCTCTTCATTACCCCTTTTTATAAAGTGTCACATTAATTTATCACTAGGATACAAGTACATGCGTTGTTGTCTGTGCATGTACCAGATAACTAATCGCTGACACATTTTAAAAGAAATAATATGATTAGTCACTGAATGTCATATCTGTTGTATACTCAGTGATTTATACTAAAGAGCTAGCAGCATATCAGTGTGAAAGTTTGTACTTCTTGCAGTTATTCACAGTTAACATACCCTGGTAACTGAAGTCTACTAGGGTAATTTTGTTAGGGAACTGGTATTATTTAACAACACTGTGATAACTGAAATTCATGCATATCAAACCACATGATGCATGGTCTGCCTGTATTTTGAAATGTGTAATCTTAAATCAATTTTAAGTTACTTTAAAAACTAATCAGTTAATTCAACTAAAAGGCTTCTGCACAGCATAAGACATAATCAGCAAAATGAACAACCCACAGAGTGTGAGAAAATCTTCTCAATCTATACATCTGACAAAAGACTAATACCCAGAACCTACAAGAAACTCAAACAGGGTAGCAAGAAAAAAAAAAAAAATCCTATCAAAAAGTGGGCTAAGGATATGAATAGGCTCATGCCTGTAATCCCAGCACTTTGGAAAGCTGAGCCGGGTGGATCACCTGAGGTCAGGAGTTCGAGACCAGCCAGACCAACATGGTGAAACCCCGTCTCTACTAAAGATACGAAAATTAGCAGGTGTGGTGGTGTGTACCTGTAATCCCAGCTACTCAGGAGGCTGAGGCTGGAGAATCGCTTGAACCTGGGAGGCGGAGGTTACAGTGAGCCGAGATTGCGCCATTGCACCCCAGCCTGGGCGACAAGAGCAAAACTCCATCTCGAAGAAGAAAGAGGACATGAATAGACAATTCTCAAAGGAAGACATACAAATGGCTAACAAATATATGAGAAAATGCTCAACATCACTAATAATCAGGGAAATGCAAATTAGAACCATAATGTGATACCACCTTACTCCTGCAAGAATGGCCATAATCAAAAAAATCAAAAAATAATAGATGTTGGCAGGGATGTGGTGAAAAGGGAACAATTTAAACTGCTGGTGGGAATGTAAACTAGTACAACCATGATGGGAAACAGTGTGGAGATTCCTTAGCTAAAAGTAGAACTACCTTCTGATCCAGTAATCCCACTATATGGTATCTACTCAGAGGAAAAGAAGTCATTATACAAAAAAGATACTTGCACACACGTGTTTATAGCAGCACAATTCACAATTGCAAAAATATAGAACTGGCCCAAATGCCCATCACTCAACCAGTGGATAAAGAAATTGTGGTATATATACCATGAAATACGACTCAGCCATAAGAAAGGAATGAATCATTTGCAGCAACCTGGATGAAATTGGAGACCATTATTCTAAGTGAAGTGACTCAGGAATGGAAACCCAAACATCGTATGTTCTCACTCATAAGTGGGAGCTAAGCTATGAGGATGCAGAGGCATAAGAATAATACATTGGACTTTGGGGATTAGTGGTTAGGGGTGAGGGATAAAAGACTACAAATGGGGTACAGTGTATACTGTTTGGGTGATGAGTGCACCAAAATCTCAGAAATCACCCTAAAGAACTTATTCATGCAACCATGCCTGTTCCCCAAAAACTTGTGGAAATAAAAGATAAAAGTTAGTTTAAAAAAACTAATCAGAAACACTATTTAGTCCATCCTATTTTAAAGAAAATAATGTCAGTATTTTAGATACTTTATATCTTCTTTAAAAGTTCTAAGTGGTTTCATCTTCAAAAATTTGTCTGGAGTTAGTACTAGCCAAATGACATGAGTTAAATGACTTTCAACCAAATATTAAGTAAATGTTTGAACTTTTCGAAAGTTACATGACTAAAATATAATGAATTAAAGATCTAGTTCTAATTGTTTTTTTTACCAACACTGTACGTAAGCATTTATATGTGTTAAAAAGTCATATTTGTTTTTGACAAGTGCTTGGCTATCTCACTAGATATTATCATTTTTACTAGTGAATTATTGGACAAAAGGAATCTGTATTCTTAGGTTGTTGATTCTGAAGTTTTGGTCACATGACTATATATTAAAGTGCTTGGATACTTTTCTGGATTCGCATGTACTGTCTAATATAGCTCATATTTTTCATTGGCCTGTATAATTTTTAAAAATTTTACCACTATCTCATGGTATATATACAGATATTGATATATACCTTTTGTTGTTATGACAGTGTTAGCAATTTGTTCCTAATTTATGTATTGATTAACTATTTTATTTACATATTTACAGCTGTTCTTTTCTACTATTCTAAGTAATTAAACATTGTTGATTTCACCATACATACTTATTGGAGGAAAGAAATAGCACTATTTTGCTAGCATAACTAAGTTTTTCTCCTTTTTTTAGGTGTCTCATGATGACATCAAAATCCCAAAGTGGTCACCTTTGTCAGAAATGCACCCTGTAGATTATTACTCTTCTTATACAAAAAACTGCACTGGAAGATTTACAAAAAAAGAAATTAAGAATATTAGAGCATTTTATTATGCTATGTGTGCTGAGACAGATGCTATGCTTGGTAGGTGGTATGATTAATAAGCAATTACATGAAGAAAAGGTATAATATTTTTCCAACAGTCTGTGATCATGCTGCTTGGTGACTTGCATGAACGGCCTCAGATATTTCTTACAACAGTTGCTTATAACTATAGGAATCTTGACCCTTATCAAAACTTGGTAACTTGTGTTATTGATAGAATGAAAAGCTCTTTATATCTTAATAATTCAGAAATTCTCAGATTCATAAATGCTCAGATTTATTCATACATAAAGAAAGGGTCACAGAAGGCTATCATCTACTTGAAACGTTTTACTGTCCTTAAACAGGAATCGATATTCAGCCAAACACAGGTACACATGTGATGGGTAATTGTAAGGCAGCTTAGGTTTCTAGAGATGAGAAAATTTACTTGTAGAATCTTGTGACTCCCCCAAACTTATAATAACCATGAAACAAATTCATTCTCCCCAGGCATGGGGAGAGCATGGCTTAACTAAAGTTTCTCCATGTATATTCCTGGTCCAGAATCATACTGAATTTTCTTCCCTCATTCAAGCTCAAGACCAGCTCAAAACTAAACTTGCCTTCATCACATGACTGTCAAGAATGTTTGGCCTGTTCACTTATAGAGCTATGGAAGTTTCCAGTTCATGTGTGGAAAAACCCTGGTTTAAAAATCTGTTTTATAACAAAAGTTATTTTCATAAAGTAATGTCATTTATTTTGCTGCACTTAGGAATGAAGCATAATTGTACTAGTGAAATGTAGGTAGCACCTTTTCTGTACAGAGTAAACTTTGGAAGTGACAAGTGAATGTTTTTTGTTAAAAAATAAATTCATTGGGTAAAAATAGAAAAGTATACAGCAAGAAGCAAAAGGGCCATACGGACAAATTATTTATAATATAGCAAGTATGAAAATGTATTGGCCAGGTGCAGTGGCTCATGCCTATAATCCCAGCACTTTGGGAGACCAAGGCAGGCGGATCACCTGAGGTCAGGAGTTCGAGACCAGCCTGGCCAACATGGCAAAACCCTGTCTCTACTAAAATACAAAAATTAGCCGGGTGTGGTGGTGCACACGTGTGATCCCAGCTACTTGAGAGACTGAGGCAGGAGAATTGCTTGAACCCAGGAGGCAGAGGTTGCAGTGAGTGGAGATCGTGCCACTGCACTCCATCCTGGGTGAGAGAGCAAGACTACATCTCAAAAAAAAAAAAAAAAAAAATATATATATATATATATTTAAGGACTCATAAGGACTTTCCAAGTACTCAGTGCAAATAAGATCTTAAGTAATTTTCTTTAATCATGAGCACATCTATCAAATTGTATTTCATTGATATTCTCTGATGTTAGAGAATGTCCTCCCATTTGCACACTAGAAATTGCATTTGAAAGTTTGTAGCCATTCATTCATCTGTATCTATTAAAATGAAAGAATGTTGCTGTAGGGAGTGTGGGAATACTACTCTTGAAGTCTTTTCGGAGAAGAAAAATATGTAGCAACTCGCTTACATCAAGTTACAAAGTTTATGGAATATATTGTATCTTTATTTATTTATTTATTTTTTTGAGATAGAGTCTAGCTCTGTCTCCAGGCTGGAATGCAGTGGCGGGGTCTCTGCTCACTGCAACCTCTGCCTCTCAGGTTCAAGCGATTCTCCTGCCTCATCCTCCCAAGCAGCTGGGATTATAGGCACGCACCGCCATGCCCAGCTAATTTTTGTATTTTTAGTAGAGACGGGTTTCACCATGTTAGTCAGGCTGGTCTCAATCTCCTGACCTCATGATCCGCCCACCTCAGCCTCCCAAAGTATTGGGATTACAGGCGTGAGCCACCGCGACTGGCCTGTAAATTTTTAAATCTACACCAGTCTTGTCACCAAATAGTATTTAATACTGTTCATTGTGTTTGTTAACAAACATTAAGTATCTACTAGCTGTCAGGCACTATGTTGGGCACTAGGGGAGTATAGTATGTTGAATACTGTTAAGAAATCACTCATTAATTAAAGACATTTGTGGCTCACGCCTATAATCCCAGCACTTTGGGAGGCCAAGGCAATCGGATCACAAGGTCAACGGATCAAGACCATCCTGGCCAACATGGTGAAACCCTGTCTCTACTAAAAGTACAAAAATTAGCTGGGTGTGGCAGTGCACACCTGTAGTCTCAGCTACTTGGGAGGCTGAGGCAGGAGAATCGCTTGAACCTGGGAGTCGGAGGTTGCAGTGAGCCAAGATTGCGCCACTGCACTCAAGCCTGGTGACAGAGCGAGAATCCGTCTCAAAAACAAATAAAAAAAAAATTAAAGACATTCTAGGGTCTTTTCCCACCTCAGGGGCTTATATTTTCTGTTTCACCTGCCTGGAACACCCTTCCCTTTGCTTTCTACATGGCTGGCTTATTCTGTCTTTAGCTCTCAGCTCAGTTGTTACCTCAGGAATGTCTTCCCCAACCACTCTAACTCAGTGTACCAGCTCCATCATTCTGCTTACTTTATACCTTGTCATGTTGTTTACATAGTAGTACTAATTCTTTTGTCTGTTTACCATCTGTCTCCCTTGAAGAACACAAGCTTCATAAGGGCAGGGATATTCTTTTATTTTTATTTTTATTTTAAGTTCCAGGGTACACGTGCGGGGTGTGCAGGTTTGTTACATAGGTAAACGTGTGCCATGGTGGTTTGCTGTACCTCTCGACCAATCACTTAGGTATTAAGCCTAGCATGCATTAGCTGTTTTTCCTAATGCTCTCCCTTCCCTGACAGGCCCCAGTGTGTGTTGTTCCCTCCCTGTGTTCATGTGTTCTCATTGTTCAGCTCCCACTTATAAGTGAGAATATGCAGTGTTTGGTTTTCTGTTCCTGCGTTAGTTTGCTAAAGATAATGGCTTCTAGCTCCATCCATGTCCCTGCAAAGGACATGATCTCATTCCTTTTTATGGCTGCGTAGTATTGCATGCTGTATATGTACCACATTTTCTTTATCCAGTCTATCATTGATGGGCATTTGTGTTGATTCCATGTCTTTGCTATTGTGAATGGTGCTGCAGTGAACACACATGTGCACGTATCTTTGTAATAGAATGATGTATATTCCTTTGGGTATATACCCAGTAATTGGATTGCTGGGTCAAATGGTGTTTCTGGTTCTAAATTTTTGAGGAATTGCCACACTGTCTTCCACAATGGCTGAACTAATTTATATTCCCATCAACAGTGTAAAAGTGTTCCTATTTCTCCACAACCTCTCCAACATCTGTTGTTTCTGGACTTTGTAATAGTTGCCATTCTAAATGGCATGAGATGTTATCTCATTGTGGTTTTGGTTTGCATTTCTCTAATGATCAGTGATGCTGAGCTTTTTTTTAATATGTTCGTTGGCCGCATAAATGTCTTTTGAGAAGTGTCCATTCATGTCCTTTGCCAACTTTTTAATGGAGTTGGTTGTTTTTTTCTTGTATATTTGTTTAAGTTCCTTGTAGATTCTGGATATTAAACCTTTGTCAGATGGATAGATTGCAAAAATGTTCTCCCATTTTGTAGGTTGCTTGTTCATTCTGATGATAGTTTCTTTTGCTATGCAGAAGCTCTTTCGTTTAATTAGACCCCATTTGTCAATTTTTGGGTTTTTTTGCAATTGCTTTCAGCGAATTTGTCATGAAATCTTTGCCTGTGCCTATGTCCTGAATGGTATCACCTAGATTTTCTTCTAGGGTTTTTTATAGTTTTGAGTTTTACATTTAAGTCTTTAATCATTCTTATTCAACATTGCATCCTAGGTGCTTAGCATCGTATCCGTAGTGCTTGGCCTATAGTAAGCACTCGGTAAATTTACTGAATGAGCATAAATGCTAAGAATTACAATATGTTGTTGTAACTACAGTAATATGCAAGTTGTAGGCATCCTGAAGAACAAAGTGATTTACTCTACCTAGAAGAGCAGGGAATGATGCTTTGCCAGAGAGATAATGCATGTTTGAGCTGGGTCATAAAGGAAGAAGAGGAATTTGTCAAGTAGACTGTGGGAGAAAGGGCATTCACCATAGATGGCAGAGTATATGCAGAGACAAGAAAGCGTAAACTAATATGGTGCGTGTTTAGGAGGTTCTGAGCAGGTTAGGATTTTTGAGAGGTAAAGGTCTAGCAGGTAGCCGAGGGTGCTGAGTGTGGAGAGTGGACAGGGGCCTTGCTTGTTATGCTAAAGAATTTGACAGTGGGCAGCTATGAAAAAGTTTCAAGCAGGGATGTGACACGATGGAGTGATTAGGTAATTTAGAAAGATAAGACACCAGGATAGTACAAGCAGAGGAAAGAGGAGTAGGGGCAAGACCGATTAGTAAGTAATTCCAGTTGTCTAGTTGAAAAAATCAAGAGAGTCTCAACTCTGCGAATAACCCCACAGAGCAGTGAGTGTCAATCCTGATTACACCTCAGAATCTGTAGGTTTTTAAATTAATATAGACTCTTCTACCCAGATTCAGGAACTGCCAAAATAGGGATGACCCCTCTCTCTGGCCTGTGCTTTCTTGTGATTCTCTTAATTACAGTAGGAGGAAGTTCGAGAACACTGAGACAGGAACTGGTCAGAAGAATTTTACTGTCCCATTATTCCCTATCCAAGAAGATGCTAAATTAAACTTGTACACTACCTGTCCTGCTTCCAGCCCTTCTTCAAAGCTGGGATTTCCATAATCCCCAGCCAACTTAATGAGCATGATCTGGTGATTGCTTAGAGATTTGGGAGAAAAAGTAGCAGAGAAGAGGAGTTCTGACTGCTCTTACCACTTCCTGTTGCACAGAAACTGTGGGTCAGAGGTGATACCAATCTTTCTATCATCTGAGACATGTAAAGTGCCCATATCCGACTGATCTTTCTTTTCTCATTCAAGGCACTAAGGGGAAGATTTTTTCCCCTATTCTCTGGTAGAAACCTAGAAAACAAGCCGGCATGATCCCCAGATAAGCAGCTTTGAGCAAGAGTTCCCATGGGTATTATATTTTCTTCTTCCTCTAGTCAGCTGAAGAGCAAGCAGTAGACAGACCACTGTCAACTTTAGACTTAACTTGAGAACAGTAGGTAATATTCAGATGTTAAGAAGCATAGTGACAAACTCGTATAGGGTAGAGTGGTTATAAACTTAATGTGATAGAATAAAACATGAACTGAAAGTTTTAATCAGTTTATCATGATTTCTATTGTAGGTGAAATTATTTTGGCCCTTCATCAATTAGATCTTCTTCAGAAAACTATTGTCATATACTCCTCAGACCATGGAGAGCTGGCCATGGAACATCGACAGTTTTATAAAATGAGCATGTACGAGGCTAGTGCGCATGTTCCGCTTTTGATGATGGGACCGGGAATTAAAGCCGGCCTACGAGTATCAAATGTGGTTTCTCTTGTGGATATTTACCCTACCATGCTTGGTAAGTAATGCAGTTCTGTAAATATTTATTTGTAATAATGCTGGAGAATGCACCTGAAGAGGTCAGTTAATCAGTCTTTCAGTTAGTCGTCAGAGGCCCTGCTGACTTGTTTATAACCCTGAGCATCTCATTTAACCGTGAGTCAGATCTGTACTCTGAAGAATGAAGAGATTGTTTTTCATGTCCCTGTGACCTTCACTTACTATAGTCATTTTCCCTCAAAAGATTTGTATTCAGGATACAACTGTAAAGTAAGCCATGTAAGACATTCGGGTTCATAACCTCATAGATACGATTTGTACATCATTTGATTGTCTACCACCATCTCCCTAAAATGTAAGCATTTTCTTTCTGAATTATTCTATCCGCTTTGAAACTAGTATGAACATATTCTTCCTCAGACCCTTTAGATAGGTCTGTACTATTTGCTTTACTAGCGTCTTAATGTCTACAAGCATAGCCATATGTCTAGAAAAGCAACATACGGATAAGGGTGGTTAGCAGTTTTTGTTGAAGATACTAGAATAACGACATAATCAAATTCAAAGGAAATCATAGAACTAACTTCTAGTTTCTATCTAATTTAGCAGAGTACTTTAAATTCATTAGCATTTAAACACTAGTTTCTCTGTTCTAAGGCATCATCAATTGCAAAAAGTACCATCAATTCATAAATTTTGGTGAAAGAAAAAAATAGCACAAGATATGTTCTCTAATTTCAGAAATGTTAAAATGTGAAAGAAAGATGCATCTTAAAATCAGAGAAATCAGAGTTCTTTTTATCTTGTTCCTTCTGCCACAAAGTTCTTCCCTTAATTTAACTAAATTTATTTAGAGTTAATTTAAACCAGCATCCTTTCCTTTTTTATTTCATATCCCTTCTCATATAATTGAACATACTTCTTTCCAGTTCCTTGAACTTTTTTTTTTTTTTTTTTTTTGTGACGGAGTTCTTTTGCCCAGGCTGGAGTGCAGTGGCAAGATTTCGGCTCAGTGCAACCTCTGCCTAACAATTTCAAGCGATTCTCCTGCCTCAGCCTCCTGAGTAGCTGGGATTACAAGCACCTGCCACCATGCCCAGCTAATTTTTGTATTTTTATTAGAGACGGGGTTTCACCATGTTGGCCAGGCTGGTCTCAGACTCCGGACCTTGTGATCTGCCCACCTCAGCCTCCCAAAGTGCTGGGATTACAGGCATGAGCCACCGTGCCCGGCTAGTTCCTTGAATTTTTAATCTCTTCTGTTTCTTAGTCATCATTTGCTGGTTTCCCTTTATCCCAAATTAATGATCACACTCAGCCATATCTTGGCCACTTTCTCATTCCATTAGTTTCTAGCCGATCACTATTACATTTCCTCATTTCTGTGTTTTTTAAAGAAGTTTATATAGAATTATGTATATTTGGGTCTCTGTTATTAGCATATTTAGAGTTTTATGAATATATATGAATTTACAGTTTTATGAATATATGCCTATATTCTTTAAAATTTCCTTCCTTAATTTTTCTTCATGTAGAACTCTCCCTACCCTCCCCATTCCCAAAGAAAATCTTCCTTGGGTCATCTTTGCTTGACTTTTTAGCCTCATTCTGTTTTCTTGAGGTATAGTGACCAGAACTGCAAAAAGGTATTGTAAAAGATTATGGAAAGCTGGGGTGATTCTTTCTCCATTTTTCCCTCAATATATCTCATAGTGATAGTTGCCATTTTATCTATTTGACTCTAGCAGCTAAATAGTTAAATATCTTTAGGAAGTTGTCTGCAGTGAGCCCCATTCAATTGTTAGACATTCTGGCATCATATATGTTAGTTAATTAAAATGCATGGTTTAAGTCATTTTTCTTTAAACATTATTTTATATTTGCCCACAATGCAAATTTTGTACTCTACAATCTTGAGAAGATACCATTATTACTTCTTGCCATTTTATACATCATAAAAATTAAAGGTCTATCAATGTACAAAAATCACAAGCATTCTTGTACACCAATCACAGACAAACAGAGAGCCAAATCATGAGTGAACTCCCATTCACAATTGCTTCAAAGAGAATAAAATACCTAGGAATCCAACTTACAAGGGATGTGAAGGACCTCTTCAAGGAGAACTACAAACCACTGCTCAATGAAATAAAAGAGGATACAAACAAATGGAAGAACATTCCATGCTCATGGGTTGGAAGAATCAATATCGTGAAAATGGCCATACTGCCCAAGGTAATTTATAGATTCAATGCCATCCCCATCAAGCTACCAATGACTTTCTTCACAGAATTGGAAAAAACTACTTTAAAGTTCATATGGAACCAAAAAAGAGCCCGCATCGCCAAGTCAATCCTAAGCCATAAGAACAAAGCTGGAGGCATCACACTACCTGACTTCAAATTATACTACAAGGCTACAGTAACCAAAACAGCATAGTACTGGTACCACAACAGAGACATAGATCAATGGAACAGAACAGAGCCCTCAGAAATAATGCCACATATCTACAACTATCTGATCTTTGACAAACCTGACAAAAACAAGCAATGGGGAAAGGATTCCCTATTTAATAAATGGTGCTGGGAAAACTGGCTAGCCATATGTAGAAAGCTGAAATTGGATCCCTTCCTTACACCTTATACAAAAATGAATTCAAGATGGATTAAAGACTTAAATGTTAGACCTAAAACCATTAAAATCCTACAAGAAAACCTAGGCAATACCATTCAGGACATGGGCGTGGGCAAGGATTTCATGTCTAAAACACCAAAAGCAATGGCAACAAAAGCCAGAATTGACAAATGGGACTAATTAAACTAAAGAGCTTCTGCGCAGCAAAAGAAACTACCATCAGAGTGAACAGGCAACCTACAGAACGGGAGAAAATTTTTGCAACCTACTCATCTGACAAAGGGCTAATATCCAGAATCTACAATGAACTCAAACAAATTTACAAGAAAAAAACAACCCCGTCAAAAAGTGGGCAAAGGACATGAACAGACACTTCTCAAAAGAAGACATTTATGCAGCCAAAAAACACATGAAGAAATGCTCATCATCACTGGCCATCAGAGAAATGCAAATCAAAACCACAGTGAGATACCATCTCACACCAGTCAGAATGGCCATCATTAAAAAGTCAGGAAACAACACGTGCTGGAGAGGATGTGGAGAAATAGGAACACTTTTACACTGTTGGTGGGACTGTAAACTAGTTCAACCATTGTGGAAGTCAGTGTGGCGATTCCTCAGGGATCTAGAACTAGAAATACCATTTGACCCAGCCATCCCGTTACTGGGTATATACCCAAAGGACTATAAATCATGCTGCTATAAAGACACATGCACACGTATGTTTACTGCGGCACTATTCACAATAGCAAAGAGTTGGAACCAACCCAAATGTCCAACAACAATAGACTGGATTAAGAAAATGTGGCACATATACACCATAGAATACTATGTAGCCATAAGAAATGATGAGTTCATGTCCTTTGTAGGGACATGGATGAAACTGGAAAACATCATTCTCAGTAAACTATCGCAAGGACAAAAAACCAAACACCGCATGTTCTCACTCATAGGTGGGAATTGAACAATGAGAACTCACGGACACAGGAAGGGGAACATCACACTCCAGGGACTGTTGTGGGGTGGGGGGAGGGGGGAGGGACAGCACTAGGAGATATACCTAATGCTAAATGACGAGTTAATGGGTGCAGCAAAACAACATGGCACATGGATACATATGTAACAAACCTGCACATTGTGCACATGTACCCTAAAACCTAAAGTATAATAATAAAAAAAAAAGTTAAAGGTCATCTGCAAACTAGGAGATTTCATAATGTATTTAACAGGTCATATAAGAAAATACTAAATAAAATTTGTTAGAATGGGGAAATTCTCATGCATCTACCTATCACTGCCTAATTTATGTTACTTGCTAATAAGAATTTCTCTAGCTAAGAAAATACTGTCTCAAAAACTCCTTTAAATTCCGTCCCAACTCTTCTGTAAATGATGTAAATTCCCTGCAACTGTAGGTTTTTTTCCTGCAATTTGTCAGTTATTATAATTTTCTAAAACTATAGTTTTATATAGATTTTTCTTTTTCATAAGATTCTTGGTAATAGACTCCTTCTAAGTCACATTTCCCTGCAGAATATGTTTTATTAACAGCATTTAGATCATATGTTGATTAGACCTCCTCAATAAGAGTAAACAAAATAAAGTCAAAAATAAATCTCTCCAATTCTAAACTGAAAAATTAATATCTTCGTGGCTTAGCACAGTTTATAATGTGTTTCACATTAAATATTATTTTTATTATCAGAAGAGGGAAAGCTACATTTAAATGATTTTTTTAGTTGGGGAAGAGTGAGTGGAGGAGAATACCTGTGGGTGGATCTTTATATAAAACACTGAAACATTCTATTAACCAGATGTTAGCCAGTGGTAATGGTAGAAAGAGAACAATGCAACAAGAGCCTTATGCTGGAGCCAGGAGACAACATTGTAACACAATTATTTACTTAAATTAATCTTTTTTATAAATGATAAAGGTTTAATATTCATAGAGCTCTTATAAATCTGTAAGAAAAAGAGGAATACCTTAACAGATGGATCAAAAGAAATAAGCAATTCACAACAGAAAATATACACAAATGGCCAATATATTTTTAAAGAATCAAAGTCAGTGGTCATAAAAATATTAAAACAGAAAAATATTTTTCTTTCACGTATAAAGTTTACAAAGGTTAAGAAGAATTAGAAAATCTTATCTTATATTAGAAATAGTCCTTCTTGCCGGGCACGGTGGCTCACGCCTGTAATCCCAGCACTTTGGGAGGTGGAGGCGGGCGGATCACGAGGTCAGGAGATCGAGACCATCCTGGCTAACATGGTGAAACCCCGTCTCTACTAAAAATGCAAAAAATTAGCTGGTGTGGTGGCGGGCGCCTATAGTCCCAGCTACTTGGGAGGCTGAGGCAGGAGAATGGCGTGAACCCGGGAGGCAGAGCTTGCAATGAGCCAAGGTCGCGCCACTGCACTCTAGCCTGGGTGACAGAGCGAGACTCCATCTCGAAGAAAAAAAAAAAAAAAGAAATAGTCCTTCTCATATACTGCTACTGGGAATATAAACTGATACAAATGTTTTGTAGGCAAATGTGGCATTACATTTCAAATTTCTTAGAGATGTGCATACGTTTTGAGCTGGAAATCCTAATTTTAGGAAATAACGTGTAGATATACATGAATATTTATCTCCCTGGATATTTATTACCATATTAAGAATTAGAAACAATATGAATATCTAGTAGTAATGGATTGGATTAAAAATAGTCAATTCTAATGCAAATCAAAACCACAATGAGATATCATCTCAAAACAGTCAAAATGGCAATTATTAAAAAGTCAAAAAGCAACAGATGTTGGTGAAGACGCAGAGAAAAGGGAACACTTATACAGTGTTGGTAGGAGTGTAAATTAGTTCAGCCACTGTGGGAAGCAGTTTGGA
The DNA here is from genome assembly GCF_009828535.3 of Hylobates moloch. Lineage (NCBI taxonomy): Eukaryota > Metazoa > Chordata > Mammalia > Primates > Hylobatidae > Hylobates > Hylobates moloch. Next base: position 52,626,290 of record NW_026652281.1, on the reverse strand, counting down.
GATTTCTCAAAGAACTTAAAACAGAGCTACCATTAGACCCAGCAATCCCATTACTGGGTACATACCAAAAAATACATAAATCATTCTACCAAAAAGACATGCACTTGCAGCACTATTCACAATAGTAAAGGCATGGAATCAACCTAGGTGCCCATTAGTGGTGGACTGAATAAAGAAAATGTGGCACATATACACCATGGAATACTACAAAGCCATCAAAAATGAAATAATGGCCTTTGCAGCAACATGAATGGAGCTGGAGGCCATTATCCTAAGCAGATTAACACAATAACAGAAAACCAAATACCAGATATTCTCACTTATAAGTGAGAACTAAACATTGGTTACTCATGGACATAAAAATGCCAACAAGAAACACTGGGGACTACTAGAAGGGAGAGGGAGGGAGGGAGGCAGGAGGCCAGAGGGCCAGAGGTTGAAAAACTGTTGGGCACTATGCCCAGTACCTGGGTGATGCAATCATTCCTATCCCAAACCTCAACATCAAGTAATATACCCAGGGAACAAACCTGCACACGTACCCACTGAATCTAAAACGTTGAAAAAAAAGTCAATTAATTTTAAAAAGTGAAATGTGTGAAAATTGCCCCCATGTATTAAAAAGAAAATGAAGGCTTTAAAACTGTACAAATTGATATTTTTGTTTTGTTTTGTTTCCTTTTTAGATATTGTGTCCATCTAATTTACTGTCCAAATTAGCAGGTTTTTAGAGTACTATTAACAATTACACCAGCATTAACAAGTGGAAACTGAGGCTGTTCTTTATTTAACAGCCTTAGGAGCCAACAAAACAAAGATCATTCTGATGGTCTACGTTTAATCTGATGGATCATTCAACCTTTTAAGATAAAATTCCTCAGTGCTGGAAGAGTTTAAAGCTACTTTATTAGTGATTCACTCTAAAATTAGACCTGTGAGACAGTATGTTCTACTTCACCTCTGCTTAATAAACAAACTTATACATATTTTGATAAAACATCTACAAAGGACTTCTTATTTTGTTCTAACAATTAGGAGCTTAAAATAGATATAAGCCAGTATCTATTCTTAGAGCTCTCAAAGTCCTTTCTTTATTAGTTTAGCTGTAGCTTTATTATTTTGTATGAATCCCATTTACACACACAGAGGAGAAGCTTATAAAGAAAAATGATATAAAGAGAAAAATTTGTTTTGAAATTGATTTTTCAAGGATAAACTTTGCTTATAGTGTATTTGACTTTTAAAATATTTGAGTCTTCTGGAAACTAAAAATGAAATTAAAATCCTGAAATGTCTGTTAAACAGAAAAAAACACTTCTCGTATCTATATATATATATATATTTATATATATCTCAAGCCAAAAGCTCAAGCAATATTTCCTCCTCACTTCCATTCTGTGGATCTTAGAAATGTATAAAAGATGGTTATTCTACCTTCAATAGAAAGATGTTGAATAGGAAAAACCAACTGGAATTCCTGTTTTAAAAAACCTATCTTACTATCAAGAGGCTATTGAAATTTAAGATGCAACAATGCTTTATTTAAAAGTTTGAATTTACAAGTCATTACAAGGTATTTTAAAAGAGTGTTTTTTTAAATAAAATATTTTATGATAAAGTAGGAAGAATATGCTTAGTTTATTTGTGCTTTTGGATCAAATAAACTAATTCTATCACTAGTGTGATAGGATACTATTACATTATCATTTCCTAATACCAGCAGGAAAATGACATTTATGAATAGGAATTCTTTGTAATATTAATATTAAAGTTGATATTATTTCTGAGATTATTTAAAAATTACTTCCCAAAATATTTTCTTCTCTAATACCTAGTATCAGCATCCTTTAGATCAGTAAGAACTAAAGGTGTCTCGTTTTGTAGTTAAAATTGTTTTGATTTTTATTTTTAAGCTTATTTTCATGTGAATTGTTTTCTGTAATAGTCTTTCTGTAAAACACCTGCCTTTCTCCACTTGAAAGATAAGTCTAGATTTTTTTAATTTTGAGAATGTAATTATATAAAAATGCAGTTGTAGTTAAAAGAATATTTCATTGCTAGTGATTTAAATTTCAAAACCCTTCTTGTTACAGGACCTTAGTGGAAGCCTGGGGGTTGGTAGGTGTTTTGCATAGATTCTTGTGTTTTTATTGGCTGAGGAATATTATGAAGTTGGCCAACTACAGTAAGGCAAGGCTTATGGTGTAGTATTAAAAGTACAGAGATTGTAAGGTCAGACTGCCTAAGTTCAAACCCCTCTTTACTCGTTACCAACTGTGTAACCTTGGGCAGGTTACTCAACATGTCTGGTCTTCAATTTTCTCATCAATGAAACTGGGGATAGGCCAGGCGTGGTGGCTCATGCCTGTAATCCCAGCACTTTGGGAGGCCAAGGCGGGCAGATCACTTGAGGTCAAGAGTTCAAGACTAGCCTGGCCAACATGGTGAAACCCCGTTTCTACTAAAAATACAAAAATCAGCCGGGCATGGTGACGTGCGCCTGTAATCCCAGCTACTCAGGAGGCTGAGGCAGGAGAATCACTTGAACCTGGGAGGCAGAGGTTGCAGTGAGCCAAGATTATGCCACTACACTCCAGCCTGGGTGACAGAGTGATACTCTGTCTCAAAAAAAAAAAAAAAAAATGGGGGTAATAGTGGCTATTTCATAGCTCAGAACAATGCCTGGAACATGGTAAACAATTTAAATGTTAGGTATGGTTATCATTAATATGCTTCATTCTTCTTAGATATGCTCTAAAAAATGTGTATTTAGTTTGCATCATTGCCAAAGCACTCAAATCCATTATGTACTGATATGGTCAGGAAGAAATATAATATCATCTCTCTTCAGGAGATCATCACACATATCCAGGCCTGCATTTTTACCATTTGTTTACTGTTTTACATTTAGGTCACTCTTTCTTAAGAACCCTGCAGTTACTTCTAGTCTGTGCTTATACTCCCTTGAGAGATGAAACTTATTTAAAATGGAGTTAGAATGACAGGTTTGCCAGGAGAAATAAATACGAAAAATGATTTTAAATAAAAATCAAACAGCTTTTTGAAAAGCAGTCTAAGCTAAAGTGCTTTTAAGGAAATTATTGATAAATATATGAAAAATGAAAACCCAATTTTCTGAGGCACAGAAAAACCAATAAATACTTGAAGTATTTATTAAATATTATGGATATTTCATATGGGTTTTATCAATTTACAAAGGTATTTTATTCTATCAATAATAGACTGGAATCCTAAGTTCCCCTTATCTCTTGCCTGGATTCCTGCAATAGCTTCCTAACTCTCTCTGACCTGCCCTTACCCACTTTTAGTCAATTCACCATTCCGTTGTTAGTGTCAGACTGTCACACCTCTACTCAAAACCCTCTACTGATTTACCTAGAGTAAAAATTCAGTGTCTTTAATTAGGCTTTGAGAGTCCACCATGATCTCTTCTCTTCTCCAACTCATCTCCTATAATTTCATCCCTTACTTACTCTGCTCCAGCCAAACAGTCCTGCTTGGTGTTTGGGGAATAAACCAAGTAGGTCCCTGCCTTGGGGACTGTACACTTGCTATTCCCCTGGGGGAATCTAGCCCCTCCTCAGGACACTGTCTAAATGTGACCTTCTCAGAGGGGCCTTCCTTGACCACCCTATAGAAAACAGCACATACCCACATGCCTGCCATTACTCTCTATCTCCCCTACCCTGCTTTCTTCTTCTTCATTGCACTTACCACCATCTGACACAGCTGTTTCTGTCTGCCCACATTAGAATGTTAACTCTGGGAGAGCTTTTCTGCCTTGTCCAGTGTTGTTTCCCTACAGCTAGAACAGCACGCGGTTTGCTGAATGAATTTTGAAAATGAACCTTGAATGGACTCTTACCCAGTTGACTACTGACTTCTCATAAACACAGGAGAAACATAAGCTTCTTAGTCTTCCAAGCTTCCTTAGGAAAATTAAGAATGGTTCTAAAATAAGGCATTTCTAAGCATTAAAGGTTATTAAAGTGCTGAATACAAGAACTTCCCATAGTCATGAGTATGTGCCAGTTGGTTCCTGCCTCCCAACCTTCCTTAAAGACTTCTCTCTCTTCCCATGCCTTGCTGGTGGTGCCTCCCAATGGCTGACACACAGACCACCCTTACCCAGCCTCTTCCCTCACTGCCTTCTTTCCATTGCTTACAGTAGGTAATCTCTGTGTCTTGGAGCACAGTTAGTTTCACCCAGGCAAGACTTCTCTCCCAGGCACATCCTCTTTAACCTCTTTTCTCCTCTTTTTGTTTTTAACCAGTCATCTCTGAAATACTCCTCTCTTCTTACTTTCCTTATCTCTGAACAAAAAAGCCACTAATTTTGATTGGTTGGCAGAAAATTAATACTTGTGATAGTCTTCTTCCAAGGAAAATGGAAGATACAAACTTTTTTTTATCAAGTTATATATGAAACAACTACCTTCAGAAGATTTATAGCAGTCTTCGTCTACTTCCCTATTATCCTTTAATTAACCTGTTTTTGTCAAAGACAGTCAAGTTAAATTAATTTTCTTATTCAATTTTGTTTCATTTCTAACATTACAGATATAATTCTATTTTTCATTGGAAATATTTATACACAAAATATGAACATTGAAACCAGAAAAGGGCTGGGGAAGACAACTGCAGACTCATTTTGGAACAACCCCGATTACCCAGACATAATTAATGGTAATTTTTCTATAGGAAGAGGGAAGTTTAAGGTCTAATTACCTTGAAAGCAATTTTTTAAAGTATATGATATTTTTCAGTTGAACATTTCTCATGCTATTGTTCTATATGTCTATATTTGGTAAGTTAAAAATTATTTTTCCCTTTATAAATATAATCCACAATTCCTGAAAGTATGTTTTTCAAGATGCTAGTCCCTCAAGATGCTACCTGAGAGTTTAAAAAGCTCTGTTATCAAATAACTTTGGGGCACATGGTATATTATATACCACTCCTGAAGGTTTATAATATACATTAGCAATAAATTTACATCTACAACAAATTTATGTATTTAGTTTTGTTTAACCATTGTTTTGCAAACATGTATGACTACTAAACCCCTTCCTTGTATAAGTCTTGTTAATATCCCATGAAAGAAACTTTGAGAAACAACTATGATTATTTAATCATTTAGAGAAAAAAGGACTAGTGATATTAACTATTTCTTGAAGGCTCCTATCTGCCAGGCATTGTCCTCAGAGTTCTTAGAATTTTACATAAAGTACCTTATTTAAATCTAAAATGAACCTAATAAATACAAGTACTGTGGTCATCCCCTTCTTACAGATGAGAAAACTCAGGTTGAGATAAGTAAATGACTTGCTGAAGTCCACATGGCCAGTGGGGTAAGCATGTGAATCCTGGCAGCCTGTTTACAAAATCCATATACAATCTCCAGTCTCCATGGCATTTATTGGTATGAAAAAAATGTGAATGATGCCATTTGTGAATGTGCAGCTACTAAAAGAATGAGCTATTTTAAGATATTTGGTTATTTTTGTTACATAGATATTGCTGGAATTCCTCTGCCTCAGAACCTGAGTGGATACTCTTTGTTGCCATTATCATCAGAAACATTTAAGAATGAACATAAAGTCAAAAACCTGCATCCACCCTGGATTCTGAGTGAATTCCATGGATGTAATGTGAATGCCTCCACCTACATGCTTCGAACTAACCACTGGAAATATATAGCCTATTCGGATGGCGCTTCAATATTGCCTCAACTCTTTGGTAAATTTGTTAATATATTTTAAGTGTAATATTATGTGTAACGAACTGCCCTATGTAGCATTGCTCAAGATATCCAATAATCCTTGTTAAGTAAATGAATATCTGCTGCTTCTCATGCTAGGACGATCTACAAAAGGTTGCCCAGGTGAGGAACAGCCTCTTTGCAGATCAGCAGCTGAATTTCAGAGAAAGTGTCCTAAGGCTTTTGATCTGGGTCTCATGACTGAAACCAGTTTTCTCTGATCAGGGCATCTTTCAGTACTCATGGTTATCTTTCCCAATTTGAAGTCAACACCTCATTGTACCTCATTGTTCTGAAGGATTAACACCTATCATATGAAGCCTGATATTTTACATATATTATTTAACGTTCCCCACAACCCCACAACATAGTACCATTATCCTCATTTTACAGAGGAGACTGTGAGTCAGGGAAATTTGTTTACCTGTGTGAGGTCTCACAGCTAAGAAGTAGCAGAACTGAGATTTCAATGAAGCTGTGACTGCAAAATTGATGCTTCTTACAGCTTCTAAAAAATGTCTGCCAGCTTCACTACTCTATGAATTAATTTTTAAACAGCATTTTTAGATTTAGGGTTTTACTTATCCTTTGTCCCCATTTAGTATATAAAATATGTGCTAAAGCCATTAGTAATATTTCTTTCTCCATAAGGCTCCTTCCCAGTTACAAATAGCAAAATTATTATCAAAATAATACTCGGGGGGCCAAACTGGCCAACTCCCTTCACTTTAAGAGTGGAGGATTCTTGGCTGAAAAAGGGAGTCTTTACACTTTCATCTTGATGAGTAATGGGCATCTCTTGCTTGTTCATTGGCCATTGTCAAATGAAATTTATGGGAGGCCATTGTTTTGAACTGAGTTGCTACACCAGGCTCAACAGACCAAATCAAGCCAGAATGGGGTCACTGGCAGTAGGTGCCCCATAATCAAACTGAACTTTAGAAAAAAAAAAAAAAAGGAGAATCACAATAACCAATCCGAAGGGGCTCATTTTACCTTAACCAGCATAAGGAAGTCTCCTCTGTTTTTACTGGATAAAGAAAGTAACACTATAATGACGAATCTGCTTTTTGTTCCATGTTTCCGGAACTTTTTCATCAGCCTTTTTCTGCCTATAAAGCCCACCTTCTCTGCTCAGCTCATCAGAATGCCTTTTCTAAATCTTTAGAGGGGTTGCTGCCCAATTCAGGAATCACTAAATAAAAGTCAATTTGATCTTTAAATTTGTTGAAATTTTGTTTTTTATACCATGTTCTACCAAAAAACCGATATGACTATCAAAATGTCAGAAGTGGAGAATCAGCCTTTTCTGTACTTTTTAGGGCTTATTGATTTCCCTTTCCTAAAGATATGCCATCTGAAGTTACCTAGTAAAGTCTCATATCTCTTCAGGGGCCTCTTGGCTAATGTACTTAAGTAGGCCCATAGAGGTTTTTCCCTCAACATTCAGTGTTCATTTACTATCTGAAGTTAATTGTCATAAGATCTCTGACTTGCTGTTTTTCCAATTAGACTGGTATCCTAGCTATATCCCTGTCTTCCCACACCCTATCTAAAAAGTATGTTTATGGATCTGAAATATTTATCATTATTTTCTTGCTGGCAGTGATTGAGAAGTTTGTATTTCCATGGCTGTTTGTTCAAATGGACAGCACTGATGAATGTAACTTTCAAAACTCCAAGCATAAGTACTAATATATAAAGAAAACTAGGACTAAGTAAAGTTGCAGGAACATGACTTGTCTATATAAAGAATTTGTAGAAATTTTGAGGCTGTTGAAACAGTACAGTGTAAGCATTACTATATTCATTTCTGCCTGTCAAAGTAGGCAGGACATCAAAAACAGGAAGAACTTGTTCTAAACCAGCTTACTAATGATAAAAGTTTGACTTTTTCTGGCATTTAAGAAAAAAAAAAGTGGGATAGCTGGACAATGGTAGGAAGGAGGGAATTTGGGCATGTAACATAGGGTGTTTAACTCCTGGTATGTTATTTTACCGTTTATACTGTCCTTCATTTTATTACACTAACAGGAACTGAAAATCTAAAAAAAAAAAAAAATCTAATACATTACCTGTCATAAGGACATTCTAAAAAAAATTTTAGCAGGTCATTATTTTGACAGATACTTAATTTTTTTCTTTCAGATCTTTCCTCGGATCCAGATGAATTAACAAATGTTGCTGTAAAATTTCCAGAAATTACTTATTCTTTGGATCAGAAGCTTCGTTCCATTATAAACTACCCTAAAGTTTCTGCTTCTGTCCACCAGTATAATAAAGAGCAGTTTATCAAGTGGAAACAAAGTATAGGACAGAATTATTCAAACGTTATAGCAAATCTTAGGTGGCATCAGGACTGGCAGAAGGAACCAAGGAAGTATGAAAGTGCAATCGATCAGTGGCTTAAAACCCATATGAATCCAAGAGCAGTTTGAACAAAAAGTTTAAAAATAATGTTCTAGAGATACATATAAATATATTACAAGATCATAATTATGTATTTTAAATGAAACAGTGTTAATAATTACCAAGTTTTGGCCGGGCTCAGTGGCTCACACCTGTAATCTCAGGACTTTGGGAGGCCGAGGCAGGCAGATCACAAGGTCAAGAGATCGAGACCATCCTGGCCAACACGGTGAAAACCCATCTCTACTAAAAATACAAAAATTAGCTGGGCATGGTGGCACACGCCTGTAGTCTCAGCTACTCGGGAGGCTGAGGCAGGAGGATCGCTTGAACCTGGGAGGCGGTGGTTGCAGTGAGCTGAGATCCCACCACTGTATTCCAGCCTGGCAACAGAGTGAGACTCCATATCGAAAAAATAAATAAAAATAAAATAATAATAATAATTTCCAATTTTTCATTACTTTGTAAGAATGTAGTGTATTTTAAGATAAAATGCCAATGATTATAAAATCACATATTTTCAAAAATGGTTATTATTTAGACCTTTGTACAATTTCTAACAATTTAGTGGAAGTATCAAAATGATTGAAGCAAATACTGTAACAGTTACGTTCCTTTAAATAATAGCGAATATAAAATATTGTAATAATAATAATACATGTCATAAATTAGTTGTATGTGAGCATTTGATGGTGCTTGATGAGTTATTTGTATTTGATGGGACTGTTTGGATATATCTGATGGGAGTATTTGGAGTATTTAACGGGATGTAAACCCTGGATGTACCTGATTTTATTACTGTTTTCTTTTAATAGGTAATATATATACAGGGTAAAAGCTTCAAATGGTACAAAAGGGTTAACAGTGATCATGAAGTCTCTGTCCTTTCCCTCTTCCCTGCCATCCAGTTCCCCCCCACAAGAAGCAAGTACCGAAACCACCTGCTTACGCATTTTTAGAGATTGGCCACAGATTCATAAACAAATGTATATATATTCCTTTCCCCCTACACAAACGGTAACATACTGCACACATTGTTCTGCATGTTGCTTCTTTTTCCTTTTTTTTTCACTTAACAGTAGATATCTAGAGGTGAAATTACTGAGTCAAGACTATATTTAGCAAAATTACACCAGATACTACAAATTACCTCTAAAGAAGGTACACTGATAATCTCACCATCAATGCATGTCTTCTTATCCTTTGCCAACCTAACAGATAAAAATATTCTCTTTTTATTTTTCTTATTATGAGTAAGGTAGATCATATTTTCATGTATTTAACAGCCACTGGAATCTGCTTTACCATGGCCTTTCCTATTTCTATTCTTTGCCTATTTTTCTGTTGGTTGTTGGTCTTTGTTTTGTATTACAGGTGTGCTTTAGATATTAGCTTTTTGTAAGAGATCCTGCAAATATCTTCTTTCCAGTTTGTCACTGTCATTTGTCTTTTGACTTTTTTCTGGTATTTTTTGATATGTAGAAATTTTTATTTTCATGTAAGCAAATTTGTGAATCTTTGTACCCCATAAGTATATACAATTATGATTTACCAATTAAAAATATTAATACAAAATTTACAGATCTTTGCTTTTGTGGCTTTTGGGATTTTGTATTATATTTAGAATGGCCTTCTCCACTTGTCTTTTTTATTTTTTTTGAGATGGAGTCTCGCTGTGTCACCCAGGCTGGAGTGCAATGGTGCAATTCTGGTTTCAAGTGATTCTCCTGCCTCAGCCTCCCGAGTAGCTGGATTACAGGCACCCGCCACCACACCCGGCTAAGTTTTTGTATTTTTAGTAGAGACAGGGTTTCACCGTGTTAGCCAGGATGGTCTTGATCTCCTGACCTGGTGATCTGCCCACCTCAGCCTCCCAAAGAGCTGGGATTACAGGCATGAGCCACTGCGCCCGGCCTCCAATTGTCTTCTTTTAGAATTTTATTTTTCACCTTTGGATCTTTGACCCAGCTGGAATGTATTAAACATATTAGAAATCTAACTTTAGTTGTTTTTTTAAATATGCCTACCCATTGATCTTTTATTGAGTAAACTGTCTCTTCTCCCATTGGTAAAAATGTCACGTCATCATATAATACCTTTGGTTGAATACGTTATCTTTTCCCCCATTGATTTGCAATGCCATTTTTATCTATACCAAAGTCCCATTTATACTTATGCCATTTCTTGAACATTTTATTTTGCACTGGACCATTCTATTTTTTTGTTTCTGTTTTTTTTTTTTTTTTTTTGAGACAGGGTCTTGCCTTGTCACTCAGGCTGGAGTGCAGTGGCACAATCACTGCTCACTGCAGCCTCAATCTCATAGGCTCAGGTGATCCTCCCACCTCAGCCTCCCTAGTAGCTGGGACTGCAGGCACACACCACAAAACACAGCTAATTTTTTAAATTTTTATAGAGACAGGGTTTCTCTGTGTTGCCCAGACTGGTCTTAAACTCCTGAACTCAAGCAACCTGACTGCCTCAGCCTCGCAAAGTGCTGGGATTACAGGCATGAGCCACCACACCCAGCCAGACCAGTCTATTTTATTAGTCTGGTAGACAGTATCTGGTAGGACTAGTCCCTTTGCAATAGTTTTCTTTTTCTGGAATTGTCCTTCCTAGCAACTCTTGATTTTTCCATACAAATTTAGAATAAGTTTGTCTAGAAACAAAAATGAAAAGTCCTGTTGGCCTTTTAAATGAAATCATTAAATGTATAACCTACTTTAGAGAGAATTTAATTCTTTATGATAGTTATTCTAAAGAATTACTATGTTTTCCCCTTTATTCAAGTCTTCTTTTATATCCTGCAGTAGTAGTCTAAGTTTTCTTCATACAGATCAATTGCTCCAGAAAAATTTTTGAAAAGCAGGGACTTTAAAAAATACCCCCCTAGGCCCTAGCCTACACCAGTTGATTAGAGCTTCTGAGACAGCCTGGGCCTGCTATGCTATTATTGTTGTCTTGCTGGTCAATCCCTCCAGCCATGATTCTAATGTATAGCCAGAGGTGGGTTTATTTCCAGTTGTTTTATCAGTTATTGTGATTTTAAGTGAATCTTTCTTCCATTATATCCTTTAAGAGATCTTCTTGTTTATATGTGCACTCTATTTCCACATATTTATTTTATTCTGAATCACTTCATAGTGAGTAATGGTTTTTCAAGTGATATATTATTTTCCAAGTAAAAATCTTACCTGCAAATAATTTTACCCAACTTAATACTTTTTCAAACTGTCTTTGAAGTTTTCTTCATGAGTAAGTTCATCTCCTTTATTTATTTATCGTTCTTCAGTGAATTTATATGAGCTTACCTTTGTAATTACGAATTTCTGAGAAATAATTTTACTTTTGAATATATCTGATTTTTATTACATATGTATATACACATGCATACACAAACACACATGTTCTGAAGTGAAACCCTTAAAAAGAAAGGCTGAGTATTAAGGTTAAAATTAAACTACATAAATCCACCATCCATCTCCTAATTAAGCCTAAAGAACACAAGTAGCTAAAGTATGGGTGTATATGCTAATAATAGAGAGAAAAGCAATAATAATAGAAATGTGGTTCTGAAAACAGGCTTGTGAAGATAAATCTACTTTATTCTACCCAAACCCTTTAAGATACACATTCATTTTAAGAATTTACCAAGCATCTGCCATGTTTTAAGCATATTAAGTGTAGGATCATAATTAGGTACAATTGAATATTCAGGACAATATCTAATTCAGAATGGTATCTAATAATCATGCAAACCGAAAATTAAGAAAAACTTACAGAATCTCAAGACAATTATCTAATGCCAGAATCTGACAGGAACTGACACTAATTAGAAGCTGGAATGAGAATAACCTTTGGGCTTCCATTTTTACCACCTCCACTGCTAACTTCTTGTTCTAATCCACCATGATCTGTGCTTGGAATTTTGCTGTTGACTCTTAAGAGGTCTCCATGAGTCTGTCCTTGGCCTTCTTTAGTCTGTTCTCAACAGCAGCCAGAGTGAGCCTGTCAAAATACAGATCACACCCCTGGATACTCAAAGTTCCCACTGGTTTCCCATCTTTTTCTGTAAAAGCCAGAGTCATTACAATAGCCTATGGGCCCCAAATAATCTGGTAGCATGTTCTCTCTAAGACCACTTCTCCTCCTATACTCCTACCTGATTTACTGTGCTCCAGCCACATGCGTCCCTGTGGCTTTCCAGACAGACATACTAGGCATGCACCACCAAGACCTCTTTGCACTTGTCAGTTTTTTCTGCCTAGAGTGCAGTTCTTCCTTCAGATTTTTTCACGGCTCATTGTTATTTCCTTGAGGTCAAGGCTCAAATGTCACCATCTCACAAGGATTTTCCTGCTTTATTTTTCTCCATAGAAATTATTACCATTTAATTTAGTGTGTGTTTTACATAATTAATGTGTTTGAGCTGTCTTTTACCCTTCCTGACGCTACCAGAATAAAAGCTCCAAACAGGCATGGCATTTTGTCCCTTTTCTCCATAAAGTATCTCAAATGCCTAACACATAGTAGAAGCTTAGTAAATACTTGTTGAATTAATTTACCGGGAATTACAGCTTTTCAAATATCACATTAGTTTAGAAAACCAACAAATTTGGGCTGTAGCAGGGTGGGAAGTAAAAGGGAGTAGGCTTTTTTTTTCTTTTGAGACGGAGTCTTGCTGTGTCACCCAGGCTGGAGTGCAGTGGTGCCATCTCAGCTCACTGCAACCTCCGCCTCCTGGGTTCAAGCGATTCTCCTGCCTCAGCCTCCCAGATAGCTGGGACTACAGGCGTGTGCCACCACATCTGGCTAATTTTTGTATTTTTAGTAGAGATGAGGTTTCACCATGTTAGCCAGGCTGGTCTTGAACCCCTGACCTCAGGCAATCTGCCAACCTCGGCCTCCCAAAGTGCTGGGATTACAGGCATGAGACACTGAGCCCAGCCAAGGGAGTAGTTTTCTTAATAAAGCAAAGCCTTCTAGAAACAGTAAATTGTAGCAAAATCTTGCACAAAAGAGCTAACAAATAGACACTATCCCCCTTTGTTTTATCTTTTTAAAATCGACACATAATAATTCTACCTATTGGCCAGGTGCAGTGGCTCACGCCTGTAATCCCAGCACTTTGAGAGGCCAAGGCTGGCGGATCACCTGAGGTCAGTAGTTCGAGACCAGCCTGACCAAGCCTCTCCATGTCTTAGTAGAGACATGGAGAAACCCTGTCCCTACTAAAAATACAAAATTAGCCAGGTGTGGTGGCGCATGCCTATAGTCCCAGCTACTCAGGAGGCTGAGCCAGGAGAATCTCTTGAACCCGGAAGGTGGAGGCTGCCGTGAGCCGAGATTGCGCCATTGCACTCCAGCCTGGGCAGAAGAGCGAAACTCCATCTCAAAATAATTAAATAAATAAATAAATAAATATAATTATACCTATTTATGGACTAAAGTATACCTTCATACATGTATACAAGGTGTAATGATCAAATCAGGGTAATTAGCATACCAATTACCTCAAACATTGATCATTTTTTGTGTACATTCAAAATCTGTTCTTCTATTTGAAAATATATAATAAATTATTGTTAATTACAGTCACTCCATAGTACTATAGAACACTAGAATGTATTCCTCCTATCCTACTGTACTTTTGTATTCGTTAACCAATCTTTAGCTGTTCCTCTCTCCCCTTACCTGTCCCTACCTCTAGTAACCACTACTCTACTCTCTACCTCCATGAGATCAATGCTTTTTTTCGCTTCTACTTGTGAGTAAGAACATGCAGTATTTATCTTTCTGTGCCTGGCTCATTTCACTTAACATAATGTTCTTCAATTTCATCCATGTCACTGCAAATGATAGAATTTCATTCTTTTTATGGCTAAAGAGTATTCCATTGTGTATATATGCCACATTTGCTTTATCCATTCATCTGTTGATGGACACAGGTTGATTCCATACCTTGGCTATTGTGAATAGTGCTGCAGTAAACATGGGGTGCATGTATCCCTTTGAGGTACTGATTTCCTTTCCTTTGGATATTTACCTAATAGTGGCATTGCTGGATCACATGATAGTTCTATTTTTAGTTTTTTGAGGAACCATTTTACTGTTTCCATAATGGTTGAACTAATTTACGTTCCCACCAACAGTGTAAGAGTTCCCCTTTCTCCTCATGCTTGCTAGCATTTGTTATTTTTTGTCCTTTTGATAATAACCATTCTAACTGGAGTGAGATTATACCTCATCCTGATTTTATCTTTTTCTATTAAAGAAAAAGGCTAGATAGTAAATATTTTAGGCTTTGGGAGCCATACGGTCTCTTTCACAACTACTCATTTCTACCGCTGAAGTGTGAAAGCAGCAAGACAATATGTAAACAAATGAGCGTGGCTATGTTCCAATATAACTTTGTTTACAAAAATGCAGGATTTGCCTTGTAGGCCATAGTTTGCTCAATGCTGGGCTAGAATAGTTCGCAACTTTGCTGCAAATTGGAATCACCTGAGGATGTTTAAAAACTATTATTGCCTGGCTCCTACCCCAGGCTGCAGGAGTTTTAAAGCTTCCCAGCCTGTAATCCCAGAACTTTGGGAGGCTGAGGCAGGCAGATCACCTGAGGTCAGGAGTTCAAGACTAGCCTGGCCAACATGGTGAAACCCCATCTCTACTAAAAACACGAAAATTAGCCGGGCATGGTGGCGCATGCCTGTAATCCCAGCTACTTGGGAGACTGAGGCAGGAGAATCCCTTGAACTAGGATGCAGAGGTTGCAGTGAGCTGAGATCATGCCATTGCACTCCAGCCTGGGCGACAGAAAAAAAGGCAAAAAAAAAAAAGCTTCCCAGGTGATTCTAAGGTGCAGCAAAATCTGGGAACCACTAGTCTGGAACCTTGTTATTCAAACTATCATCCTCAGAAAAGAAGCATCTATATTGACTAGGAGCCTTATCTTGTTTTGGTTTTTGTTTTTTAATGGATTTTGTATTCTTTCTACTGTTTTTGGTTTTTCAATTTATTAGACCCAGGAGATCCTCATAAAAACTACTGGAATGGATGGAATTTGTTAAATGGCTGCATATACAAAAATCAACGGCCAGGCGCGGTGGCTCATGCCTATAATCCCAGCATTTTGGAAGGCTGAGGCAGGTGGATCACCTGAGGTCAACACTTCAAGACCAGCCTGGCCAACATTGTGAAACCCTATCTCTACTAAAAATACAAACAATTAGCTGGGTGTGGTGGTGGGCTCCTGTAATCCCAGCTACTTGGGAGCCTGAGGCAAGAGAATCATTTGAGGCAGAGGTTGCAGTGAGCCGAGATCACACCACTGCACTCCAGCCTGAGCAACAAGAATGAGATGTTGACTCAACATGTATCTATAAGAGGAATCACTAGGTAAAAACAGAAATTAGAGAAAATATTACATTCATGTTATCCTATACATATTTATTTGTTTACTTATTTATTTCTTTTTGGTACAGGATCTTACTTTGTCACCCAGGTTTGGAATGCAGTGGTGCGAACGCAGCTCACTCACTGCAGTCTCAACCTCCTGGGCTCAAGTGATCTTCCTGCCTCAGCCCCCTGAGTAGCTGGGACCACAGGTGTGTATCACCATGCCCGGCTAATTTTTAAGTTGTTTTCTAGAGATGAGGGTCTCACCATGTTGGTCAGGATGGAAAATACTTTAAATTTTAATGAGAGGTATACAAACCTAGATTTCAAAAACTACAAACTTCTATTGAAGTATATAAACAAAATATGAATATGCAATGACAGCATGTTCTTGGATGCGAATATCTAATCTCAAAATATCACTTCCCCAAAATTAATGTATAAATTTTGTGCAATCCTGATTTTATTCCAGAAAAGAGATATTTTTGTTTGATTTTTTAAATTGAATGAAATGGTCTTATAGTTTTTATGGAAAAAATAATGTCTGAAATAAGTAATAAAATTATGGGAAAATAATATTGAGGTGGGATTAATATTACCGGCTATTAAAACATACTATAAACCACTGAATTAAACTAAGAACTTGGTAATGAGGGGCCATGAAGCAAAAAAGAGATGACTCAACACAAACTAGGCAGAAGAAGCTCATGTGGAAAGCAGACCATCCAGACCCGTGTTAGAACTATTATCCCCCTTCTACACTGGCCATACGCATTTGTGTGCGTATACATATATATTGTTTACAATTATGTATGTATTATTTACAATTATGTATATTAAACTTTCATTAGGTAGAATTTTTACTGCCAAAAAAATCTTTTTGGAGACAGGGTCTCACTCTGTCACCCAAGCTAGAGTGCAGTGGTGCAATCATAGCCCACTGCAGCCTTCAATCTCCCAGGCTCAAGCAATCCTTCCACCTTAGCCTCCAAAGTAGCCAGGACTATAGGTGTGTGCCACCATGCCTGACTAATTTTTTTATTTTTCAGAGACAGGGTCTCCCTATGTTGCCCAAGCTTGTCTCAAACTCCAGGACTCAAGCAATCCTCCTGTCTCAGCCTCCCAAAGTGCTCAGACTACAGGTGTGAGGCACAGAGCCTGGCCTAACCCAATTTTTTTTTCTTAATTTTAACATTAAAAAGCCGAGTCTTAAAAAATTCTTGGGTCAAAAAATTATAATTATATGCTACTTTAAAAGTAATAAAAATGAGAAAATTTAGATCAGTCATTCAGGATGGCATGGCTACAGACAAAAATAAGAACATTTAGAAAAATATATGATACAACCAAAAGTATACTCAGAATAATATTCTTAGCCTTAAACTTTTTATTATTAAAGGAAATTTAAAAACTCTTCAGTGTTAAAATTTAGAAAATATATGCATAAATTTTGCAATATTTACAGTGAAGTTTTGATATCCTTAAATAATGGTTTGAGAATTGTATTTCCACTTAGGATAGACAAAGATGCAAGGGAATACTGCTCCCATGTTAACAACAACAACCAAAAGAAAAAAATAAAGCCAGAAAATCTATAAAATCAAAACTTTTCTTGAGCCTATCAGAGAAAGGAGATTGCCAGGCAACAGGTGAACTGAATTCGAAAAGGTGGCAAGCATCTCCAAGCACAGGTGAGACCTTTGACAGAACACGGGAGGAAAAACTCGCAGCCAAAAAAGTGAGTAAAAAGCAACTGATATTTTGACATATACTTAAAGGCCAAATGCATGTGAAAATAACAGTAGAAACTCCAGGAACCCCCCACACACGGTGTGCCCACCGACTAACCAGATTTCTTTCATGGACTTAATATAGTACTTAAAGAGAAAGACTAGGGGCAGAGCAGAAGACCTGATGGAGCCCCCTTAGTGGGATGGGTGTACAGACAGAGAGTGGCTGCCTCTTGAGGGCAAGCACAAAACCCAGGACTTTTTGTCATACAAAGCAAAACACATCTGCCACCAGGGCAGGATCAGAAAACACTCTAACCTCCAGTCCTCAGCAAAAGGTCAGCTGTCACTGGGGAGGGGTATGTACGCACTGTGTGCGTACATATATATTGTTACAGCAAAAGCTGTCACTGCTGGGCAAGATGGAGAAACCTATTCATGCCCAGAATCTTTGTTACAAAGCAAAGGTTTCTCACAAAAGGGACAGAACCAATAAACTTGCTCTTGGAAGTTACAAGACAGAATTCAGCTGCCATAGAGGGAAGGGACAGGATTATGGAGAAACTCCCACGCTTGAGGCTCAGGCCCCCAGGGCCTGCATAAGACAAAGGTTGAAACAGGAAGGCCAAGAAAGCCACCCTGCCCCCATCATGGGCAACGAACAGCACAGAACTTCTGGGAAAGGGGCCAAAGCCCTGAGAGAAAAATCCCCGTTCCCTCCCCCGCTCTGGCGGCCAAGTGTGAACGGCCAGCTGAAAGTTGGGGATGGAGCAGAAACACTGAGAAAAACATTCTACCATTCCAGACCTCATAGGAAATGCAAGATGTCAGTATGGAGGAATATGAAGTCAGTAGTGTAATAATGATAACTATAGTAACAACAAAATCTAAACCTAACTCAACTACTGATTAGATTTACCACCCTAGTAGCCTGATGGGTGAAGAGGCATGGCCATTTTCAGAAGTAAACACTATTTACATCAGTCACTCTTATTCTTTTATATATAATGTCTGGCATTCAGTAAAACTTACAAGGCAAAAGAGTTAAAAAGAAAAAAAAAAAGAAGCCAATTTTCAAGAGATAAAGCAGTAAACAGAACCAGACTGAGAGATGGCCCAGAGGTTGAAACTGTCAAAGTAACTTTGAAAATGCTATGATTAATATGTTAAAGGATTTAGTGGAAAATGTGGACAACATGCATGAACATATACAGAATTTCAGCAGAGATGGAAATGATTTAAAAAAGAATAAATTGGATACACTAGACATGAAAAACATGTTATTATGGATGAGGAATTCCTTCAATTGCCTTATCAGCAGACTAGAAATAGAAGAAAGAATTAGTAAACTTGACTACAGGTTAGAATAGAAAATTTTCAAAATAAAATCCTGAATTTCAAAATGTGGCAAGCCCCTCTGAGGAGAGCCAAAACAGAGAGGGGAAAAAAGAGAAAAAGAAAAAGTGGAGAAAAGTAGAGCATCCAAGAGCTGTCGGACAGTATGAAATGGCATAATATACACGTAGTTCAAGTCACAGAAGGAGAATAGAAAGAGATAAAATGTCGGAAGAAATAATTGAAAAGATAATTGCTGAGAATTTTCCAAAATTAATAAAAGACAACAAATCACCAATCTAAATGTTTAGAGAAACCCAGGCAGAATACATACAAAGGGCTAGGCCCAGTGGCTCATGCCTGTAATCCCAACATTTTGAGAGGCCAAGGCGGGTGGATCACCTGAGGTCAAGAGTTTGAGATCAGCCTGGCCAACATGGTGAAACCCCATCTCTAATAAAAATACAAAAATTAGATGGGCATGCTGGTGCATGACTGTAGTCCCAGCTACTTGGGAGGCTGAGGCATGGGCATCACTTGATCCCAGGAGGCAGAGGTTGCAGTGAGCCAAGATAAGAAGAAAATCTTGAATGCAACCACAGAAAAAAAGAAACACTCCAAAAAAAAGAAACCAGCCAGGCACGGTGGCTCATGCCTGTAATCTCAGCACTTTAGGAGGCATACCTGGGCAGATCACCTGAGGCCAGGAGTTCGAGACCAGCCTGGCTGCGTGGTGGCACTCACCTGTAATCCCAGCTACTTGGGAGGCTGAGGCATGAGAATCATTAGAACCCGGGAGGCAGAGGTTGCAGTGAGCCAAGATCGCACCACTGCACTCCAGCCTGGGCAACAGAGCAAGACTCTGTCTCAAACAAATAAACAAACAAAAAGATAAGAATTACATCATTACAAAGATGAGCAAAATGTATCAAACACTATGCAAACTAGAAGACAATGTGCAACTTCTTTCAAGTACTGAAAGAAAAACTCATCCTAGAATCCTATATGCCCAGCAAAAGTATCTTTCAAAAATGTAGGTAAAATAAAAACTTTATAAGACAAAAAAAAAAAAAAAAAAGAAAGAAAACCAAGAGAATGTGTTGCCAGCAGATCTGAACTATAAGAAATGTTACAGGACATTCTTTAAGCAGAAGGAATATGATCCCAAATGAGAAACTGCATCTACACAAAGGGAGAAACTGGAAAACTCATTCAATAATGGTGGGAAGGACCCAATCTCTATGGAAAACAGCTTGGCAGTTCCTCAAAAAGTTAAACATGAAATTCACATATGACTCAGCAATTTCACTCCTAGGAATATACTCTAGAGAACTGAAACAGGCATTCGCAGAAAAACTTGTACACAAATATTCATAACAGAATCGTTCACTATAATGAAAACAACCAAAATGGAAACAGCCTAAAATAGAAACAACCCAAATATCCATCAGCTGATAAATGGATAAACAAAATTTGGTGCATCCACATAATGAAATATTATTTAGCCATAAATAATGAAATACTATTGCATACTACAATGTGGATGAAACTTAAAAACATTATTCAAAGCAAAAGAAACCAAAAACAAAAGGCCACATTATGTGATTGCATTTCTATGAAATGTCAAGAATAACCAAATCCATAGAGTCAAAGGAGACTAGTGGTTTCTAGGCGCTGGAAGAGGAAAATAATGTGTATGGGTTTATTTTGGGGATGATTTAAAAGTTCTGGAATTAGATAGTGGCGGTGGTTGCACACACTTGTAAATATACAAAAAAGCACTGAATTGTATACTTCAAAATTCTAGATTTTATGATATATAAAGTATATCTCAATTTTTAAAATGAAGAGATAATGAAGTGTTTTCATCTATGAGAATGACAAACGCTGACGATGCTCATATTGTTGGGGCTATGGGGAAAAAGACACATACATTGCTTGCGTCCCTTGTTGAGGATAACTCAGTACTATATGTTAAAATGCATTAAAAAAGCTTTAAAAATGCGCGTGCTCAGCCTCAGCAATTCCAATGACAAGATTTTATCATAAGTTAATAATTGAACGCATGTGCTAGGATGTAGGTGAAGAGATGTTCTTCACAGAATTATTTATAAAGTGAAAATGAGAAAAACTTCGTCTAAAAATAGGAGGCTGTTTAAATAATTGTAATCCATTCAACATTAAACAGATAATTATATCATATTTTCACTGACATGGGAAGTGATCCAAATACAATCTTAGGTGAAATGAAAGCAGGATATAAAATGTTGTATGCAGTGTAATCTATTTCTGTAATATACAGATCTCGTCATTATAGCCTAAAGTATATATCACTGAGTATTAACAATAGTTTTCTCTGAGCAGTATGTTAAGTGTTTTTTTGTATGTGAATATGCATTGTCTAATTTTTCTGCAATTAATATGTATGCTTATTTAATTAAAAACTACTGAATTTTCAAAACATATATGCCAAACTTAATATCATCTATATTGAGATAACATCTATATTGAGACAAAGTGGCATTATGCACCCCAGAAATGATACACTGATGACAGTGTTACCTATGTAATGTTCCTGCCAGAAAAGTCAAATCCAAATTTAATTATGTGGAAACAAATACAATTTTAAGGATATTCCGCTAAACATGTGTCATGGACTCTTCAAATGTCAGCATCCCAAAAAGAAAAAGACAGGCTGGGAGGCTATTTAGGTAAAGGCCAGTAAATAAGTATTACAATTAAATATAATTCATTATCTTTGATTATGCCCAGCACATTAGATAACAATAAACCTATAGAAAAAACATTTTTGTAAAATTGGTTAGAAAAAAGAGAATAATAATAAGCTTCTAGAAAGGAAAAAACAATGATCGTATCTAAGCAAAACATGAATCAGATGGCTTCAGTCGTCTCAACACAAACACTTAGAAGCCAGAAGGGAATGGAGCAATGTCTTCAAAATTCAGAAGGAAAAGATTTTCAAAAATAGGATTCCAAACCCAGCCAAATAATCAGTTAGGCAATAGGGTAGAATAAAGAAATTTTCAGACATGTAGGATCCTAAATAGTTACCCTCTCTCAAGAAGTCACTGAAAGATGCTTTCTTCCCAAGCAAGAAAATAAACCAGGAAAGAAAAAAATCCATTAAATCAGAAAACAGGAGAACCAGCATGAAATAAGTGAAAGGAATCCCTAGGACGATGCTGACGTGAGATGCCAGGATGACCGCTGGCCCAGAGGGCAACATGTCCAGACAGAATCTGCATGACTCAGATAATGAGTACAATGAGGTCTCTTACCACTTAGTTCTCAGGCTTCGTACAACCTTGTAAACCTTATGAAATATTAGATGATGTGTTCTACCAAAAAGGAAGAAATCAAGGAGAAAGACAAGAGATCCAAGAAACAGGAACTGCAACCCAAGAGAAAGGCAGAAAGTTTCAATGATGACAACAAATGGAGGTCCACAGATGGTAGTTACACAGTAGGCCTCGGGAGAAATTAGCCCAAATAAGAGAAAAATGAAAGTCTCTGGTAAAGAGGTTTCCGTGAAAAAAAATTGGAGCTGCTATATTACGTTTTGAAACTGACCTTGTGGAAACTGTATGGGGGGACTATTTGAGGGTACAGGAAGAATTAGCTATGATAACAATGAAAAGTAAGAAAAGGCAATTATTAACTTTAAAAATAACAAAAAAAAATATTCACAATATACAACTCAACTGTGAATATTTTTATTTAATAATAATATAAACACCAAATATAAGTCTAACCCAAAATTATAGTATTGTTCTAATGGTATGGGAAATGGAAACAGTAGTGACAGAGGTGCGAGAGGTAAGTCTTTAATAAGAAGTTAGCAGATAATATATCAATTTGCTAAATCAATAAATAGCATTACACATATATTATTTACTATTATGAATTAAGTCAATGCCAGAAGAAAGAGCAAATAGAGTCTAAATTGGTTCCCACTAGAAAGAGGGGATAAAGAAGTGGAGATGTATGGGACAGGGAACTCTTTATGTTATCAGCCTTCTAGCTCCATTTGACTTTCAAAACTATGTGCATGTATAATTTTAATAAGAATTAGTTTAGGCCAGGCCCAGTGGCTCATGCCTATAATCCCAACACTTTGGGAGACCGAGGTGGGCAGATTCTTGAGCCCAGGAGTTTAAAACTAGCCTGGGCAACATGGCGAAACTTAGCCTCTACAAAAAATACAAAACTTAGCTGGGTGTGGTGATGTCTGCCTACAGTCCCAGCTAGTTGGGAGGCTGAGGTGAGAGAATCACCTGAGCCCAGGAAGTCGAGGCTGCAGTGAGCTATGATCATGCCACTTCACTCCAGCCTGGGCAACAGAGTGAGACCCTGTCTCAAAAAAGGAAAAAAAAAAAAATTTGTTGAAAATCAATGTTTTATCAGATCTTACTAAAGTTCTGTGAAATGTAATTTCACTATAGTCATTTTGAAATGCTAATATACAAGAGCATTTCAACAAATTTGAGACAAATGACAGACTATCTTGAGAAACACTGAAACGATATTGGCTAGGAAAATCACTGAATGATGAGCATTGCTCAGAGAAGTCTCCCTGCAAGAAGTGCATTATAAACTGGGATGAGGTGTGTGCATAGAAAAAGGCCTTGGACAAAAAGTTCTAAAGGGAGAGTATGAAAATCAAATCAGGATTTTAGATTTTCCAAGGCTATCACTCTAGCTCTTTCTTAAATGTCCCACCAGGAACACTTATTCCTATGTCTCCACAGAGCTTCCTTGGGCTCCTCTGGACAATACTGGCATAGTATAAAAGGAATTTTTTTTAGGTGATGGATTTATAGTCAAGGCAGGCATTTATGCTCGAAGTTATCTGAAAAGCATCATGTATCCACTAATTCATCAACTCAACACATACCCACTGATAACTACAACCTGTCAGACCAGAGCGAGGAACCACAGAGATGATGATGAAAATAACCAAGGTTTCTGGCCAAAGGACAACAGCTTGGGAAATGGGATTCCTACAGCAGCTGGCAGGACTATCATGGAACCCACCAAATCTTCCTAGGCCATGAATCTTAAAGTTCCAAACGTTTCCTCAGACGGGAATGTGAACCCCAGATAACACTAATACCTCCCTGGCCCCCAGGCCAGGAAGTACAGGAAATTCTGCTTTCACCATGATTAATGTGGAGGGTGCATAAAAAGACAAATTGATGCTTCCAACAGGGAAACTAAAATGTGTTTGTGAGGGGGAAAGGCTAAAATGAAAGCAGCAACATTTAATCTAAACCATTTCCTGTGACTTGGATTTCTTTTTTAAAAAATTGGCCGCCTTATCACTTTCTTAGTCACCGTTTCTCTAGGCTTATTGGAGGCGTAGCCCCTCCTAGCAACTTCCCATCTGCTGGAAAACAGAATCAAGAGAATGAGGAGTGTGATGACGCATCCTTCACTGGATGAAAATATTGGGGGAAAAGCAATAAATGCACTACCATTTGCATAAAACCTATTAACGCCCTCTTCAGACTAATGAAATGAATTTTACATCACCAAGAAAGCAGCTGTGACCCACTGCTCCTAGTAATGAGAAGTATTTGGAACGATCTGCAAACCACTGCCACTCCTAAAAGCAACATCACTGACTTTAGTACCCTCTAATTAAAATACTTTCATTCTTGGACAGAGAAGACACATCTTGATCAAAATTCAGCTAATAGGTCTCCTCTTTGCTCAAAACGCTGTTAGGTTTCTTGTGTTCCTGTTTTTCTCATGCTCGTGCAGATCCACGGCATTTCAAACCTTTAAAATCAAAACTAACGTCTTTTCTATTTTTTTCCTACTGGCAATCACATTGGGGTGGTGGGGGCGTGTGGTACAATCTCAGTCAAGAGGTCCTCTCTCGTGTGGGTGCTGGGATAACACTGGCCGTATACAATGGCCAGGCAAAGCGACCTTCTGTCCTGCTGTGCTTTACACGTAAATAGAGAACGAATGAGGTTCTCAGAGCCCAGGGGTTCGCGGCTTCCGCGAGGGTAGCGTCGGGGGCCGCTGCAGAGATTGGAAGAGTATCCGCCGGGAATGGGAGGGAAGACGCGGGGAAGGTGGAGAACAGGAATCATGTGTGTTCCTCGAGTGTACAACCCACATTTGAGTGACAAATCACGAGGACAATCGACAAAAACAACTAAGCGCAAAGCCGCCCGAATCCATCTCCCTCTCTGTGCGTGTGCCTTTTCAACTAACTTTGGGAACTCGTAGACCCAGCGTCGCTCCCCGCGCCGCCTCGCCTCCACTTTGGTTTCCCGCGTCCTGCCTGCCCTCTTCGGTGCCTCCTCTTCCTCCGGGGCAAGGATGGAGGATCTCTTTAGCCCCTCAATTCTGCCGCCGGCGCCCAACCTCTCCGTGCCCATCTTGCTGGGCTGGGGTCTCAACCTGACCTTGGGGCAGGGAGCCCCTGCCTCTGGGCCGCCCAGCCGCCGAGTCCGCCTGGTGTTCCTGGGGGTCATCCTGGTGGTGGCGGTGGCAGGCAACACCACAGTGCTGTGCCGCCTGTGCGGCGGCGGGCCCTGGGCGGGCCCCAAGCGTCGCAAGATGGACTTCCTGCTGGTGCAGCTGGCCCTGGCGGACCTGTACGCGTGCGGGGGCACGGCGCTGTCGCAGCTGGCCTGGGAACTGCTGGGCGAGCCCCGCGCGGCCACGGGGGACCTGGCGTGCCGCTTCCTGCAGCTGCTGCAGGCATCCGGGCGGGGCGCCTCAGCCCACCTCGTGGTGCTCATCGCCCTCGAGCGCCGGCGCGCCGTGCGTCGTCCGCAGAGCCGACCGCTGCCCGCGCGTGCCCTCGCCGCCCTGGGCTGGCTGCTGGCGCTGCTGCTGGCGCTGCCCCCGGCCTTCGTGGTGCGCGGGGACTCCCCCTCGCCGCTGCCGCCGCCGCCGCCGCCGCCAACGTCCCCGCAGCCAGGCGCGCCCCCGGCCGCCCGCGCCTGGCCAGGGGAGCGTCGCTGCCGCGGGATCTTCGCGCCCCTGCCGCGCTGGCACCTGCAGGTCTACGTGTTCTACGAGGCCGTCGCGGGCTTTGCCGCGCCTGTCACGGTCCTGGGTGTCGCCTGCAGCCACCTACTCTCCGTCTGGTGGCGGTGGCGGCGCCGGCCGCAGGCCCCCGCGGCTGCAGCGCCCTGGTGGGCGAGCCCAGGCCGAGCCCCTGCGCCCAGCGCGCTACCCCGCGCCAAGGTGCAGAGCCTGAAGATGAGCCTGCTGCTGGCGCTGCTGTTCGTGGGCTGCGAGCTGCCCTACTTTGCCGCCCGGCTGGCTGCCGCGTGGTCGTCCGGGCCCGCGGGAGACTGGGAGGGAGAGGGCCTGTCGGCGGCGCTGCGCGTCGTGGGGGTGGCCAACAGCGCTCTCAATCCGTTCGTCTACCTCTTCTTCCAGGCGGGCGACTGCCGGCTCCGGCGACAGCTGCGGAGGCGCCTGGGCTCTCTGTGCTGTGCGCCGCAGGGAGGCGCGGAGGACGAGGAGGGGCCCTGGGGCCACCAGGCGCTCTACCGCCAACGCTGGCCCCACCCTCATTATCACCATGCTCGGCGGGAACCGCTGGACGAGGGCGGCTTGCGCCCACCCCCTCCGCGCCCCAGACCCCTGCCCTGCTCCTGCGAAAGCGCCTTCTAGGTGTTCGGTGGTCAGAGACTGGTCATCTGTCGCTGAGGCGCAACCTCCAGGGAACTCGAGGCCTGCCAGGGTCTGTCCAGATCACAAGGGGCAGGAGAGTCTGTGAGAGAGTGACACTGAAGTTGTCCCCTTCCTCCACTCTCCTATTCCCTTCTCATGTTTACATTTCCCTACGCTCTTCCAGTTTCTCTTCTTCCCTACAGTTCCTCTCATATCTCCCCATTTGGAGACAGCGAGCCACTGGGAAGTTATAAAAACAAAAACAGTTATTTTTGCAGTTTTCTTTCACGCATTTATAGTGCTCTGGGTAATACCATTTATTTTTTCTAAATTACCCAGCTTTCAGTATTTGCTGTGTTATCATCTGTATTTACTTATTTTGAATCGTGCTTAAATCAAATGTACCTTCAGCACCTGCAAGTTTGGCTTTTCTTTCCAGGAGGAAAATCCCCACGTTGCTCTCCCTGGGGAGTCTGAGAATTATACCAGTGCTGTCAGAAATGTAATCATGCTGTCATTTCAGAGCCACAGAGTATTTGTAAAATAAAAGCCTTTCCCACGGAGCAATTGGGACTTTTTTTTTTTTTTTTAACATGCTAATGTATTTTCTCAGAAGAAAATCAGTGTGGCCTTTATTTCCAGTCTAGTTTCCACTTCAACAGAAGCCGAGGTTGTAGGAAGGAAACAAAAGCTTGACTCGGTGTCTTTCAAATATACTTGGTTTCTGTTGGAAATAGTCCCTGTGCCCCCAGCAGCCTCTAAAGGTGTAATGCTGTGCCCAGATGGAGCCTTTCCGTACAAAGTCCCCAGCAAACCAGAGAAAGGAAGCTTCAAGGTGGTGCATATGAGTGGGGCTCAGTGTCCCAGATGGAGCCTCAAAGAGATTTGCAGCTAGGAAGGAAGTCAAAACCTCAGAATGCTGCATGTGTATATAAAACTCCCTTGTTAAAAAAATGAATTCAATGCCTTTTGGTGTGGATAGCTGAGAACAAGGTCAAGGAGCAGATTTGATCAATAACCTCTTCCTCTCAACTGTTCTTGATTCTAGACAGAAGTGGCAGCACTTATGAACAATATATCCATGTGTTTATCAGTGATTTTTATATGAGGATCCAAGGCTTTCCGTTATAGTGTTTCTTGTTGATGCACAAATGCAGGCCTAAGATGCAGAAAGGGGAAATGATTGTTTAAAGCTCTTTGTAGAGCCAATGCTGAGGGCTGTTTTGTTCACTAATATATTCCAAATGCTTAAACAATGCTTGACATGTAGTAGGCTCTCAATATGTATTTGTTGAATAATTCATCATATGAGTTAGAGATAGAACAGATAAAAGATATACGAAAGAAAATCTTTACTAAGCTTGGTTTACCTTCCTTCAAAATTTTGACAACAGATGTTACAGAGTTGTAGCTTTTCCCTCCTCTCTTTGCTCCTCCTTACCCTGTTGAGGATGCAATGGTCTGCAAAATACCAGGAATAAATCAGCCAAAGAGAGGATACAGTTGCCTTCATGAATCCAAGTCTAGATTATAGCATTATTTATTCATTAATAAACATTTATTACCTGCTTATTTTGTGCCAGTTAATAAGCTAGGCATTGGAGATGCTGAGATGAATAAGGCACATTTTTCCCTCAAAGACGTTATAGTCAAGTGTAGGAAACAATGACAATTACACTGCAGTGTCACCTGTGTTATAACAGGGGAATCCAGTCAGGGTGCCGGAAGCACTGAAGAGAATCTGACAATCTTAGGGGACTATGAGGGGACATTAGGAAAGACACGCCAAAAGAAGCTCCTGAAGGCTGGTTTGGGGGTGACCCTTCAGGTCAGGAAAGGTGTTCTAGGCAATGGGAATAGCACTGCAAAGCATAGAGGAGACAGAACATAGCATAGTCAAGTAATGACAATAGCTTTAGGGTGCCTTTGGGGCCTGACCTAATGAGATATGTGGTCAGAGAAATTCAGCCTGGACCCAGTGAAGACAGGTCTGTGTGCCAAGCCAAGAAAGCAAAAAGTAGCCTTTGAAGAATTTAATCAGTTATAATTTGACCAAATTTGAACTTTAGAAAGGTCATCTCAATGATGGCATGAAGGATCACCAAATGGAAGGGTAGGGGGGAATTCTTAGATGCAGAAATCAAGGCAGAATCTCAGAGAGTCTTCAAAATATGATTCCTAAGTTGGACCACTTCGAATACTCTCAACAGAGATAATAAATTTAAAGCAGCTGAGACAGGTTTTTTGTTTTCTGCAGTTAAGACTACCGTAACAGGAAAGCTTACTCAGCTGGCTTCAACTTATTATTTCACATGACAAGAAGTCTGGTGGTAGGGCTGTGCCAGGGTTGGTTAAGTAAGTAGCTCAACTTCATAATCAGGGGCTGTGATGGTTAATTTTATGTGTCAACTTGACTGGGTTAAGGGATGCTCAGATAGCTGGTAAAACATCATTTCTGGGTGTGCCTCTGAGGGTGTTTCCAGAAGAAATTAACATTCAGATCAGTAGACTGAGTGAAGAAGATCAATCCTCACCAGAGGTGGCAAGCATCATCCCATCTGTTGAGGGCCCACCCAAATAGAACAAAAAGACAGAGGAAAGTTGAATCCTCTCTCTCTCTTCTTGGGCTGCGACAACCATCTTCTCTTATCCTTGGACAGTTCACTCCTGTTCTTGGGCCTTCAAACTCCAGGATTTATACCAGCAGCACAAACCCCCACAGCCCCCATTCTCAGGCCTTCAGACTCAGACTAAATTTTACCACCAGCTTTCCTGGTTCTCCAACTTGCAGATAGTATATGGTAGGACCTTTTGGCCTTCATGGTCACATGAGCCAATTCCCATAATACATCTCCTCTTATATATCTATATAAATGCTATTGGTTCTGTTTTTCTGGAGCAGCCTCACTCATACAAGGGCTCAGATCCTTTTCCTGTTTCCAATCTGCCATCTTGAGTGGTGGACTTGACGCTCAGGCCAGTTCCCCTTGAGGTCACAAAATGGCTGCTGCAATTCCCAGCATCACATTCAAATGTAACAATGTCCAGAAGAAAAAGGGTTTCTCTTTTTTGTACCCTTTATAGAAATGAAACAACATGTCTCAGAAGTCCCCAGTAGACTCTCCTAAATGGCTCATTTGCGAGAACTATATCATATGTCCATATTTAGACCTATCATTGCAAGAGAAATGGGGCCACCAGGATTGGCTTGAACATGGAACTGAGCACATGAATTGTATCGAGGGAGGGATGAAAAAACTGAGGCTCTACAGTAAAGAAAGAAGAGGAAATGCTAGTTAAAAAGGCAAGACTAAAACTTTTAAACTTTTGCAAAAGTGTTATCTGGATTGGTTTTTACAATACAACAGGGGAATTCAGCTGATTTCTACCTAGGAATTTTGAGAATTCTTCATCTGGGTTGGAAATATAGAATACCAACTCAAGAAGTTAATTTGAAATCCAATTAAACTGATGTTTTCCTAGATTTTGTAGACTTAGTTAAGCCCAATTTATACGGAAATGCTTCTCTTCTATAAGTAAGGAACTTCCTCTAATTTTAACCATATCTGAAACTTGAATATATAACTAGATGACTTGGTTCCCATCCCTGGAGGCACTTGTAGGTTAGGAAATTTGAGACATTCCCTCAGGATGGCCATCCTATTAGTGTTGACCCTAATCTGCATCTCTATAGGCAACACAGAGATTCAGCTGTGTCCTAGTCAAGGAGGCCCCTGAAGGTTATTCAGATTTAGACTCTTGCTAGAGTAGAACATAATATTCACATCACACAGCAAAGGCAAATACACAGGTTGACCCTGAAATTGCTCTCTTTTCTAGGTTATCACCCAAATAGGAAATGACTAGAAGAGAAACCAGATCTACATACTTGCAGTTTGGAAGAAATCAAAGTTGCCCTATGAAATAGAGATAAACCATTCCTCTATTCTGTACATTTTTCGGAGTTAGATTTTAACCAAACTACTGCACACAGGACATCAGGGAGCACTTTTCATACAGATGAAGATGTGAACATCACTAGCAGAATTGAGCAATGTGGTGGTCCTGATTTTATAGAACTTTAAAGACTAAATGCAAAGAATTCTACACCTTAAGAAAAGAAACTCAGTAACATAAGGCCAAAATAAGTAAATGTGACTTATGTTGTAATTTGAAATGGAAAGAATGCAGAAAACACCCGGGAGTAATAAACCACACTAGCGATTAGTTATAAACAATATTCAAAAAATAGAATAGTCTGGCTCATTTGTGGAAGACAGATTTAAAGCATTTTTTTCTAAGGTATGTCCTAAGAAACACAGAAGATGTTAGAAAATTTGAGGAGTTTGCCTTCTATTCCTAAAAATGTTCTGACTTGATCAAAAGGAAAATATAACAAAAATGAATTGTTCTTCTTAAATTAAAATATATTTGCTGAGTTGGGACGCAATATAATATAGTGAAAAGAGTAGAATATTCAGAGTCTAAAGACCTGAACTTGACTTTCATCTGTACAGTTGGGTAGCTGTGTGACTTCAAGTGGTTTGCTGAATATTTTTGAGTCTTGGTTTTCTCATCAAGAAAATGGGAGTTAATACTATATCCTTCGTAGGATAATGTACACAAAGTATTTGATTGGGTGGAGGTAAGGGGAATCTAGGTTTGTTTCTTCGGATTCCCTCAATACATAATAGCTAATGTTATTTTCTAACACCGGGCTCTGAGGGATAAAAATCCAATTGAATAATATTACATGAAGGAAAGCAATAGATCTTGGAGAATTGTCATGGAAAATTAATGCAGCAATGGTAGTACTTAAAAGTAGGGAGTTGGGCCTTACAGAAGGAGTAGTGGGCATTGTTCATTGCCTTCCTAGCATTTATTTCTCCTTTTCTGACAGCTCTCAGATTCTTATTAGAATGTCTATACCTTTTATAAACAGTCAGCACTTTGAGAAAACCTCAGTGCTCTCCAACTCCAAGACTGTGACTTGATTAGGCCATGCCATTGGAGTAATTTCTCATCCCTCTCACCACCATATCTTGCTCAGGAATGGTCATGGGATGCAATGAGAGTGAGAGAAGTTTTTTAGAGAACCTAGGAAGGAACCTTTTAACTCTTCTGGGAAAGCCATAGAAGTTAGCATGTTCAATGTCTCTTCACACTAAAGGTAAATGAGGGAGCATGTAACCCTAATGGCTGCTGGCAGCCACTTCTCACCAAGAGGGAAGCCAGCCACAAGAGGAAGTCAACATTGTGGATATGGCAAAGTGGAGAGATGAAAAGAACTTAGGTCCTTAATGAACTCACTGTGCTGACAAGATCAAACGCTACTGAGGCCTGGCTATTGGATGTCCTAGGAAATAAGCCAATACAATTTCTTATTGCTTAAAGCAGTTGAATTGAATTTTTTGTTATTTGTAGCACCAAGCAATCTCTAACTGAAGTAGAAGTTTGGCAAGAAAAAGAGAGTCCCATTTTAGCCTATTGCATAATGGCTTATGTTCTTTATCAAAAAATAGGAATATTCCAAGTAAACTTTTATTTAGTCCATCAACCAGTATGTACCAAGGCACTACATTGGACATTGTATTGGGCACAATGGGGCAAATCAGAGAAAATCAGGAGACAGGGTCTCACTCTGTCACTCAAGCTGGAGTGTGGTGGGGCAATCACAGCACACTTCAGTCTTGAACTCCTGGGCTCAAGCAATGCTTCAACCTCAGCCTCCTGAGTACCTGGGATTGCGAGCGTGAGCCACTGTGCCTGGCTTCAACCTACAATTATTAATGCTACAGAATATTATTTGCAAACTCTTTCTATTGCTAATTTTATTAATTAACTCATTCAGTTATTTGATACTTATAAAGATTCATTCTATGCAAAGCACTATATGACCTTTATTACATACATAGATATATATCACTTACCACAGATACATGTTTCATTTAAAAGTAGCTTTTGAATGAAAACTTAGGACCAACTATTGCTATTATGCTGCCCTTTTCCATGGCCAGATTGGAAAGTGACAATAATAAAATGTGATGGGGTAGTGTATTAGTTCATTCTCATACCACTGTGAAGAAATACCTGAAGCTTGGTAATTTATAAAGAAAAGAGGCTTAATTGGCTCACAGTTCTGCAGGCTGTACAGGGAGCACAGTGGGGAGACCTCAGGAAACTTATAATCTGCTCCTGGGGAGACCTCAGGAAACTTACAATCATGGAAGAAGGCAAAGGAGAAGTAGGCACATCTTACATGACTGGAGCACGAGCAAGAGAGAGAGTGGGGGAGGTGCTGCACACTTTTAAACAACCAGATCTCATGAGAACTCATTCACTACACAGTACCAATGGGGTATGGTACTAAACCATTCATGAGAACTCTGCCGCCATGGTCCAATAACCTCCCAGCTGGCCCTACCTCCAACATTGGGAAATACAATTCAACATGAGATTTGGTGGGAACACAGATCCAAACCATATCATTCCACCTCTCGCCCCCGCAAATCCTATGTCCTTCTCACATTGCAAAATATAATCATGCCTTCCCAACTTCCCCCAAAGTTTTAACTCCTTCAAGCATTAACTCCAAAGTCCAAAGTTTCATCTGAGATAAGGCAAGTTCCTTCTACCTATGAGCCTATAAAATAAAAAACAAGTTACTTACTAGCAAGATACAATATTGGTAAAAGCACTGGGTAAATATTTCCCTTCCAAAAGCGAGAGACCAGCCAAAAGAAAAGGGCTACAAGCCCCATGCAAGTCCAAAAGCCAGCAGGGCTGTCATTACATCTTAAAGCTCCAAAATAATCTCCTTTGACTGACTCCATTTCCCACATCCAGAGCACATTGATGCCAGGGGTGGGCTCCCAAGGCCTTGGGCAGCTCTGCCCCTGTGGCTTTTCAGGATTCAGCCCCTGCAGCTGTTCTTAAGGGCTGGCATTGAGTGTCTGTGGCTTCTCTGGGCACAGAGTACAAGCAGTCAGTGGCTTTACCATCCTGGGGTCTGGAGGATGGTGGCCCTCTTCTCAAAGCTCCATTAGCAGTGCCCTATTGGGGACTGTGTGGAGGCTCCGACCCCACATTTCCCCTCTGCACTTCCTTAGTAGAGGTTCTCAGTAAGGGCTCTGCCCCTGCAGCAGGCTTCTTCCTGGACATCCAGGCTTCTCCATACATTGTCTGTAATCTAGGCAGAGGTTCCCAAGCCTCAACTCTTGCATTCTGTGCACTCACAGGGTTAATACCATGTGGAGGCCACCAAGGCTTATAGCTTGCACCCTCTGAAGCAGCAGCCTGAGCTGTATCTGGGCCCCTTTTAGCCATGACTAGAGCTGGGGCAGCCAGGATGCAGGGAGTAGTGTCCTTAGGCTGTGCAGAGCAGGGGGGCCCTGAACCTGGCCTAGGAATTCATTCAGTACTCCTAGGCCTCTGGGCCTGTAATGGGAAGGGCTGCCACAAGATCTGAAATGCCTTTGAGGCCTTTTTCCTATTGTCTTGGCTATCAGCACTTGCCTTCCTTTTAGTTATGTAAATTTCTGCAGGCTGCTTGAATTCCTCCCCTGAAAATGGGCTTTTCTTTTCTATCACATGGCCAGGCTACAAATTTTCCAAACTTTTACACTCTGCTTCCCTTTTAAATATAAGGTCCAGTTTCAGGTCATTTATTTGCTCATACATATGAGCATAGGTTGTTAAAAGCAGCAAGGTCACATTTCTAAGCTGCTTAGAAATTTCTTCCACTAGATACCCTAAATCGTTACTCTCAAGTTAGAAGTTTCACTGCTCCATAGGGAAGGGGCACAATGCCTCCAAGTTTTTTGCTAAAGCATAACAAAAGTAACCTTTGCTCCAGTTCCCAATAGGTTCCTCATTTCCATCTGAGACCTCTTCAGCCTGGACTTCATTGTCCATATTACTATCAGCATTTTGGTCACAATAAGTCTCTAGGAAGTTCCAAATTTTCCTTCATCTTCCTGTCTTCTTCTGAGCCCTCCAAACTGTTTCAACCTCTGCCCATTACCCAGTTCCAAAGCCGTTTCCACATTTTCAGGTATCTTTATAGCAATCCCTGACTCGTGATACCAATTTTCTGTACTAGTCCATTCTTGCACTGCTATAAAGAAATACCTGAGGCCGGGCATGGTGGCTCACACCTATAATCCCAGCACTTTGGGAAGCCGAGGTGGGCGGATCATCTGAGGTCGGGAGTTTGAGACCAGCCTGACCAACACAGAGAAATCCCATCTCTACTAAAATACAAAATTAGCCGAGTGTGGTGGCACATGCCTGTAATCTCAGCTACTTGGGAGGCTGAGGCAGAAGAATCGCTTGAACCCAGAAGGCAGAGGTTGCAGTGAGCAGAGATTGTGCTGTTGCTCTCCAGCCTGGGCAACAAGAGCAAAACTCTGTCTCAAAAAAAAAGAAAAGAAATACCTGAGACTGGGTAATTTATAAAGAAAAGAGGTTTAATTGGCTATGGTTCTGCAGACTACACAGGAAGCACAGTGACTTCTTTTCTGAGGAGGCCTCACGAAACTTACAATCATGGCAGGAGGCAAAGGAGAAGCAGGCACATTTTACATGGCTGGAGCAGGTGCAAGAGAGAGAGTGGGGAGGTGCTGCACACTTTTAAACAACTAGATCTTGTGAGAAATCACACACTATACAATACCAAGGGGGATGGCTTTAAACCATTCATAAGAACTCCACCTCCATGATCTGATCACTTCCCACAGGGCCCCACCTTCAACACTGGGGAATATAATTCAACATGAGATTTGGTGGGGGCACCAATCCAAACCATATTAGGTAGATTATTGCAGTAATGGCCCACAATGAATAACTCCTCCTAATGTCCACTCTTGGGTAATCTTTCTTCACATGGAGTCTGAATGTGGTCATGTGACCTTCTTTGCCCAATGGGGCATTGTGTACAGATGTTTCACAAGTAGGAACTCAATAAACATTTATACATGACAGCTTGCCCTTTCAGAAAAGCTGATGTGAGATTGTCATGCTATGAAGATCATGTGGAAACAGAGGGCTAACCACTCAGCCATCCCAGCTGGGCATAGCCTCCAACTGACTCTCCAGCTATTAATAAATGCACCCGCATGAGTGGGCCCAGGGGAGATCAACAGAAGAACTGTTGAGCTAACACACAGAACTGTGAGACATAATAAATCATTTTAAGCCGTTAAGTTTCAGGGTGGTTTGTTTCACAGCAAAAGGTAACTAAATAATGGATAGGCTGGTAAAATGGTGGTGAATGCATTAAAAAAGGGAGTCAGACAACACAGATTTCAGAAGACCTGGATTCTAGTCTCCAGTAACATGTCAAATTGGGATGTTTAACTGCTTATCATATAATTTGATGAGATTTCACACCAATAATGAAATGAGAGAGCTCCAAGGGGAAGGTTAAATTCAAGGGATGGAGTCACACCCTAACTAAATCCCCTTTTTTTCTTGTGATGAAACTCCCGCTATTGACATACTTTGGCAGTTCTAGTATTGTTGTATTAAGCAAGATATTCAATAGGAATAATAATAATTGTTAAAATAATTAAATAGGAAGCCATTAGACTGATGTGGCTCTGATGCCCTGGGTTCCTACTTAAGCAAACCAGAAGCTAACTTAGAATTTAAAAGAAAATGAAACTTGAGCTCAGCCAATTACAGGAGGCCAACTGGGCATTAGTCATATTGTCTTGAACTTCCCACTGGGATAATCCAAATGAAACAACTGCTTAAACTTTTACCAATCAAATAATTTCTTTGCTCTGCTTCTGCATTCACCCTATAAAGGGCTTCCCCTTGAACCCTTTCAGAAGAGCCCAAGCCACTGCCAGTTTGGAGCTGCCTGACTCATGAATCACTGTCTGCCTAAATAAACTCGAAAATTGTAATGTGCCAAAGTTTATCTTTTAACATAATCCTGATAGCTAAAATGTGTTAAATGATTTCTATGAAGTGGGTATATGCTTGGCACTTTACAACCATTAACTAGTTTAATCTTCATAGCAACCTGAAAGGCATGTATCATAATCATCTCCAGTTTACACATAAGGATACAGATAAACAATTGGGGCTAAAGATAACTTGCTCAGCCTGTGTCATGTGCTTCCCCACCTCCTCTGAAAAAATAATAGCCAAGAAGTCAATTGTGTCTTAAGATACAGGTCTTGCTTTACAACCCTATGTGTCTGTTAAAGTCTCAGCCAGGACACACAGTGAGAGAGTACTGGATAGAACATGGCTACCTGAAGAGCAAAATGCATTTTAGAAAAACAGTATACAATTATGTTAAGAATTTTCATCATTTCAACCCCCAAACAATCCAAGCAAATGATTCATTTGCTGGAAATTGACAAGAATGTCAGCTCTCCACCAAAATCCATTCTCCCTTTCTTATGCACTGCTTGGCCAGAGACTACATTTCCCAGCCTACTTTTTACTTAGCTATAGCTGCGTGGCTCAGTTCTCAGTAACAGGATATGAGCAAAAGTTACCAGTGTGTCTTCCAGGCTTGGCCTCCTTCATGTTCTCTTTCCCTTTCCTGTTGGCCAGAACACATGATGTGACAGTCACACACTGTGGCAGTGACTCAGGTTCAACCATGCAGATGAGGACAGCGTGCTAGTGCTAGAGTAGCAGCCAGGCAAACAAGAACAGGGCAGGAGAGGCCCCCTGCCAGGAATGTCAGGTGATCATCAGATGATAGTCAGGTGTTTGTTGTCTCTCTAAAATAATAATTGGGCATACCCACCACCAGAGAAAGGCAGTCTGTTAGTAGATAGAAAACACCTGAACTCGTGATCAGCCGCTTCCTGAAAAAGATCTCAGGAGTTGGCCAAGCGGGCTCAGCATGTGCACTAAGGCAAAATGGGGGAGTTGAACTGGTATATGACCTTCCTCTAGGAACACCTGACTGGTACAGGAAAAATGCCTCAAATGAGCATGTGCATAACTTCAGTAAACACACTGTACATGCCGACAGCCTGCTCCAAGGAAAAATCAAGGGAGAAGAAACACAAATCTCAGAACCATGACAATGTATAGAAACCCCAAGTCAAGTGTTGAACAGAGCACTTGGATCTCTTTCTCTCTCTTTTTTTTTCTTTAATTATACTTTAAGTTCTAGGGTACATGTGCACAACATGCATGTTTGTTACATATGTATACATGTGCCATGTTGGTGTGCCGCACCCATTAACTCGTCATTTACATTAGGTATATCTCCTAATGCTATCCCTCCCCCCTCCTCTCACCCCACAAGGGGCCCCGGTGTGTGATGTTTCCCTTCCTTCCATGCCCCTACATGAGTGAGGACATGAATCATCGTTTTGTCGCTGTGAATATGTGCATGGTGTATATTGTTCCAGTTCATCCATGTCCTTCTTTTTTTTTTCTGTCGCCCAGGCTGGAGTGCAGTGGCACGATCTCGGCTCACTGCAAGCTCCGCCTCCCGAGTTCACGCCATTCTCCTGCCTCAGCCTCCCAAGTAGCTGGGACTACAGGCGCCCACCACCATGCCCAGCTAATTTTTTGTATTTTTAGTAGAGATGGGGTTTCACCGTGGTCTTGATCTCCTGACACCGTGATCCACCCGCCTTGGCCTCCCAAAGTGCTGGGATTACAGGCGTGAGCCATCGCGCCCAGCCTATGTGCCACATTTTCTTAATCCAGTCTATCATTGATGGAGATTTGGGTTGGTTCCAAGTCTTTGCTATTGTGAATAGTGCCGCAATAAACATATGTGTGCATGTGCCTTTATAGCAGCATGACTTATAATCCTTTGGGTATATACCCAGTAACGGGATGGCTGGGTCAAATGGTATTTTTAGTTCTAGATCCTTGAGGAATCGCCACACTGACTTCCACAATGGTTGAACTAGTTTACAATCCCACCAACAGTGTAAAAGTGTTCCTATTTCTCCATGTCCTCTCCAGCACCTGTTGTTTCCTGACTTTTTAATGATGGCCATTCTAACTGGTGTGAGATGGTATCTCATTGTGGTTTTGATTTGCATTTCTCTGATGGCCAGTGATGATGAGCATTTTTTCGTGTGTCTGTTGGCTGCATAAATGTCTTCTTTTGAGAAGTGTCTGTTCATATCCTTCACCCACTTGTTGATGGGGGCACTTGGATCTCTCAAGTGCCCCCTGGGCCCTTTTCCAAGCGTACTTTACTTCCTTTTGTTCCTGCTCTGCAACTTTTTAATAAACTTTCATTCCTGCTCTAAAATTTGTCTCGGCCTCTCACTCTGCCTTATGCCCCTTGGCGAAATTCTTTCCTTTGAGGAGGCAAGAATTGAGTTGCTGCAGATCCATATAGATTTGCCGCTGCTAACACTGGGAGCTAGCAGAGTAACAACATAAAAGGAGTCTGGATTACTCCAGGATTTTGTGTGGTGGAGGTAGCCTAAACAGGCAAGAAGATTACATGAGAAAGAAATGCTTTTATATCTTCTTTAAGCCACTGACTTTTGTGGGTCTGTTCGTTACAACAGATTTATTTATTTATTTATTTATTTATTTTTTGAGACAGTGTCACTTAGGGTGGAGTACAGTGGCACCATCTCAGCTCACTGCAGTCTCAACTTCCCAGGCTCAGGTGATTCTCTTGCCTCAGCCTCCCCAGTAGCTGGAACCACAGTCATGTGCCACTGGGTGCAGCTACTTTTTTGTAGAGAGGGAGTTTTGCCATGTTGCCCAGGCTGGTCTCAAGCCCCTGGGCTCAAGTAATCCTCCCTCCTCGACCTTCCAAAGGGCTAGAATTACAGGCAAGAGCCATCATGCTAGGCCCCAGATTAGCCTTCATCTCAAATAATATTTTAAGTTGTTAAATTCAATGAGGGTATGGCTTTTTTCCTCAGTGTTTTGTCCCAGGGACCCTGTGTGTGTTCCAGGACAGGTTGGTGTGAATTCAGGCGAACCCATGTCTACAATGTGAAAATTCTCAGAGGTGGGAGGTGGCTGTAGCCAAATCATGCCTGTGGGATATATCTTATATTTGCCCCTAAGGAAGTTATTTAACCTCAGGAGACACCTTTCTTTCTTTCTTTCTTCCTTTCTTTCTTTCTTTCTTTCTTTCTTTCTTTCTTTCTTTCTTTCTTTCTTTCTTTCTTTCTTTCTTTCTTTCCATCTAAAAGCTGGGAGTGTTAAAGAAACCTCATGTCCACAGATATCAGTTCAGGAGCAGGCATCAGAAATGTGGCAGGCTCTATATTGCCCACGTTAGCAGCCATTTGTCTCCTGCCCTGCTAACGAACCCTGATTTTATTCAGGATCAACGTGTTCAGTTATCTGCTGTTGTGTAGCATAGTATCTCAAACTTTGCGGTATAAAATAACCACTATTTTATTATGTGGATGGATTCTGTGGAGCAGAAGTTTAAACAGAGTACAGAAGTCTGGCTTGTTTCTGTTCCATGATACATGGGGCCTCGGCAGTGAAGACTGAAATGGCTGGGGCTGGAATCACCCAGGAGCTTCTTCACTCATATGTCTGGTGCCTGGGCTGGGGTATTCAAAAGCTGGGCTTATCAGGAACTATTGACCAGAACACCTCCACGTGGACCTCCATGTGGCTTTGGTTTTCTCACTGCAGGGTGGCCTCGGAGGAGTCAAGCTTCTTATAAGGCAGCTCAAGTTCCCAAAAGCAGGTGTCCTAGTGAACAAGTTAGAAGCCCCCTGGCTTCGTATAACCTTGACTCAGAAGTCACCTGGCATGACCTCCTTTGTTTTCTTGGTTGAAGCAGGCACAAACCAGCTCAGACTCAAAGGCAGGAAACACACACCCCACCTTCTTATAGAAGGAGTGTCAAAGAATTTGCCATCATAGGTTAACGCTACCACATCAACCCTTAGAATTAAAATGCTTATTTAAAAAGTAATTCCTGACCATCCCTTCTCACCTTGAGACTGTAAGGAGTTTTTACGGCAGGTTTCAAATATGGCAGACAGGCCTGAGGGACTGGCAAGGGGCAATCTTTCAGGGCTTATTTGCATAAGGGACCTTCAGGTCAAGATTTCATCCTAAGGGAAGAGAAAATAGAGACCAGTAATACGAGGACCGAAGGTTAGAGGAGTGAGTGAGTCTAAATCAGTTCAATGTCTGTTGGTCAAATTGTGCCCATCCAGATCTACCACGGTATCTTCCTTGAGTGTTTTAGTAAAATATCTATAGAACCCCAAGACAACAGTATTAGAGACACACAAGTCAGCCACAGACACACATGACTCCACCTGGGTTTATCAAGCTATCATTGGAGGAATTTAAAGGAAAGCTAGTATTCCCTGAGTGGTGAATTTGGGCTGGAATGGCTAAGTAGATGCTTTAATAAAATAATTTTTTTGCAGCTAGCCTTACAGGGCTGAGGAAACACGGATTACAGCTAAAATTTATATTGTATAGTACAAAAAGCAGGATACTTTATCCTATAAACAGCTGCAAAATTCCATGAAGATTACGTTGGTAGTTATAATAATAATGAAAGAACACTATTTTTCCCCCACAGTGGTCATATTAATTACAGTTCTTAATTGTATTATTTCACAAAAGTGATGAGGAAAATGCTCTTTTAAATGTTTTTACTATTACCATTGCTGATATTTGGCTATTTGAAGAACCAGTGCTGTTTTTTTAAGTCACAAAAAATACTGACTGATACATTCAAATTTTGTTTTGAAATTGAAAATTTCAAATTGAGTGACTTTTTTTCTAAATAAAGAAATAAAGATGGAGTTTTGCATGTTGCCCAGGCTAGTCTGGGACTTCTGAGCTCAAAGGA
Organism: Hylobates moloch; assembly: GCF_009828535.3. Lineage (NCBI taxonomy): Eukaryota > Metazoa > Chordata > Mammalia > Primates > Hylobatidae > Hylobates > Hylobates moloch. The sequence continues at coordinate 52,585,171 of NW_026652281.1, read as the reverse complement.
TCTGCCTGCCTCAGCTTCCCAAAGTGCTGGGATTTCAGGCATGAGCCACCGCAACTGGCTTGTCACCAATGCATGCACCATCATGCCTGACTAATTTTCCAATGTTTTATAGAGACAGAGTCTTGCTATGTTGTATAAGCTGGTCTTGAACTACCGGGTTCAAATGATCCTACCACCTCAACTTCCCAAAGTGCTGGGATTACAGGCATGAGCCCCCACACCTGGCCCAAATTTAGTGACTCTTTAAGGGGAAAATAAAAGAGAGTTTTCTATCTTTTCCTAATATAATTCAGTACTTTTTAGTTGTCATGAACAAAAATCCAGTCAACCTGACTTAAACCAAAAGGAAATTTATAGGTTCTTGAAATCAAAAGGTCCAAGAACATAAAATTGCTTCAGGCAGAGCTGGATCCAGGTGCAGAAAATATGTTATCAGGAATCTGTCTCTCCCCATCTCTCAGGTCTCCTTTGCTCTGGATTGGCTTCATTCTTAGACAGCCCACCTCCCTAGTGATGAAGGGGCTTCCAACAACACATACAACCAGATTAATGAAGCCAATAGAAAGGAAGTGCCTTGTTTCACATAATTTAAGCAAAATATCTATAATTGACTGCACTGAATTGGGTGCATGGTCAGATCTGTGTTATGTGTACACTCTTTTTATATGAAAGGGTGGGGGCAGGGGTGTATATGTGGCCCACCTAGACCATGTAGAAGAAGTGTTGCCCAAGAGGAATTCCCTAAAAAAAACTTTTACCAGAAAAAGAGAAAGTAGATGACATCGAAATCAACTATACATCCCCAAATCTCCACTGAAGGAGTGATACACATTTATAAATGCTATGGATTCAGATTAAAATTATAAATAATAATTTTATTAATCTCATTCTGTGTACTTTGCATCAATTATGCGTGCAAATTTTTCTTTACATCTCTTCCTGAAAGTGTTCTAAGTGATCTATTATTTCATGTAGTTGTTTATGCACAGAAGTATACAGATGATTAAAACTTTAGGGCCGGGCGTGGTGGCTCATGCCTGTAATCCCAGCAATTTGGGAGGCTGAGGCGGGTGGATCACCTGAGGTCAGGAGTTCGAGACCAGCCTGACCAACATGGGGAAACCCAGTCTCTACTAAAAATATAAAAATTAGCCAGGTATGGTGGTGTGCACCTGTACTCCCAGCTACCTGGGAGGCTGAGGCAGGAGAATTGCTTGAACCCGGAGGCGGAGTTTGCAGTAAGCCAAGATCATGCCATTGCACTCCAGTCTGGGTGACAGAGCGAGACTCCATCTCAAAAACAAAAACAAAAGCAAAAACAAACAAATAAAACTTTAGCCTGGATCATCATCCTCAAGGTTATACTAAGAGAAACATTTTGGGTAATGCCTACTAGACATTCAGGAATCATTGTGCAAGCTTTGACCTTCATCTGTCTGGTCAATGAAGTCACACCACTATGTCAAGAGCATTAGACCTGCTCTTTCTGAGTTATTGAGATGGGCTTTTAGAGTGCATTTTGAATTTTCAAGAAGATTTTTATTTTTCACTTAGTATTTATCATTATTGTATATTTTTAAATACAGCTACTAAGAGCTTGCCCTAGCCACAGAGTGTACTCTAAGAAGCAGAAGATGCTTAATGTGTTAATGTTATTATAAGGGGAACAAAGAGTTTCATAGTCAAGTGTTTGGAACACTAGGTTAAATACACTTCTTTTTCTTTAACTTCTTATTATAAAGTTACAGAAAAGCTTAGAGTAACATAAAAGAACACCCACACATTAACCACTAAGGTTCAGCATTTTTCCATCTTCATTTATATATATGTATATAGTTGTTCCTGGTGAATAACTTGAAAATCAGTTGCAGACTCATGATAACATTACACTTCGCCTCCAAATACTTGAGCATGCATCTCCTGAGACATTCTTACATAACCACAGAAGCATTATAACACTTAAGAAAACTAACAATAATTTTCCATAATACCATGTAATACCCAGTCCATGTTCAAATTTTCCCTTTTTTTCTCAATACTACTTGTATAGATAACTTTTTCTTTTGAACTAAAATCTAATTAGAGTTCACACATTGCATTTGATTGTTATGTCTGTTTAGTGCCTTTTATTTTAAAAGTCTTCCTGAACTTTTTAAAAAGAGTACTGTGTTTTTTATGAGACCAAGCCAGTTATCTTGTATTAATAGAATATTCCACATTCTGGATTTTTCTGAATGTCTTCCCATGACATCTCATTTATTCTTCCCTTCTCAACCAGGTTTCTTTACAGCAGAAACTCTCAGAGCCTTTAAAGGTCAATGGGCAAAACTACTCTCCAAATGGACACCTTCTAGCAGCCTCTGCCATCTTCACAATAACCTTCCACACTCAGTGAGGCACACACATGCCAGAAACACCAGCCCTAGCAGAGGGTCAGATGGAAATATGCATGCCTTACCCCTTGAGTTTCATGTGAAAGGACTTCAATTTGACTCCCACTCCTGGACGTTCTCCTCTGTTGGGGCTACAGGGGCCCAGTTGAAAATGAAACAACAACAACTAAAAAACAAAACCCAAAAACATCATATCTGGGCTCTAAACTAATGTCTAGGGGGAAATTGAGGCTCAGAGATTAAATTCTCTTGCAAGGTAAAGCCCAAAGCTATCAAAATCTGAAGGGTCAAAGTTCAAAAATCAAAATTTTCTGCACTTCTACAAAAAGAATCAGAGCTTTTCCTGTTTCTGATTCTGCATAGCCTCAGCTGGGGGGCTCCTGAAGCCTTAAGCAGCTGCAGCTACAGTCTATCTCTGAAGTTGTATTTGTACATTTTCCGTTTTCTGAGGAGCCTCACTCTTTTAAAGTGTTAAAAGTCTCAGCAGAAGCCAGAACATTATTGTAGCACTAGCCTCTCACCTACCCACCAAAGTTAGGAAACAAGCCATTCTCTGTCCCTGGAGTGATTGCCAAATAAAGATGTACTTCTAGAACCCAAAAACTCTAGCATAGGCTTAGAATCTGAGAGGAGAGACTCTGTGTCTCAACTTCCTCAGGGTGGCTGTCAGTCAGTCAGTGAAGGCAATCCAAACCTATATTCTGTGCAGGTAAACTAATTGGGAGAAATCTTTTCATAAGAGGTTAATTTGGGCATCGTGCTGAACAAATCTGGGGGACAGAGTGGGCAGAAGAAGAGTCATTCATAGACACAGGCAATAGAGTCATTCTGCCTTCCAACAAGTTTAGAAATTTACAAAGGTGGAGGCCCCAGTCTCCAAGTGTCTTTCACGTCTTACCAATTAAAATTCTCTTCATCGCCATTTCCATTCTGAGCCCTTGTACTTAATTGAGCAAGATCTCTATTTAGTGACATGGAGCTCTCTTGGGAGCGTGTTTTCAATCCTGTGCCTCAGTGGCTGTTTTCAGTGGCAGGCTGAACAATCTGCCTTGAGCTACACTTTCTCCAGAGCTCTCTTGACTCCACGGATGATGTGGACGTACTACAGGATGTACTACAGGACGTACTCCACGGATGATGTGGACTCCACGGAGCATGTGGACGTACTACAGGAATCCAAGGTTTGTCCTTCCACAGTTCCCTCTCTGGCCCACAATGCAGAATGAAATCTGAAGCAGTGCTGCCTCCCCATCCCCACATAGACAATTTCCAGTTAGGCACACGCAGAGTTCAGCCACCTTACATTTTAAATGCAGCTGGGTATAGATTTAGGTGACAATGTGGGGAAGGGTTCTCTTTAAGAAAAAGATACAAAACAATACATTTAAAAATATATGTAAAAGCAAATATTTAATTAGAAAGAATGAATAATCACAAAAAATACAAATATTTTTAAATGGCCATAATAGCAAACATTAATTGCCAGACATACCTCTATAATACTTTTTGCCTACAATCTTGTCTATTTACTCTCTAGTCATCCCTTCACACAATAATTTTATGATAATATTTTATATAAATGGAACAGATAGATAATTCAATCTTTCCTACAGTATTAATCTTTTTTTAATTGACAGGAAGCATAAAACAAACTTAGTTTTAGACCCAGTACAGGTTTGTGTACTTTAGACATAGGAGTTCTGATAAATTCTATTTCACGTGATTCCCATTAAAAAAGACGTGGTGGGTTTATAGTTTACATGATGTCATTATTAAGCACATTTCACGTGTACTGTCAATGAGAACAGAATCCCATATTTACAACGTTACCGAACATCTGATGATAGAATTTTCGACAGCCTAATTTCTGGCTCCATCCATTTCAAATGTGGCTTCTGCTCTAGGACTCACATACTTCCATGTTGGGCACTGTCCCACCTTCACATTTTGAGAGAACCCTCGCCCTCACTGTCATTTGGGCATACAGGGAGAGTCACCACGGTGGGCAATCGGAGAATTCTTGGAAGCTATAAACCATACAACTATACCCCACTAAACCCAGACTAAATGTATTTCCAACTCAGATGCCCCTTAGCCAGGTCCCCAAAATGTCTGAGTGACAGCAGAAAAACAGACAATGGCCTTGATCCACAGAAGTTAAATTACCTTGCTTTTACACATTTTACAAAAACATTATCATCATTATTCCTCCCTGTCTTCTTTCTCCTTTCTGAACAATTCGGTCCTAAAGCCAGTAGCTAGGACAGAGCGGGGTAGACACACATGCTGGCTAGGGGGATAGGAAGGAGGAGTGACCAAGGTGGCTCACAGAGGAGTGTCAGAGCCCTAGTGGGATAGATGGCAACACGGTGTGGTGACATAGCACGGCCAGCTCAAGCCCAGTGGGAAGGGAATCAAGGGGCAGCCTAATGAGGCTCAAAGTCCAGTCTCTGTGATGTGCCTTCATTACCCAAATCTAATCAGGAGGAAACATCAGACAAACTCAAACTGAGGGACATTCTACAAAATGAATGACCTGTAATCTTCAAAAATGCAAATATCATAAATGTTAAAGAAAGACTAAGGAGATATCTCAGACTGAAGAAAGCTAGAGACATGACAACTAAACATACAATCTTGAATCTGAACTGAATTTGAGGATTAGATGGTAGTGTGTCAGTGTTAACTTCCTGATTTGGATGGTTGTATTGTGATTGTGTAGAAGAATGTCCAGATTTGGAGAAAATACATACTAAAGTATTAGGGACTGATGGGGCATCAGATTGGTACTATACTTTCAAATGGGTGTTTGGGAATAGAGTTTCCCTGTACTTTTCTGTATTTTTGTGTTTGTTACCAAATTATATATAATTATATATATGAGGGGTAGGGGTGAGAGAGAGAGTGAGAGCATATGACCATGTGAACACATTACTAGTGTCCCTCAGGACCTCAGGATCTTGGAAATGCCCCATGCAAGTATGGGAACCTGAAGCTTCAGTTTCATCAATATCACTACCTCTAACTGCAGCAAACCTAACTCTACCCACTACTGTCTGAAAGGCCAAAGTCCTTAAAGACATAATTTAGACCTTGTCTTAGTTATACCTGCTTTCTTAGGTCTTTGTGGCTCCCTATCTCTGCTAACACTCAGCATAGCAGAATGAATATGTTCTGAATGTTGTTCAAGGTCAAGGAGCAGCAGCTTGCACCCGAGGCCCACATCACCTAAAGCCCTCTGGGGTTTGCCTTTGCTGGGCCCACATACCTCTGTTGTGTATTTGCTAAGCCTGGCTTGGTACAAATGGCCGGTGTTTTGCTTCAGGCTCAATGCAGGTTTGGTGGTGTTTGCTGATGAGACTCTCTTCTCCACACCCCCACTTACGTCAGCTGTGTATCATTTGCTTAATACTCAGGACTTGGAGTCCCACCAGGAAGATAAAAATCAGGAGTGAACAAGAAGTGTTTCAGCTATTCAAATCTCCCTTCATTCACTTCTGGTATGCTCAGCTTAGCTCCTTTCTTCTTTCTACAGATTTGTGTACCTGTAGAGAGGGTACAATCTAGTCTGTCCTCTAGAGAGGACAGTTTTAAGAGAGTTTTGATACATAAGTTTAATTCAGGAGGCTGTTAGTCCCTTTGGCTGCATGTTTAAGCCACCCCAGTTGAGATGTTCATAATTAAATAGAGCTCACACCTTGATCTCTTTGTGTGTCTCTCAACTGGTTCCAAACTCAGGCAGAAAATAAAAGAAAGGTGTTATTGGGCCCTCTGAAGGAAAGTCCAACACAAATAAAAGATGATGGCACCTTCAGGGTGGTGATAGCAGATAAGGTAAGAAGCGGTGTAATTTCAGATACATTTTAGGAATAATTGGCAGGACTCAGTGCTGGATTAGATATGGGGGGATATCAAGGGGTCCCTAAGACCCCTTCGCATTTAGAGATTCACTAGATTCTGGGACTCGTTACAGTTACGCTATTACAGAAACATAGTAAGGATACACAGCTGGATTGTAAAGAAAAAGAGTCAGGCAGAGCATGGAAGACTTCGTGTGCAGGATTCCTAAGTGTTCTCCCTCTCACGAGGGGTCACACAGACTGCATTCTTCCTCCAGAAATGAAAATGTAAAAACATGCCTGCAATGTTTTTGCTCGGGAAAGACTGAGACTCAGCAGCCAGAGTTTTTAATTGGCGTTGGTCACAGGCACCTCTGCCTAGCAGGTACCAAGTTCTAGAATCTCAGAAGGAAAGCAAGTGATCAGCATAGAACACATTGTTTGTACAAATAGCTTAGGCACAGTGAGTCACTTTTATCATTTTAGGGAAAGCTTTATATGTGTAGGTGTAGGTGTTGGGTAAACTCACCTGATAGTAATAATTTATGCATACCCTCAGAATGACCCTGTATGGCAGCTGCACCTGAATGTGTGTTCTGAGCTAGAGAATCTGGGAGTAGCCAAACTGGAGAGTCATTCTTTACCTATGAGAAACATCTAATACGGGGGACTGAGGCCCTGAATTTTGGGATACATGAAGGTTGCCAGGTGGAGATTGTTAGGGGGAGGGTATAAAGTGAAAATACCGTATAAACTGCATGATGGTTGCAGGCGGTTGCAGTTTTCCTGCCCAGCCCACCAGCACTGGACTCCGTAAGCACCTAATAAAACACCATGTTTTGTTTGCTGGCTCTAGGTCTCTTCTTCGGCCTCTTGAACCTGGTTCCTTTCCTACTGAGGTTAATAGGGCTTTGGCACAACAGTAAGGGACTGTTTACCTGCCAAGTTCTCACATGTCAGCGAAGGGCCAACCTTACAAGCAGAACTTTTTAAGGATAGCAGTCTCAGGTCAGCTATGCGAACTCCTTTCTGTATGGGCGGGCAGGAAGGGGTGCAGTAAGGAAAAGGGAGGAGTCAAGGAAGACATCCAGATTTCTCCTTTAAGCCTGAAGATGGACAGTGTTGTCACTTATAGAGATGGAGAAGACAAAGAAATGCAGATTTATGGGAGAGAACTAGTATTTCAATTCGGAATACAATGAAATTAGAGATAGCTATGAATTATCAGGTTAAACTATTGTATGTTATAATAATAAACAACCTTAAAATTCCAGGGGCCTTAACATAATAAAAATTTATTTCTCACTTATGTGACTTTCACGGCTTAGTGGAAGTTAGGAAATTGGCGGGGAGATGTGGTCTCTGTTCTGCATAGTCACTCAGGGACCCAGGCTGGTGGAGGCTCCACCATCCAGAATGTTAATTCTTATGACAGAAAAAGAGGCAACTGGAGAAGTCTCATCTCAGCTTTTCTATGCTTCAGTCTACAGCCCATTGTTCAAAACTGGCCATGTGGCTGCAACAAACTGTAAGCGGAGCTGGAAAATGTGGGGCAGTTGATGGGATGTTTGGTGAACACCACTGTTTCTGCCACAATAGCCCCATAGAAATGTCAAGTAGGCATCCCCAACAAACGTATGTCTGGAGACATTCATTTAGGAGTCATAAGCACATAGGTGGTATTTAGAGCCACACTCACTGTCATGTAATCTGAGTTCCAGGGCCTAGTAAGGGCAGTATTATCACCCTTTTCTGGTGTGAAGGAGTAGGAAATCCAGATTGGTGGACACCCTTCAAACTTCCCCATAGCGAAACTAGCAGCACACAGGTGCCTTCACTAGCGGTCAAGACAGATTTTGGCTTAGGATTGAAGGCAAGTTTTTAACTTCTCTAAGAGGGGAGTCTTGGTGCCTGAAAAGTCTGCCTAGAAATAGCCTGATGCTCACGGCAGAGGGACTAGGCTCACGACTTTCAGTTGAAACCATACATGAAGATATTGAGAGCCAAAATCAGGGGGAAAGCTGGCCACAGGAACCACTAGGTGTCACTAATAGGCCAAAGTTAGAAGCGTGGAAAAGGAAAGGCTAAAAGAACAAATGAAGGAAAGAAAGAAAAGGTAGTACATGCCCTAAGATGGCCACAGGTGAAACTTAGTGGTAGCATTGCTCACATTGTTCTATTAAAAAAAAAGGCAAAATAACAGTAGAAATCATGAACTTTATTCTGAACAATAATGACTTCCAAACAGACTGGATGGGTTCTTGCTGTTACCTAATGTGCATGCCTGTGTGTGAATGGTTTTGTGCGTTTGTGTGTGTGTGCACTTGGGAAGTGGAGAAGGGTAGTTTATTCCGACCTCCATTATAGCTTTCCAAACATCACGTGACTAACCATATGAATACTTTTGGTAGAGATAAAAGAAAGTTTCTCTTCTTTCATCCTACTTGTGTGCATATGCATGTATAACTACTGAGGTCTTCAGTTTATTCAAAATCAAATTTAAGGTCGATGGATCTAAGATGTGTCCTTTTCTAATGCCCAGAATATGACAAAGCAAAAAAGGATTTCTAAAATGGCAAACCTTATTTAATCCTTCGATGACAAGCTGGGGACTGCTAACACCTTCCATGTGCCAATAAAATCATTTGGGATGACTAACAGATAATGGAAATTATAATAAATCAAAATATATGTTATCTCTTTGATAACTGATACATCAAAACTAGATAGTTAATTTGTGTTTGGGTCAGTGAAAAAAAATGGCCAAAAGGGAAATGACCCAATAAAATATTATTGATCACCCTAAAACTGTACTGAAGAGAAAAAAATCAGAAGAAACTAGCACTGGAGGCAAATTATTCTGAGCTACTCAACTTCTTACATGTTGAGGCTCATTTAAAAAATGGCATTTATATAGCACACTGAGGTAAATGGACAAAGTTCCTGGGTTTCAGCTGCCCCAGTTCATTGGGCCACCCTAGAGCCTGAGATACCATACTAAATACAAGTTGTAGTGTTCAACCTTGGGTTCACACTGGAATCACTCAGGAAGTTAAAAACATATATTGAATCTGCCCACTCCCTCCCCACCCCAAATAAATCTGTGTTTTATTTTGCTGGTCTGGCATACACACTGGGCATTACGACTTTTCAAAACTCCCAAGCGACTCTAAGGCATAGCCAGGGTTAAGAACCACTGCATTGGAAAGTAGTCAAGGAAACTTTTAAAAACTTAGGCTCATCTAGTTTCCCAGCTCGGAACACAAATATGAGGGTTTTGGTGGTTTTCTTTGTTGTTGTTGTTGTCAATTCAGGGAAGTATAATGAGAAAAAAGCAAAATTGCAAAGTTCATAATATGAAAGTGAAAACTCTCCATCTCCTCCCAAAGCAACCACTATTGTTTCTTTTGATTTTTCGAGAAAAAGTTTATGTACATACCTGCATGTTTGTATTTCAAAAAATAATTTTTGTTTACATTAGAGCACACCACATATAGTATTCTATGCTTTGCCTTTAATATTCATTACATCATGGACCTGTCCTTTGAGTATACAGTACACAGCTACGAAGTAATTCACATGTCTGTACTGTCGTGCTGTGTTTTATTGAACCATTCCTCCGTGTTAACACTTTAGCTATTTTCACTATTTCACTGCAATAAACTTTCTCTTTTTTTTTTGAGGTGGAGTTTTGCTCGTGTTGTCCAGGCTGGAGTGCAAGGGCGCGATCTCGGCTCACCGCAACCTCTGCCTCCTGGGTTCAAAGCGATTCTCCTGCCTCAGCCTCCCGAGTACCTGGGATTACAGGCATGGGCCACCACGCCTGGCTAATTTTGTATTTTTAGTAGAGACGGGGTTTCTCCATGTTGGTCAGGCTGGTCTCAAACTCCCGACCTCAGGTGATTCACCCGCCTCGGCCTCCCAAAGTACTGGGATTACAGGCGTGAGCCACCGCGCCAGGCCTTAACATCCTTATACATGGGTTACCAGCATCGCGACGACCTTCTGCGAATATTTTTATAGGGTAAATTCCTGAATGAAGTCGCTGGGCGCATCTAAAATTTGAAATAAATGTAATGAGATCAACAAACAACTAAAAAGTAAGCTGATGCTATCCACATTTGTCAAGCACACGAGTATGCCTACCAGTTTGAAGGTGCTGGCTCGGCGCTGTTGGCCAGAGATCTCTATCAACCAGGGTCATCTGCCGGCAATGCCATGGAGGCGGTCCCGGGGACGGGCCTTCTTGGGTCACGTGGACGGCCTCGCCCCGCCCTGTCGAGGCGCCGCGCGTGTCTGGAGCTCTGGCTCGTGCAGTAGCGTCACGCGGAGGCGGAGCGAGGACTCGGGGACAGTAAGTTCTGTTCTCGCCGCGCAGGGGGCGGGCTGGTGGGACCAGCTGCTTCCGGCCGGGCTGCGGGCGTGGACTCCGCGTTCCGGCTACGGCCCGGCCGCTGCGAGTCCTGAGGCCCTCCTGGGTTTCGGTTCAGCGTTAGTTAACGGTTAACCCGCCAGGGCAGGCTTCCGCCCAGGCACAGGAGACCCACTGAGCTTGTTCACCTTGAAACTTGGGCCACACCTGAGACCTGCCACCTCAGGGGGGTACGCGGGTCGTTTCTAACAAGCTTTCATGGCATTTGTGCCATGAAAGCTCTAAAGTATAGAAGCTGCTCCAGGGCTTCCGCAGCCCCGGCCGTCCTGGAGATGCTAGTCTCCTGGAGTCTGTGTCGAGAATTTAACAGCACCTGGACAGCCACGTGCAGTCTCAGAACTGCAGGTGGTCTTTACCGAAATGTTAAACACAACTTGAAGTTAGGCAGGATAACTGCCAGAGCTGGATAGAGGTGCCAGCTAACGCGCTGTGAGCGTTTTCTGCGGTTAGGCCTGCTCTAAACATTTGACATGTGTTAAAGCATTTATGTGCTTTATCCACACCCCTATGTGGCGGGCCCTTCTTACCGTAAAAGAAACTGCAGCACAGCGAAGTTAAGCAACTTGCCCCAAATCACGCAGAACTGGGATGCAAACCCAGGTCTAGCTCATTCGTGATCACAGTTCAACATCATACGATGGTGCTGATTTCCAGAGCAGCTCTGTGACTTTATATAAAATTATTGGGCAAGCGTTCAATTGTAAACATTCGTGAACATAGCTGTTGCACATTAGCGTTCCTTTTTTTAAAAAAAAATTCAGGACCATCTTTGGTGACAAATATCAAACTATATATATCACCAATATACATATTTGCTTTGCTAAAAGGTTTTTTTGTGTCTTCAGGGTAGTTTACTTGCAAGACCCATGTTTTTATAAAAACGTGGCTGCTACCTGAATAAAACTAATGCCTACCCCTTGGCGGTTTTGTGAAGACTAATGAACTATTATATTCAATGGGTCCAAGCAGTAGGCATTTATTGAAGGACAGCTATCTTTATCTATTATTATTCTGCCATTCAGAGAGATACCAAAACTACTCTTTAAGGCATTTCTTTTCCCTGCACATAAAAGCAAGGGTGTCATACTTGAGATAAGCATTCTGACAATGTGTAGGCAAAGTTTCCAGACTTGGTAAAAGCACCTTAGTCATGGCTCAAGAAGAGTGACAAGTAAGTACGTTTCACTTCATGTTTCTTTTGTCCCCCGTGTCTTGTGGAAATTTGAGTTACACTAAATATTTTTAAAAATTCCACTTGAATTTATTTCTTATGTTGGAAAGGGATCTAATAGTGACCGAGTATCCATTTAGCTAATTTGTAATTTTATATGGAGTTAGCACCTTTAGAAACCAATTTTAGGGACAGGCCAAAAATTTTTCTCGAAGAGAACGTGGAACACAACACCTAAATATTTCAGGGGGATGTTTTCATCTAGTCCCCAAATTGGATGAGTCCTTTAATTTTCTGTTTCATTCAGTTAAGATTCTACTATCTTAAAGTAGACTTAAAATCGAAATATATTGGGAATTTATGAATAGTTCATCAAAATAACGATAATTAAGGTGAACACATGGGCTTTCCCTGTTGTCTGAATGGATCGTGATATTCACAATAGTAAGGATAATATGGGTGTTAAATGTAAAAAGTCAAAAAGTCATCAGATATTATAAATAGTACCATTTAAGATACATAGAGGAAACTGTTGGCATATAAAATAATACTTTTCTAAGCAAAATGCAAGGCCATAATCATAGTTCTCTGAAACCTTTATCATTTAGCCCCAGTCTTCTCTGCTCCTTTCTTATCAGCCCCGTAAAAGTTCACCAGTTTTTCGGGTTGGAGGCAAACCTTGCAAAGACTGTAAGTTTGTAGTGACTCAAATTTGAGAAAGACCTGTATTTGGTTCTCATTTATTTGGAAGTTGGGAAAACATAATTAACTTTTGATATTATACTACATCTCTTGTATTTTGTTACTTTTTGATAGTAGTACTTTTCTATTTTTTGCCTGGAGGAAAAAAAAAGAACTATTCATTTATTTCCTCCTTTGGTGCCAAGTTTTGAAATTAGCTGTACAAAATTCTCAAATATTTCATTCATGACCTATGCACAGGCACATTCTCTGAGGATAGAAAGGGCAATTTTATTCCATTTTTGTTGGGTTTGGGGTCATTTGCTACATAAATATAGATTAGGATACAACTTAAATCTTGAAAAGAATAATTTTAATTTTAAGAAATAAGTAAATATTTTTAGACATTTAAGAAATGTTTATTATCCCCTTGCTTTTCTTTATATATTTACCCTATAGTACATATATCCATGAATAATATACTGTTTGGTTTTGCCACTTTTGTGATAAAAACAGAAACATACTCTGAATTCCTTTTTAAATTTTTCACTTGCAATTATGTTTTTTGAAATTAAGCCAACTTGATGTAGAGATACATTTTTCACTGCTGTACAGCATTCCATTGAATGAACATACACATTTTCCATTCTACTGTTGATGGGTTTTGTGTTGTTTTTGTTTTTTGCTGTTATAACTATTCTTATGTATGTTTCCTGGTGTACCTGTGCGCATTTCTGTGGCATATACCCAAAGTGGGATTATTATTGTTATGTTTAACTTTACTAGGTAATGCCAAACTCTGGTAGCACTAATTTATGTTATCACTAGCAGTTCCATATTTTCACTAATACTTGGTATAATTTTTTTGTAAGCCTGGTGGATAGAAAATAGTGTCACATTAATGGCTTGGCTTTGCATTTCCTTTGCGTTTTCCTACTAATGAGGCTGAGTCTTTACATATATTGGCCATTCAGATTTCTTTATTTGTGAAATGTTTGTTCATGTCTTGCCCACTTTTCTGTGATTATTTGTTCTTTTTTTACTGGCCTATAGGAGTTTTTCATATATTCTGAATCTCAAGCCTTTGTCAGTTATATGTATGCAAATTCCACATTTCTTTCTTTTCTTTTTCTTTAGCCTATTTCCCCTTCTTTTAGTTCATTCCTTTGTCTGTTCCCATTTTTCTTATTATTACCCCTCTGTTCTGTCACAAAATGTGATGAAGGCTGCATGCCCAACTCTGAAGGTAGATACTACCACCTGAGCAATTTGTGTTCTTTGAGTACCTGCCAAAATCAAATAAAACCAGATGACCATTCAGAAATAGTATTCCTGCCTCCTATCAGCCATAGCTAACCCAGAAAATCATGGCCATGGTCCTCTTTGCCTTTGCTTTAAAATAATAAACTTTTGCTTTTTTATTGTGAGATAATTTTTAAAAACAATATGTATTACTTTTCTATCCCCCTTTTTTTAAAAAAAATTGATTAGTTAGAGCAAGAATTAAAAATGCAAACTTCAGAGTACAAATTTGACATCCCTATAATTTTCTAAGCTTGATGTGTGTAATGCCTTCTTTTATACATTGAATTCAAAGCCCCTGCCTCTCCCCATCAACACACATGCACACATATACCTCTCTACCTACACCTCAATTTTGGAGCCCATACTTACAATGATATCTGATATCTGTCTTCTACGTGGCTCAGAACTATTTATCTCAAAATAGTGACCTATAAATTCTCTTTTTCTAAAGCTCACTCCTAACACACCAACAGAGATTTTACTCTTAATAATTTTTGTTTTATAAACTTACTTTTTAAATAAACCATGCTGTTTTTCAGCTAACATTTTAAAACTTCCAATCAATTATACAGGATTAAATAAATATTTAGAGAAGCCATCAGGAAAATTATCTGCAGAAGTCCTGAAGTCACTTGGCACTTCCATGAAAACAATTTCCCTTTTTTTGGGAAGGGACTAGCCCATAGTGTGTAACCATTCTAAGCTAGGTACACCGAGGTACAAATGCCTTCTTTAAAGAAGCTGGATAGCCCTGGGCGCGGTGGCTCGCGCCTGTAATCCTATCACATTAGGAGGCCGAGGCGGGCAGATCACGAGGTCAGGAGATCGAGATCATCCTGGCTAACACGGTGAAACCCCATCTCTACTAAAAATACAAAAAATTAGCCGGGTGTGGTGGTGGGTGCTTGTAGTCCCAGCTACTTGGGAGGCTGAGGCAGGAAAATGGCGTGAACCTGGGAGGTGGAGCTTGCAGTGAGCTGAGATGGAGCCACTGCACTCCAGCCTGGGCTACAGAGCGAGACTCCATCTCAAAAAAAAAAAAAAAAAAGAAGTTGGATATATGTGTTTTTATGTAAAATGGTAACCTAAGACTTGAGTGGAATTACAATGCAGATTCCTGTTGATCAAGGAAAGGTATATTATCATGTTGTTTAACTTCCTGTGAGATATTACAATATTACTATATTTGAAGAAGGTGTGAATGATGAAGTATCTTCCTAAAGTTAGAGTAGTTATTTGAAGTTGACACCTGATTTGTAATTTTGTTAAATATTTGTAGACAAGTGTGTGTTTAATATCTTGAGCATTCCACAGCAAACTTCTTTTAAAAAAATATTTTTAGAGACAGGGTCTCACTCTGTTGCCCAGGCTGGAGTACAGTGGTATGATCATAGCTCAGTGAAGCCTCAAACTCCTGGGCTCAAGTGATCCTCCTGACTCAGCCTCCCAAGCAGCCAACCCTACAGGCAAGTACCAACCCACCTGGGTAATTTTTAAAAAACATTTTTATGTAGAGCTGGGTCTCGATATGTTGCCTAGGCTGGTCTTGAATTCTTGGCAATTGATCTTCCCACCGCGGCCTCCCAAAGTGCTGGGATTACAGGTGTGAGCCACTGGCCTGGGTCATTATTTTGATTCAAGGACAGGATCAAACCTATAACCCTTAAGCCTGTTCCTAAAAATAATATTGAGATATTTCTTAGTCTTGATTTTTTTCCCACCTTTTAATTTCTATATTTGGCCGAAAGGATATTAAAGAGTGGAATAGGAGACAAACTTTAGAAATACAGGGAAAAGAGAGTAGTAATGGTTATATTCTGAATATAAGGTCTTACTTGGATGCTAATCAGTATTTGATTTCTAGGAGGGTGGATGTATAGGGAGTAAGTGAACTTACAAAGAGAAAAGGATATAGGGTAGGCCAACTCTTTATAGAACAACCAAAGTTTCAGGACAGTTTCCTAGGAACTTCGAGTTTTATTCATGTATTATTTATTGTTTAGTACACAGGCGTGACCAGCATTGGAATTTATTTGGCCTCATTGCCTGCGTTTTTTTTTCTAGGTTACCACCTATTCGCAATTCAGGGAGAATATAAGATAGAGAAGAAAGCTATGAATGAATTACATTTGATTAGCAATAGATTGGACACTCTACTGATCTTGTCTCTCTACAACCTCTCTTCCACCTGCCCTCTAAATGTTGAAGTGCTTCAGGAATTGTCTTAGACCTTCTTCCTTATCTACACTTCCTCTCCAAGTGAGTCCATAGAATTCTATAACCTGGAAACTCCCCAGTTTTTCTCTCTAGAAATTCTCGACTTTAGTCTCATATATCTGGTTGCTGACTTGACATCTCTACTTGGATGTCTCTGAGATACCTTAAACTCAATATGTGTAAAATGTATATAGCTCTTGATTTTCCATCCTGCAAAAATACCATTCATTTCTTGGCCTTTCTCCTCACAGTCTTTGGCACTACAGTTCACCTAGCTGCACAAACCTAAAACTTGGGAGTCATCTTTCTTTATTTTTCTGTAGCATCTTCATTCTAGTTCATCAACCCAACTTCTCTGTACTATAAAATTAAAATAATAATACCTTTTTAGTAACATGGAGGATTAAAGGAGTTAATAAATAAATGTAGCCTTTGAATAGTGCCTGGCACATAGTTAACACAATATAATTGTAGCTACTACTGCTACTGTTATTATTACTTTTTATCCCCTACAGCGTCAACCCCCTGGGGCAAGCCACCATCTTTTTCATGGACCCCTAGCTTTCTGATTTCTGGGCATCCATTGTTGTTTTGCTATAATCCATTCTCCACAGAGCTGGGGCATTCTTTCAAAAAGAAATCAAGTCACACTTTCCTGCTTTATACTCTTTAGTGGCTTTCCTTTGCTCTTAGAGTAAAATCCACACACAGCACTGCACAACCTGGCTCCTGCCTATTTACCAATCTTGCATATTATGTTCCAGTCTTCTGGAACACATTCACCAAGCCTTTTCTTTCCTTCAGGATTTTGTATTTGCTCTTCCTTCAGTATGGAATTCTCTTCCCCCAGCTGTTGGCATGTCTAGTTCATTTGCATTTTGGGCATTTCAGCTCAGCTGTCATCTCAGTGACCAGTTTTTATCTGAGGTAAGAAAATGAAAGGTTTTCATTCATACCCATCTTCTCTTGCTGTAATAGCTATCTGGTTGTGCCTGTAAGAGCCAACTGTGTACTCCAGGCAAAACCAAGTGGACCACCTTAGCCAAGAGGCTGAAGACTATTCAGCCAATCAAAGAATCCTGCCTTCAGCAGAAGGCTGAAAACAATGCAGATAACTGAATGTTGTTTAGTGTTGGATTTGATAGGAAATAAAGGGACAGTGAAACTTAAATCTCTATGTTTTACAAGTTCTGAAATTTCCTTCTTGACCTTGAAATGAATCTAATACAACTCTAGCCTCAGAGTGAGGAATCCTCCCTAATTTTGGCAGTCTTTGAGTCTCTAACGCAAAGTAATGACTACCTACTTAATATAATCCAGTATTTATGGCCGGGCGCAGTAGCTCACGTCTGTAATCCCAGCACTTTGGGAGACTGAGGTGGGCGGATTACTTAAGGTCAGGAGTTTGAGACCAGCCTGGCCAACACAGCAAAACCTGTCTCTACTAAAAATACAAAAATTAGCCAGGTGTGGTGGTGGGCTCCTGTAATCGCAGCTACTCAGGAGGGCAAGGCAGGAGAATCCCTTGAACCTGGGAGGCAGAGGATGCAGTGAGCTGAGATCATGCTACTGCACTCCAGCCTGGGTGACAGAGTGAGACTCTGTCTCAAAATAATAATAATCCAGTATTTATAAATGTTTTATATAGCTACAGAAAGTGCCTCCATAAATCTTGAAAAGTCCAAACTATTCATTCTTATGGTTATCTCCATTAAGTTGGAACCAAATTAGTGAATACTTCTTGTAACTTTCCTTCTTTATGTTCAACTAGCATGAATCTTGATGGCTCTGCACAAGATCCTGAAAAGAGGGAATATTCTTCTGTCTGTGTGGGCAGAGAAGATGACATTAAAAAATCCGAAAGAATGACAGCTGTTGTCCATGATAGAGAAGTGGTCATTTTCTACCACAAGGGAGAATATCATGCTATGGATATTCGCTGTTACCGTAAGATTTTATTTTTCATTTGTAAAACTTTAAACCATAAAACTATCAAAATTTCAGTTTTTTAGTGACTGCAGGTAATATTCAATTCCTTTTCAGACTCAGGAGGACCTTTACATTTGGGAGATATAGAGGTATGTAAAATTAAATTTATTTTCAGCAAATTCAGCAAATATATTCAAAAATAATTTATAATTGGTTTGAACTATATTTTAATGCTTTGAATATAATTTCAAGTATTCTGGGAATTCATAAGATAAATATGAGAAATATGCATATATTTTGACCTAGCAATTATACTCTATATCTATTCTATGGCCATAATTGCACAGATGTTAAAGTATTTGTATAGGAATGATTCATTGTAGCATTATTTATTATAATGAATAATTGAAGGCAACCTAAATGTTTTAACAATTGGAAACTGGTTAAATAAATTATGATACAGGCATGCTGTGGAATAACTGTACCGTGCAATCATTAAATTAATGAGGCAGATCTATATGGGTATGGAGAGATGTGAACAATGTATTTGTGACTGAAAAAAGCAAGTCATAGGATGATAATAGTCTTATGAGATTTCATTTTTTCATCAAAAAGAATAGTCACTTTTTACTGTATACACTGCAAAATTTGAATTTTTACAATGAGTATATATTACTTTTATAATATAATGAAAATATACAGTATAAATATGTTTTTAAAGAAATAAACCACACTGTAGTCTTAACTGAGGAGGAATATGGGAAGTTGTCTTTGCTTCCTTGGGATTCCAAAACTAGTCACCTAATTTCTTGTTTCTTCATGAAATTGGTCTCTTTCTCTCTAACCGATGCAAAGTACAAGCTTGAACTTAGCATTCCACTCTCTCTATACTTGATGAGTGTACACACCTGTCCTCATGTTAAAGAACGTATGTGTGTTTATTTTTTCTATTTTTTACCGTTGTCCAAACCCACATATGTGAATCTTTGCTGACAGTTTTATGTAATGTAAATTATGAAAATGTGAATCTTTGCTGACAGTTTTATGAAAGTACAAATCAGTATTCCTGCACTTTTGGATACAGAGGGGAAAATGAAAGCACCCACTTACATTTGTGAGCTGATAATAGTTCCATAGAATTTTCTCCAGTTTCAGTCCATGAGAGCTTGAAGTCCATAAACCAGCAACTTTGGTATCACATGGGAGCTTCTTAGACTGCAGAATCTTGTCACCCCAACCCCTTAGACCTACTACATTTAAACAGAGAGATATGCATTGAAACAAGATCCAGGTGCTTCCTATATTTTTTAAAGTTTGAGAAGCACTTCACCAAGACAGTTAAAAAGTTGAGAATTAACTACTTTGGATCACAAATTGCTCTTCTATTATCATATGCACTCATGCTTTTAGTAACTCCTTTTGAATTTATATCTGAACCTTACAGTTCTAGAAGCTAGTGAAAATTCCTATAGAAGCACTTGAAGTCCTTGCCCCATTTCTGTCAAGGAGGCGACATTAACATCTAATAGATAACAGCACAGCTGCAGTCACATGGTTTAGTTGCCTGAGCATGTCAGTCTTCTGATAGAGCTCTAACTGGCTTTCTAATCAACTGTAAAAGAGCTTGATGACTCTTCTCAGATTAGGATCTGCTGTATGCTGAATAATTTGTACATAGGAGGAAAAAAGCAAAGCTAACCTGTTTTTTAACCTGGTTCTTCTGCAGCAGATTCTCTTCAGAGTCTATGGTGTATCAAGAACATTTGACATGTCAGAATATTAAATGAGTTATTCTCTTCCCCAGGATTTTGGTGGACGACCGTGTATAGTTTGCCCCTGGCATAAATACAAAATTACTTTGGCAACAGGAGAAGGTCTGTACCAGTCTATAAACCCTAAAGATCCATCGGCAAAACCCAAGTGGTGCTCCAAAGGAATAAAGCAAAGGATTCACACAGTGACAGTAGACAATGGAAATATTTATGTGACTCTTTCTAATGAACCTTTTAAGTGTGACTCTGATTTTTATGCCACTGGAGACTTCAAAGTAATTAAGAGTTCTTCCTGATAAAAAATATATAGAAATGAAAAATATTGTGTATGTTGAAAACATTTTTAGAATAACTCTGCTTCAATTTTAAAGGTGATGAAATTTTTCAACGTAGGCACAACTATTTAAAATTCATATACATTTGAGAGGTTTAAGAGCACACATACTTAGTATGATGTAAGGATTATCATCAGGATCAATAGAATACATTTTATCGAATCTTCTGGATTAATTAGAACCTGAAGGTTATAGGTTTGGCATGTTCTGTTTAAGAAGGATGAAAATAAATTTGGAGTAAACAAATAATAGGTAACAATTAAGGTTTAGTGAGAAAAATTTTAATTTAAAAAATATAATTTTTAAAATAGGAAAAAAAATCCCTGTTTGATGTAGCAGACTTAATTCTGGAAAAGTTGTAGTATATACAAATAAACAGACTATATAATGAACTTCCATCACTCAGCTTTAACAGTTATCAGCATTCTTCCATTCTTGTTTTATTTATACCTCTATGGATTCCCTACCTCTGCTATTTGATTATTATTTTTACATTTTTAGGAAAGTTTAAATACATTGAAATGTTCACATCTGAACTGTGAAACTTTCCTAAATAACATAGCAGACTTTTTATACTTAAAAAATGCCTCCAAAAATGAGATAAGTTTACCTGCTGAACTTGAAAATAAGAAACTTAACCACTGTTAAGCGATCTGTGATCAAGGCAGATCTTGAAGTAAGGAAGCCAGACACAGCTGCTGCCCAGCCATGAGAGATGTAAAGTCTCCTACTCAGTGAGCCAATGTACTTTGAATGCCTATATGAAATTTTCAAATAAAGGTTTTTAAAAACGTTTTAGAACTTTGTGAATGTGTGCACAACTAAGTGTCTCCTATAAATATTATAGAGAGGAGATTTAGGGTTTTGTTCCTTGGAGTTCCCAGGCAAGGTTGATGTTCAGTTGGTTCACCCTGGTTTTATCATGTCAGTTATTTATGGTCAGTACCGTTCAGTGGCCTGGTGCTCATACCATACCAGTTGTAATGTATTTAAAATAACACCCCAAGCACCCCCACCATGCAGAAATCGGCAGCACATAGTGGTGATTTTTGCATGGTCAGTACTCATGCAAAAATCACCACTATGTGGGACCAGAAATAGCTAAAATGAGTAGATGATAAATTCAGAGTGAGAAGAACTGTGAAGATTGGAACCTAGTCTCAAAGCACAGTAGTATTTTTAGAGGAATAGAATTAAGAATCTAAATCTAATACTTAACATTCTAAGGAGCCGACCTGGACTCTTTCCCTTGGTTATTATAAAAATAGTAAATGAGTAAGGTCTGTATAGTAAAGACTCTGCTTACAGGGACCTTTACTACATATTATTACACTTCCTTTTCTGTTGGAGTTTGGATAGCATGAGTAGCACTTGGTCCTCATTTCTCAGACAACCAATGAACCAGACTTGGGCTTTTTATAGATACTGTTTGTGGTAGCAGCTACTCACTAAGTACAGAAAATGTACTATCTCTCAGGAAGGTACATCCCAGTCTATTCTATCATGTGATAATCCTTCAATGCCCAGTCAGGTCTTAACACGTGTCCAGAATATAAAGTGTATAGAAGAAATCAAAGTACTTTCTTCAGGCAAAAACTGTAGCCCTGGTTTGCAGGAATAATTACAAAAATATTTTCTCATAGGAGCCACTGGCAATAATGAGTAGTGTGCTCTTGATTTTTCATTCTAAGTTTGTATCTCTAAATCTAGAAATAAAAATCATATCATGTACTGTCTTCATATACAGAAATCTTCTCATCACATTTGTAAATAATATTTTGTCTTATAAATTTATGACATCTGTGAATTGCAAATCCTTCATAACTTTACAAGTGATTTACAAAATAATAATAGGCAGACTCAAACTCTCCAGTCTGCATATAAAAAATATTCTTTTATTTTGATACGCAGCATCTTGATGGGGCTTTTTTTTCTCCCAAGTAAAGAATTCGACACTCAAGTCTTTAATAAAAACATTAATGTATTATAAATATGCTTATATTATAAACCACAGTGTAAAGTCTAACCCACCAGAGGATGGATTTTCTTGTTCATTAAAAGTATGTAGTCAGTACATATATTCCACATCAATATTCATTTTATTTACTCTATCATGTAAATACTAGAAAATGACATTTTAATAGTAGCCCCCTTCTCTTTTTTTTTTAAGAAAGCAGAGCAATTCTTAAGAATTTTAAGAAAGCAGAGAATATGTAAACTAGACTCTGAGTTTTGTCAGATGAACTGTGCCATTAAATAGATAACTCAAGTTCTGTTCAGTGATATCTGTATTCAGATTTGCTCATTCATTTCAGCTGATTGGTCAAACACAGAATGTAAAACTTGGATGTTATTACTCTGCTTATTAGCAAGAAGCTTGGGGTAATCTGAAATGTCTGCCGTCTCTGGCAATGACCTATAAGGTTTTGCTTTGATTTCACCTTCAGCAAACATAGGCTCTGAAAGCACAGGCTCAGAAAAGGCTTTTCTACAATTTTCACTCTCTTCTCTGTTTTGCCTTACGGATTCTTCTTCCTGGAAGATGTTCTTTACCTTCTCCAGCACAGCATTAACACAGACTGCCTATACAATAAAAAGAGTTTGAAAAGTAAAGTTTCTTTTTAAGCTACTAACCACAGATTAAAAACATACAATATAGTGTTTCACATAAAGTCATTTAATCTACATAATCTAATAAAAACACTTTCAGGACCTTCAAGTACATAATATAATAAGCATTGGGAGATTGTTCTAAATAATACATTACAATCTAGACAGCAATTTAAAACCTAGTATGCTTCAATAAATATGTGTTTTACATCTTTTTCCCCCAGTTCATTAGATGTTTTACATCTTTATTCTCCTGATGTAATTAAATGAAACATTTTCTGAGAGATGGAATTTGTCCTCAAACATGGTTTTTCTCAAAGTAGTTTTTTTGTTTTAATTTTCTTCCCCCTAGACTTTGCTTATACTTACACGTACAATGAAAGGATATCAACATATCAGAATTTAGTAAGCTACTATCAGTGGTTTCTGAGCAAATACGTGATCCACTGTCCCCTCCAAAAATGCCACTCAGTACTTTAAGGAGAGGAGTGTCAAAAATAAAACAGAGAAAAATAACTTCAAAAATTCAGAACCACTAAGGACTGCATTAATTAAACTTACTCTGTAAGTTTACTAATGATGAAGATGATCATGATGCTAAGTATTTAAGGCAAGCAATGAGAAAAGAAAATTCATGAAATATGAGAAGACTTAAACCAGTTTATTTCACCAAAGAAATGCCTCAAGGTAATATAAAGGATTATAAACACTTAGAAGGTTTTCCTAAAGAGGTAACAGCAAAAGGATTGAGGTCCTCAGGCTTGAACAGCCTCAACTTCCTCTTGCCCTCCTGCCTCCTGCCTCCTCCTTCTTGCCTGCCTCTTGCTATAGAATTGAGGAACACAGACACTTTGCCTCACTTCCCTGCAGTTAGTTCATTAGCTACCCTGTAACTAATGAAATAAAATGGTATGTCTGCTGGGACGAAACTCAGAAAGGATTTTTGGAAAAGTTTTTCCTCCTATATAGACTGTCTTTTCCCTCTACCTATCTCCCTCTTCCTTCTTTGAACACTGATAGTATTGTGATGCTTGATCATGAGGCAACAAACCTAAGGACTAAAAAGTTTTTAGAAGAAAAAGAGGGAAAGACCCTGTTGTCTTAGGCTTTTAGGGCTGCTGTAACAAAATACCATGAACTGAGTAGCTTACAAACAATAGAAATTTATTTCTCACAGTTTTGGAGAGTGGGAAATCCGAGATCAAGGCACTGGCAGATTCAGTGTCTGGTGAGGGCTTGTTTTCTGTTTCATAGATGGTACCTTCTATCTATGTCCTCATATGGTGGAAGGAACAAGGCAGCTGTCTCAGGCCTCATTTCTAAGGGCACTAATCCCATTCATGAGGACTCTGCTCTCATTACCTAATCACCTCCCAAAGGCCCCACTTGCTAATACCACCACCTTGGGGTTAGATTTTAACGTAAGAATTTGGGGTAAGCACAGACATTCAGACCTGGGCTTTGATAACATTTCGGACGTAACTGTACAAACCTGGGAACTGCCTAACTCCCAACTTCTAATTAAGATATTTAAATATCTTTATCGATTAAGGTACTGTCATTCAGATATGCTTTGTTACTTGCACTCTTATGTATCCAGACCCAGCACTAGAAACCTTTGAAGTCATGACCTTTAGCTATAAACAGCCTCATCCATTTATCCAAAATACAATCATTCTCTATGAATTCATGTTGCGAAAAAGGTTGGAAAGTTCTATTTGAAACATTCTCTCTTCCCTCACCAACAAAAAATTATATCTGTGCACATTCTAACCACCTTTTTCCCAGTCTCAGAAATGAACGGTCTTGATCAAGGTAAATATCCTTCTATCTTTGTGTTTAACCTACATCCTACCATCTTCTCTATCAATTATTCCTTGTCTCTTCAGCCTCTTTACTCTTGACTGGATCTTCCCCTGCAATCTATAACATGCTTGAGTATCTTCCATCCTAATATTTAAAAATTGAAAATCTCTGGGAATCTGCTTCTCTATTGACTGCTACACACTGTCTTCTTAGTCAAACCAGAGTCTGTTTCCATGTTATTACCTTCTGTTCACTCTGAAACCTGCTTATTTCTGTCTTCCTTATCCAGTTATGCCACTGAAATCATTTTTGAGATGGTTAACCTCGACATCTTTACTACTATATCCAATGGACACTTCAAATCTTCATTTTACTTGACTTTTTCTGCTTGTATTTGACACTTAACTGTCACAACATCCTGAGTCTCTATTTCCTTGGCACTATTTCTCCTGATTTTCTTTCTGCCATTCTGATTGTTGCTGCTTGTCTCCCAAATGGATTCTTTTTTAGCTCACTTAAATATTGCTGTTCTTCATATTTCTGTTGACTTACCTGTCTTTTCTTTTGATATGGTTCCACTCATAGGACATTAACATCTAACATATATATTGTTTTCAAAACCGAAATTATAACCTGACCTCTCCCAGGCCTTAGATACATATATGACCAATTATCAGATCACCAAAAATTTGTTTCTGTTACCTGCTTATAAAGTTCATGGCATGATAAATTGTGTGAGATGATTTCACCAGCCTTTGAGAAATTGAAATCTAATTTTTGTGTTAGTCTAGTTTTTATTTCCCCATAGACATGTCATCCTATTCATTTTGTGCAATGTATTTGCATCCTAGCTTAGTTGAATGCCAATTTTGTATAAGATTCACATTTAAGATATTGAGCACTTCTTGAAAATTTAAAACAATGGCAAAATAGTTGATAAATTTAGTTTTTAAAAAACTGAATTAATATGTTTAAAAGTAAGTTCTACCTTTTTTCAAGGATATTTAGCTAGTCTTGACCCTATGCACTTCCCTATATATTTTAGATCTAGTCAACTTATACACACACACACACACACACACACAGGCACACACATCTGCTTGGCTCTTAATTGGGACTTCTTGTACGTTTTGATATTCATATAAAATATTAACAAAAATGTGTAAGAATGCTAACAAAAATGTGTAAGAATGCTAACAAAAAAAACCATAAAAATGATTAAAAGAAATTAAAGAAGACCAAACTAAATAGAAGGATATATTATATTCATGAACTGGAAAGAGGACTTATTCTCCCAGTTATTAAGATATAAAGCTCCTGTAATTAATACAGTGCTCAATTTGTGCAAGAATAGACAAATAGACCAACTGAATAGAACGGAGAATCTATAAACAGACTTATGTATAAAGGACACTTGATTTATGCAAAAAAGTATTCTAGGACAATAGAAAAGGGGCTTTTTTTAAGAAAAATAGATTAATTGGATACTCATGGGGAAAAACTTGACTCTTACCTCATATTAGTTCAAGATGGATTATAAATCTAAAGGTGAAAGTTAAACTAATAAAGCTTCTAGAATATAACAGAGGAGAATATTTTCATGACCTTAGGTATAAGTCAAGATTCTGTTTGACACAGAAAGCACGTAACATAAAGGAAAAGATTAATAAATTGGATGACATTAAAATTATGATATGCTTTTATTTATTTTGACTGGATCTCACTATTTTGCCCAAGCTGGTCTCAAACTCCTGGGCTCAAGATATCCTCCTGCTTCAGCCTTCCCCATCAGCCTCCTGAGTATCAGGGATTATAGGCACACACCACCATGCCTGGCTAAGAATTTCTTCTTTAAAAGACATTATTAAAAGAATGAAAAGGCAAGTCACAGATTAACAGAAGAAATTTGTCCATATATAATCAAAAAAGGACAGGCTCCTAGAATATGTTTTTTAAAGTAAAAATCAAAAATTGTTTTAAGAAAGACATCTCTCAATAGAAAAGCAAGAAGAGAATTTAACAGAAATTAACAAAGAAGATATCCAAATGTCCAACTAATATATGCAGAGGTACTCAATCTCATTAATAGTCAAGGAGATGCAAATTAAAACCACAATGTGGTTATACTACATACCCACAAAAATGGCTAAAATGGAAAAGATTGACAATACTGTCAGTAATGATGTGGAGCAATTTGGACTTAAAAAATCTGAGATTTGTGTTAATTGTTAAAAAACCATTTTAGAAAACTCTTTGGCAATATCTACTAGGTATCAGCACATGCATACCTTATGGCCTAGCAGTTTCACCAAAAGATATGTACAGGAATATTTATAGCAACCTTATTCATAGTAGCCAAAACTGGAAATAATCCAAATGTCCATCAGCAGTAGAATGGATAAATAAACGCTGATACAGTCAATCAGTTGAATACTACACAGCAGTGAAAATGAACAAACTACTGCTACAGGCAGTGAATGATCTTAAAACAGTGTTGGGCAAAAGACAAACACAAAAGAACGTAATATATGACTGTATTTATATAGAATTCAAGCAGTCAAACTATCAGTAGTAGTACAAGTCAAAATAGTGACATCCTGTATAGGAAAGGGTAGTGATTGTGAGGGGCAAGAGGCTTCTGGAATTATGGTGATGTTTTGTTTCTTGACGTGGGTAGTATAGAGATTAATAGATTTTGTGATAATTCATTAAGCTGTACACTTTCCTTTTTGTGTGTTACAGTTTTTTTAAGTGGCTATTAATAGAAAATAAAACCCTTATAATTAAAAAATCTTTTATATTTTTCTCATGCATAGCACTTGTAATCCAAAATATACTAATACCTGTGTTCCCCAAAGTGAGAGACCCCAAATGTTAGAATACTGAACTTTAGCCAACCATGGTACAATAGCTGAAACAAAACAGCTGTAGCTAAATAACAGTAAAACTAAAAATTCTTGATCAAAAATATTCAAGTGGTAATAATAAACTTTATAAAAATAAAATTTTAGTTATTTAAGCAAACTGGGTTTTGGTGGATTGACCTGGCTCATCAGAAAAGGAAATTTTTAATATAAAATTATTTTGTGTAACGAGACTGTTTGTGAATGGTAACATTAAATATTGTACAGTATACTATTGCACAGTATTATTAACATTACATAAGTAGATTTATTTCTAGATTCTAATAATTAACTTACCAAATAAATTAGTGCTGCATATGAAGCATATATTATGCTAGTTAAAGCAGTCTTTGCTGGAAAGGAGATGATTTCAAACAAAGAACCCTTTCTGACCTGCAAAAACAGAAAAGATTTTCTTAATAAACAAACATTTTCAATGTTTCAATGTCATATTGTACAATGTTACTATAAAATGAGAATTTATTTTTTTCTAAAGAAAGTCTTCTACTTTAGAGCTATCCAGGCTTTTTCGCATTGTGAAAATTGTTTATTTTTCCTTTTTTAACAAGAAGACACTTTCTTGTGCTAATCAAAACCTGTGACAAATCTATAAAAATCTTGCATTTCTGCGATCTAAATGACTAATTTTTCCCAATTACCAACTGTGCACACTAGGAGGTGCTGCTGTGCATATTAGAAAAACAGTCTTTCCTTTGTTCAAATTCATGTAATCATTCTTTACTAATTATTCACAACCTCAATTAAGTAAACAGCAATCAAAATAATAAGCTTTTCCTAGAGATTAATGACCTGCTTGGAAATGTTAATCATGAGACTGCTGAAGGCCAGCATTAACCTTAGATGATCATTAAGCTTCAGAAAATGTTCTGTGCTCATATGCAACAGGCTCTCATGAAACACAGAGAAGTTTAACACCAATGATGAAGTTGCCTCTCCTGTGTTTCTAGTTTCTGGCAGTAGGTGTACCGGCCTGAAACATAACATTTTAACATACTCAGTTATACTGTCTCATGGGCCACCTCTGTTGCCTTGAGCAAGGTATGAAATGAGGACTTTAGGAAAAACATTCCCTTTCCATTCAGCAGTGAAGTGACAGTTAGCCAGGCTCCTCTGAAGTAAGAGCCAAGCAACTTAATGGCTTCGATGAACTTCCAAAAGGTACAGGCTGTAACTGATAAAATCATATAAATGCACGGTAAAAACATGCACATAATGTTCATTAGACAATGTTCATTAAAGAGCTATAACATTGAAAAAACTAAAACAATGATTCCAGAATAGTTAGGAAAATTATGTTATATCCACTCAGTGGTATATTATGCAATCTTTTTATTTTTTCAAACCTTTTATGTATTTTTAATTGACACATTGTAATGGTACATATGTAAGGAGTATAATTTGATGTTTCCATAGAAGTCTATGTTATTTAATGATCCAATCAGGGTAGTTAGCATCTGTATCACATTGTGCATTTATCATTTCTTTGTGGTAAGAACATTAAAAGATCCTCTCTTCTAGCTATTTTGTAATACATAATATTTTACTGTTAACTGTAGTCACCCTACTGTGCAGTGGAACACCAGAATTTATTCTTCCTAATTGTAATTTTGTACCCATTTAACAACCTCTCACCATCCTTCCCTTTTCCTCTTTCCCTACCTAGTCTCTGGTAACCACCGTTCTCCTCTCTGCTTCTATGTATCAACTTTTTGTTGTTGTTGTTAAAATTTCACGTGTGGGTGAGATCATGTGGTATTTGTCTTTCTGTGCCTGGTTTATTTCATTTAATGTGATCTCCAGATTCATCCTTGCCATCACAAATGACAGAATTCTTTTTGATGGTTAAATAGTATTCAATTGTGTATATAAACCACATTTTCTTTATCCATTCACCTGTGGTTGGACACGTAGGTTGATTCTATATCTAGGCTATTGTGAATAGTATGCAGCCTTTTAAAAGGTACCTCTGGGCCGGGCACAGTGGCTCACACCTGTAATCCCAGCCCTTTGGGAGACTCAGGCAGGTGGATCACCTGAGGTCAGGAGTTTGAGACCAGCCTGACCAACATGGTGAAACCCCATCTCTACTAAAAATACAAAAATTAGCCAGGCGTGGTGCCACATGCCTGTAATCCCAGGTACTTGGGAGGCTGAGGCAGGAGAATTGCTTGAATCTGGGAGGCAGAGGTTGCAGTGAGCTGAAATCATGCCATTACACTCCAGCCTGGGCAACAAGAGCAAAACTCCATCTCAAAATAAATAAATAAAAGGTACTTCTGAAGAACATGTGATAACTTTTTGTTGAACGAACATTTATATGGCACTGTCTACCAGGTCCTTTTCAATGTACTTTATAAGTATTCACATTTAATTCTTAAAACAATCCTATGAAGTTGGTATTATTATTATCCTCATTCCACAACTGGAAAGCAGAAAAAAGAAAAGTAGGCAACCTGCCCCTGGTAATATAATTGGTAAGTAGCAAAGTGAGATTTAAACTGGAAATTGTACTCCAGGGCCCAAGTTGTTAACCTGATCGTTAAGCTATGCTGCCATGGGATTCACTACTGCTCACGAAGAGTGGTAAAGGACTGCATTACAGCGATGGACTCTGGAGTAAATAGATGTAGTTAATCTCTAGCCCCAGAGTTCTTGAGTAATGAAATCTTGGACAAATTAATTCTTTCCTCTAAGCTTTGTTTCCCTCATCTCCAAATTGAGAATAATAGCTAATGTTTATCTCATAGATTTGCTGTAAAGATAAATAAGAAAATGTTTGTAAAATTTTTAGTAAAATGTCTGTGCATGAGTAGTATTAAGGGACATTAATAGTCCCTTATTAGAGAGGGAATATTAATAATAGTAATAATAGAGAAAGATCAAGGTTCAAAATAGTAAGCATAACAAGTATGATTGATTCCATTTATATAACATACAAAAACAAGCCAAACTACGCTGTTGGAAGAAAAGGAAACAATTATCCTAGCAAGGGTGAGAATTAGTGACTGTAAGGCAGCATGAGATTTCTTGAGTGCTGCTTACCAAGATGTGTTCAATCTATGAAAATTTATGGAGCTATACACTTAATTTGTGCGTGATTCTGTATACTTCAGTATAAAGCTTAAAAATTCTACGTCCCATGTTTTTATGATGAAAATAAACACAATTAACATTGCATAGAAGAAGTTTGGACAGAAATGCACCAAAATTTTAATTGCTGTTATGATTTAGTTATGTGGCTTTGTATAGTTAACGTTTGTAGAACACTCATTACATGCTAGGTTCTATTCTACTGGCTTTCCTTGCATTGTCTCATTTTATCCTCTAACCTATGAAATAAGAACACAGGTTCAGGCTGGGCGCGGTGGCTCACGCTTGTAATCCCAGCACTTTGGGAGGCCAAGGGGGGCGGATCACGAGGTCAGGAGATCGAGACCACGGTGTAAACCCCGTCTCTACTAAAAATACAAAAAAAAAAAAAAAGAGAACACAGGTTCAGAGAAATTAAATTCTTTCTTGTTTTCTATATATTCTATGTTAGGTTGAAAGTACATATGGTATTTTGTAAATGAAATTATTAAAATATGTGTACATCCTGTTCTTGTATGCTCAGTGTTTGCTTAGTGCTGCCATTACTGAATGCAGAACAAAATTGCCCACTGCAATTTCCTTCTTCCCTCTTAAGTGACTTACAGAACAAGGAAACCAAGAATAGGATCTAGCCTAGTAGCTAAGAGTGGGGGGTGGGGGTGCTGGGGGTTGGGGAAAGGCTGTTTTCTTTCTTCTTCCTTTCTCTTCGGGCCGTACTAACTCCTAGATGTAGGGATAAGTAGGGAAAGTTTCTGCCCACTCCCTCCATAGGTCACCTGCAGCATTTCCCAGAATTCCTGGCTTCTCGAAAGAGTTTCCAGGAAATGAAGCAGCTGCTGCTTTTTCTCTCTAGAAAGAATCAAATTGATAGCATGCCTTTGAATCCCACTTTTAGGCTACACGGAGACAAATACACAAGTAGAGAGCAGACTCTCCAGGAGGAGAAAAAGCAGATATACCTCCTAGCAGAGTAAAAATGTTCTTGAGCTTGTGAATATATGATTTCATAGTGGGAGGTCCATGTTCAATCATTGATAGGCCATATACAATAAAAATAAAAGTTGTGTTGTATGGGTTGGATCTGTGTCCTCACCAAATCTCATGTTGAAATGTAATACCAAATACTGGAGGTGGGGCCTGGTGGGAGGTCATTGGATCATGGGGGCGGTTTCTCATGGTTTAACACCATCTCCCCTTGGTACTGTCATCAGGATAGTGAGTTCTCATGAGATCTGGCTGTATAAAAGTGTATGGCCTCTCCCACCTCTCTCTCTTCCTCCTGTTCCAGCCATGTGAAGTGCTGGTTTCCCCTTTGCCTTCCACCTTGATTGTAAGTTCCCTGAGGCCTCCCCAGAAGCTGATGCTGCCATGCTTCCTGTACAGCCTACAGAACCATGAGCCAATTAAACCTCTTTTCTTCATAAATTAACCAGACTCAGGTATTTCTTTATAGAAGGGCAAGAATGGACTAATACAGGTGTCTACATGAGAAATTACTCTTTCTGTTTTATTACATCTTTCTTTCTCAGGTTTTGTCCTTCACCTAAAAGTAATTAAAGCTGATTAGTTTCAAAATAAATTATGTACTTGATATATGTTATGCTTCTGAATAATTAATCTTTATATTGTTTAAGGGTCATATTTAATTATTTTAATGCTTTTAATAATTACTTTTTATTCCTGTAACAAGAAAATATATTTCGTCCAAAATATATGTGGCTTCTGGCAAGTAGCCATTTTTCAACTTTATGATTCACTTAAAAAACATGTTTTTCGTATTATAAACCATGCTGTTTCATTTTTATCTTGCTTTGAGCAGAAATAGTGTATGGTAAAAGCTAAGATAAAAAACAGGAGAAATTTGATAAGTGGCAGTCTTTAGATGATCTTGGCCTATTTCAAAATTTTTATCTCAACCTTGTTATATTAATTTCACTTTATGTGCATATTTGAGTTAAAAAATATCTTGGTATCAATGTTATGTTCATATATTTCTTTTTAAATTTGGTCATGTAAAACATGTAAAATACATGGATATTTGAGCAGTAAAAACATTTTGAACCTTTAATTCAACTTTTTCCACATAATTTTGACTGCCTTATCTCATAAAAGAAGTACGTGTGTTCATCTTATTTTCACTATTAAGATAAATCACACAAAAAACCCAACAGTGAGCAGTAAATATTCACTTATACATGACCTGAAGGTTGGAGAATTACCAGGCCCCATGTAGTTTACATTGTCCAAAACCACCCTGATGAGAGTTACAAGGGGAGTCATGAGGAAATTCTAACTCAGACAAATGTTGCAGGAAACACTGACTGCTACTTATAGAGAGGTCCAGGAAAAAAAGTATTCCTGTTAAGTTTGGAAAAGCTGCATGAATGTGTCTTTGCTTAGCAACTCACAACACCTTTGAATACAGGAAAGACTCCTGACTTTAAAGAAAGCTACCTGACTTTATTAACCCCAGTGTTAACATTCTGTAGAACATTGTTCTTAAACAAGCTTTTAATCCAGTGGTCCTGTAAAGGCTCAAATGTCCTAATCCCATTGCTAACGTGGAGGAATACTGTATGTCTTCAAGAGCCCAGGAGTTCTACTATCTAGAAAATACCCTCTTTCCCCGGGTCTAGATTATACCAGCCAAGTTAGCCTCATGGCAGGCCCATGTAGGACCTACAGAACTTCCTGATATTTATGAGGTTTATAGTTTAAACCCCAAATTGGAGTCTAACTTAGAGGGTGGGGTAAGGAAGAAACTTTACATAGGTAAGTTTCTGATCCTTATCCTGAAAAAAGAACACAAGTTCACTGGGATCCACCTACAGCCCAGGCATTGTAAACGCTGAGGATTTTCTTCACTTTAGTCCCTATCTTATCCTATACCATGCTGCAGTGTGTATACAAAGTAGAAACAGTCAACTCTAATGCCATTATAGGGATGAGTCTATCACAGGAAGAGCTCTTGGTCCTGTGGCTCTGCATTGGCCTGCCAGAATCAACAACGATGTCTGGGAGCTGACGTGTCTTGGCTGAAGTCAGCATTCAAGGCGATTATCTAGGTCACTGCAGCCTAGAGCGGCTGCGGACTCCACTCAGGCAGGCAACTCACAAGGCTAAGCAGATGCACCATTCTGTAAGTACTGGCACTGGAGATGTTGAAAACTACCAGGAAATTCTCTACTAAGAGTTTTCCATTCCTGAGGCTTTTTATAGAACTAGCCACAATCCTATCACTGCAGTCTCATTTCTGCAGAACCTGGAGGGGTTTGAGGAATAATTTTATTCAGCATCCATAGCGCCAAGTGCAAAAGAACCCTCTTCTAACAAGGTGGCAAGCTGGAAAGGCTTGACCCCAATCATCTGTGCACATGTCTCAGGCCATTAGAATCGCTTTAGGCCATTCCTGCCAGTTGGGTCTTTGGGAGGCTTCTATTTGGCACGACATTTCAATACGCTATGACATATTAAGCATGCTCTAGAGCTGAACATCCAAGCAGAAAGACCCAGGTGGATGGCAGAGGGAGCTCCTGAGCCAGTGTCCATTCTTCACCTTGAGGAGACCATTACTGGATGCTGCATCTCAGAACTCCCCATGTCGAAGAGCTGAAACACTATTCTAGTTATTGTTTGTGTTCTAATGAAAATGTTCCTCTATTTCTTTGTTTCTGAAAGAAGTCACCTGCCTCACTGGTATTCTCAGCCATATAACAGAGAGTTTTGGTAGAGCTATTTAAGGTGTTCCAGCTACAAATGCATTTTTTCATCATTTGTCATCCACAAAACAGTGACCAGACAGAACACATCCAGAAGATATTTGAAAGATACCTTCAGATAAGTTAACCAGGCCACTTACCTTCTTACAGCTAAGTTTTCCTAGAGTGATATCTTTCATGCAACCACAAAGCATATCCCCTTGAATAGTCCTTCCAGCTTTCACCCCTTTTACTTCCCCACACAAAGCTCCATCTGAGACAGACAGTTTGACAATTCTTAAAAGAATTCATGCTGGAATCCACTCTGGATAAGCTGAACTCTGTCTGATGTGGCTTCTCATACTACTGCACTTTCCTCTCAGCACACTGTGGTGCCATGGATACACTCCATTTACAGACCAATCCATTGACCTCTGCCACATCTCATACATTCCGGTTGTACCTTTGACTCTCCAGGCCATTGTCCTCATAGTCAGTTCTGCTTCTGTCCTCACTGAGCCTTTGAGATTTGAGAAACGTTGTTTACTACAACTTAGTTTTCCCTCACTAGCAATTCTGATTATCAACCCTAGCTACTGTATACTCCCCACATAAAGCTTCTTCCTAATCCCCAGCCTCCAAGGACCCTGGAACCTCTGACCTGGGACTGTTCTCACTTGTCTCACTCCAGCCATATGGAACTACTTACGTTCTCCGAGTAAGTCATGTTCTCTCTCACCTCAGTGTCTTCGTATATACTGTTCTTTTCTTGGAATGATTCTCCTACTTCTCATCTGGCTAATTCCTCCTCCTTCAAGACTCAGATTCAGTATCCTATCTCTAGAATGTCTATATGGACCACTCTTTGGAATGCTATGTCTCTTCTTGATGCTTCGGTAGTGCACTTTGCATACTTTGATCATCCACTTGCTACATCCTACTGACACTGTTTGCTTATTTGTCTGTGAGCCCCACAGTCCGTAGGGTAAGGGTGAGACATCTCTGAGTCCCTGGTACCTAATCTAGTGATTTTGCATATCAGCTTTTCAATAACTTTTGTTGTTGTTGTTTTTGAGATGGAGTTTTGCTCTTGTTGCCCAGACTGGAGTGCAGTGGCATGATCTTGGCTCACTGCAACCTCGCCTCCAGGGTTCAAGCGATTCTCCTGCCTCAGCCTCCTGAGCAGCTGGGATTACAGGTGCCTGCCACCAAGCCCAGCTAATGTTTGTATTTTTAGTAGAGACAGGGTTTCACCATGTTAGCCAGGCTGGTCTTGAACTCCTGACCTCAGGTGATCCACCACCTCGGCCTCCCAAAGTGCTGGGATTACAGGCATGAGCCACCGCACCTGGCCGCTATTTGTTGACTAAATAAAAATGTAGAACTATATTTCACTTGCAAAAAATTTAATCATCTTAAAACTTGGAAGATATTAAGAATTAAAGCTGAAAAACATCTGGTTCCATACACATGGCAGACTGAGCTAATGTGGAGCATCTCACACAAAAACACCTAGAAATGTTTTAGGGTACATGTACCCTAAAACTTAAAGTATAATAAAAAAAGTAAAAAAAAAAACCACCTAGAAATGCTATAAAAATGACATTCAAAAGATGTAATACAAAATTGAGCTTACAAAAGGGAAAGGGACCTTTCCCCCATCCCCAATTCCAGTAACAAAAAGGGAACGAAAAACCAGAGCAGCAAGTGTGTGAGCTTATATCCCAGGAACTCTGGAGATGTTACTGGACCCTAAAGTAATGGTTGGGTGCTTGAGTATTAATACAGAGACTGGATATGAGACTTGGATAGATGTGAGGTGGGGATCAAGCCTTTGCAGAACTGCAATTTCAGTGAAATTGGGACTCAAACACTTGCATCCACCAGTACAGTAAGAAAGTAAGGAAGCTGGTCTCCATGTGGGACTCCCATGAGAGATTAAAATTCCAAGCTTTCCCCTTATAAAGGGATCTGAATTTACCCTATCAGTGTGATGCAGGGAATCCTAAGCTAAAAAAACATAAAGATTGGTCTCAGGATGCTGGTATCCCTGAAGCAACAAGCACAATTTCTCTAGAGGGACAGTTTCACCACCAAGGCCAAAAGAGGTTTTTTATTTTTTAGAAACAAAACTCTGAAGTTCTTTTCTTTTCAAGTTTCAGTTAAAATTATAAGAAAATTATAAGTGAGATGCAATATAGATCACATAAGAGAATAAGGGCAAAGAAGAGATTTCATAGTCATGGATTTTAAATTAATGTCAGCAAAGATAGTCACAGTTAACATCTTGACCTTGCACAAGTCACTTAGTCCCTAAGCCTGTTTTTCTTAGGTTCCTGGAATTAGTTATCACACTTGATCTCTAAATTTACCTCAGAAACTCATTATCAGTCAAAGTAAAAAGGCAAACAGATTATATCTCTTAGTTCTCATTACTGGATAAAAACACACAAATTCAACTGGAAAGACAGATTTTTTTTCTTGCCACTGAAATTTCATGAATGTTGGGAGATAAGTCTCCATGGATTTCTCTCATTCCTGTGCAGATTGGCCCTTCTGAGCAAAGGACATGTTTGAATAGTAAACAGCCTTGCAAAGTAGAAAAAAGTATGTCCCTCTAGAGAGACATGTATCTCCCTGAACATGTCATAGGCCACTAAAAATAAAGCCCTCTCCTTTTTCCCTGAAACATGTACTTATATTCCAGGGTAATGAATAATTAATCTCTCTCTCTTTCTCCCTCTCTCTGTCTCTCCATCTGCATATCTTTTTGGAGAGGAGGCTAGGGAGATGTGGCAGTGTCCCTATAAAAAGTCCCCAGGGTCTCCTGATTTCAAGGTTCCTCTCTCCTGTGATGCAACATACTGTGTGCACAGGCAACATTTGGCCCACATCACATTGCCCTAAGGAATTTAAGCTTAGGGAACCAGCACAAGATACTGCTCTGGCTGACGCTTTTGCTGTGAATAATAAACCATGTGTTCGTGGGCCCAAGGCTCGTTTGTGTGTGTGTGTGTGTGTGTGTGTGTGTGCATGCGCATATGTGTGTGTACAATTGTGGCAGGCTAATTTGTTAGTTTGTGGATAGTGTAAGATCTCAGATCCTTCACAGTTCTGACTTAGCAGAGAAGCAAAAAGGAAGACCCTGAATAGCATAATGGCCTGTGTCTTTAAACATGATTTCATATTAAATACAGGAATATTCTTCAAAAGACATTTCTTCTACCAACCCTCTATAAAAAACTACAGGTTTGACAATGCAAGGAAAGAAACATGAAGTCAAAACATTAGGTTTAGAAAGATATTTCAGTGGGGATTTAAGATAATATGGTTTACCTTTGTTTCTTTTTTGCTTTTTCTTTTCCTTTTTTTCTTTTTCTTTCTTTCTTTCTTTTTTTTTTTTTTTAGACAGAGTCTTGCTCTGTTGCCCAGGCTGAAGTGCAGTGGTGCAATCTTGACTCACTACAACCTCTGCCTCCCAGTTCAAGTGATTCTCCTGCCTCAGCCTCCTGAGTAGCTGGGATTACAGGCACACCACCATGCTGGCTAATGTTGTATTTTTAGTAGAGACAGGGTTTTGCCATGTTGGCCAGGCTGGTCTCAAACTCCTGAGCTCAAAGGATCCGCCCGCCTCAGCCTCCCAAAGTGCTGGGATTACAGGCATGAGCCACAGCTATGTTTATTTTCAGTGATCTAAAGATACAGGATTAAGGTTTGTAGTTCATAAAGAATCTAGTGGTTGGCAAACACAAACCATTTTTTACTTTCTCAGACATCAGAAATTATAAAAGAGCCTTTTATAAATGCTGCTTTCAGGCAATTTGTAGCTAAAATATATGATGGCTTTCTAGAAATGTCAAAATCTTTCATTAAAGATAGACTCCAACATAAAGGGTATTCATTGATTTCAGCTATCCAGGATCCATTTTTTACCTTCTTGAAGCAACCCAGATTTTTGTTTGAGGATTCCCCCATTCCACACCACTCTCAGGTCATGTGGTGACAGAGCTCCAACGCCAGTTCTAGGGATAAGCAGGTAATCAAGTTCTAGGCCAATGAATGCATCTCATGTCCTTGGTTTAGAGGTAAGCACTGAGAACACAAGCCATGCTCTTAGAATGAACCTGGAGACTTTGCCTTTGGGGTCAGGGGTTTTCTCTCTCTTTTTTTTTCTGCTGGAATTGAACCTGGAAGAATATAGCCAAGGAACAGCTGCAAAAATTATCTTGCAACTATGAGGGGAAAGTCAGCCTAATAATGGAGTCAAGACAGAAAGTAGAACCAAGACACTGGGCAAAAGCGAGAAAGGATCTGGAAGGTATCGTTTGAATACCTGTATCCAGCCATGTCGGGAATCTTAACAGCTCTGGGTTGCTTAAGGGAGCTAACACATCTTCTTTTTTGGTTTAACTGCGTTGGAGCCTCATTTTCTTCTCCTTCAACAAAGAGTTCAAATTAATTTGTCCTGCAGTTTGGATGCCAGAATTGCAAAATTCTGAATCTTTTGTAGTGACATTTAGGATGCTTTATATAATGCCCAAATTGAAAAACTCTGAGTTCTGTGCCATGAAGTTTAGAAAGCAAGAAATTGATTCCAAAAACGTTTTAAGAGTTGTTGTCTTCAACAAAATATAACAGAGTCTCAATAAGAATGTAGAAAACATAATTTGAATTTATAGGTAAATATACTCAATATATTATGTCAAACAAAGGTTGCCTTGGAAACAAAACAAAGTTATGAGGAAAAAGGAACAAAACACAATAATTTTTAAGGCTAGCTGTAAGATTTCTGTTAGATTTAACATAAATGGTAATTTACATGCATATATTTAAGTTGCACCATTTGAAATGGACAGTTTCATATAGTTCAATTAAACAATAAGGTAGAAAAAAGTCCACATTGCATTATATTTTAAAAAGGCCCAACCATTCATTTCTCTTATCCAAGTATATCTGTTTTACACATAGGACAATCAAGTTCACCACATTTTATTTTTCAAGTTCTGCAAATTTAAAAGTTTCTTAAAAAGGGGTCCTTGTGCATATGCAGTATTCCCTTACCTGCATGTTATATAGGGGTTGCCTCGGCGCATTAACTTCCCTCAGCAGACGACCAGATATGTCCCTTAGCTCTAAAAGTCTGCATGCAAGCTGAGGATGCAGAAGTTTGGCCACGGATTTGGAGGATCTGGATATGCTGTTTAATCCGCGAATTAATGTTGCTCGATTAATCTTAGCTAAAGCAATAGCCATCCTGATTTTGGATGTTCTCTGCGCAGGTTCTCTTTTCTGAAAAAATAGGCCTTTGAAAAGTAACTGATGTGTAATCTCCAATGCATTATTAAAACTACTTCTGGCAGAGACTGACTACTATATAACTACATTGTGCATGGTGTCATGCATATATTCAACATCCAATAATTCTGTCCCCCAGTGAAACTCCTTGAATTCCCTGCCATGTACTTAAATCTTTTGTTTTTTAATGGAATTTCATTCTTGTGGCCCAGGCTGGAGTGCAATGGCACAATCTCAGCTCACTGCAACCTCTGCCTCCCAGGTTCAAGCAATTTTCCTGACTCAGCCTCCCCAGTAACTGGGAATGCACGCGAGCACCACCACGCCCAGCTAATTTTTATATTTTTAGTAGAGATAGAGTTTCACCATGCTGGCCGGGCTGGTCTCCAACTCCTGATCTCTGGTGATCTGCCTGCTTCAGCCTCCCAAAGTACTGGGATTATAGGTGTGAGCCACCAC
Organism: Hylobates moloch; assembly: GCF_009828535.3. Taxonomy (NCBI): domain Eukaryota; kingdom Metazoa; phylum Chordata; class Mammalia; order Primates; family Hylobatidae; genus Hylobates; species Hylobates moloch. Next base: position 52,545,215 of record NW_026652281.1, on the reverse strand, counting down.
ACCCGGACTTTAAATCTTTATATATATATTTCCCCCTGGGATAAATATCAAGAATTGAAGTAATCAGCCAGAAGATATAAATGTTTCATTTTCCTCCTAGATTTACATATTTTGTGCACTGAATTTTTACTTAAAATTTTTTTTTTGAATTTCAATGGGTTTTTTGGGGAACAGCTGGTATTTGATTACATGAATACGTCCTTTTGTGGTAATTTCTTAGATTTTGCTGCACCCATCACCCGAGCAGTGTACACTGTATCAAATGCACACTGAATTTTTAAAGAACTATTAAGTAAACAAGAATTCTCTTAACTGATTTCTCCATTTGAGCTCTACTCTTTAAATATATATCTTGCTTTTCTTTTTTTATTTTCTTCTTGCTACAGCCATGCCCATTTCTTTGTCATTGACAATTATAATGCTGAACTTTACTCTTCTATATTTGTCAAACTAGCCTGTCAGAAAATCTTACTAAATTCTTTCTCTACCTTGTCCCAGAATTTGACCACTTCTCATTACCCCCAGTACAGTACCCAGTCTATTATATTTGAATTCTACCATCATGTATTTTCCAGATTAGTGAATTTGCCTCCTAAGTGGTTTCTCTGCATCCACCTTTGCCTATTTTCATTCTGTTCATCAATACACCAGCCAGAGAGATCTAATTAAAACTTATGTCAGATCATATTTTCCTTCTACTCAACTGTTTCAGTGGCTTCCAGTTGCTCTCAGTGTAAAAGCCAAAGTACATACTGTGATCCACAAGGCCCTACAAAGGTTGTCTTTTCTTCACCTGTTCAGCCTCATCTTTTTCTCTTTCCTTCCCTTCCCTAAAACTTGTTGAAGTTTTTAAGTGTCTGGGATTTTGCACTAGCTATGCTATTTGATTCCTTAAGCATCCCAAGGTTCACTCCCTCACTTCCTTCACATCTTCATTCAAGAATTGCTTTCCCACTAAGACCTTCTTGGTCCCTCTACCCAAATCATCAATTGTGCTCTCTATCCCTGCACCTTGATTTTGCATCTCTTCTCTGCTATAGTTTTTCTTCTCCGTAACACTTACACTAATGTACTATATTATTTATTTTCCTTGTTCATTGTTTTTTACTTGACTGGAATATAAATTGTAAGTGTTTTATATCCATTTAGCTTGCTTCTTTTTCTCCAGAGCCAAAGTAGTGTCTGGCATGTAATACGCACTCTATCTTTGTCAGAATTAATGAATGAAGAGTATCAGAAAATAAAACAAATTAATCTTGAGAAACATCAAAAAAATACCAAATATTAGAAACCACACAGAAAGTTTTCAGTGCACAATTCTATAACTTTCACAATAATGATAATTCTCCACGAGAAACAACTCACCAAAGACAAAAATATAATTGAATTAGCATTCTAGTGACAGTCATAGTCTTATTACTTTCAGAAACCTAAATGCCATCACAGGTAATTTCCCAACATCATTGGTGCCTTCTTAGCAGTTTTTTCACACATTAACAGTAACCAACAACAAAAAAAAAGCATAGAGAATTCAGAAAAGTACATCTAAGGGCATAAAACTCCAAAATTTTTGGCATGGATTCTAATATGTCCTGTCTACAACTTCTATTTTGTAGTATATGGTTAAGTACAAGATAACAGAAAAAAGAGATATTCATCCTTCATATTTAAAAACTCACAAAAATTGACCCTGTTTATCCTAAAATATTTTTCTCTTATTCCAAGAATGAGCATCTAAATTAAAATTTTTTAGATACCCAATTGTAGTACATAATTTAAAGGTTTACTATTTTAAATTCATCATATGGAAATCTTTTGAAATTTGAAGTGTAAAACTTTAAAAATTACTCTTTACTAAGGAAGTAGATACTAAGGCTGTTGTCTGGGCTGGTTGGGACAGAAGGGGTGGAAAGAACTGAACCCCAGAAGCCATCATCTCAAGCCAAGATTCTAAAATTAACTTTCTGGCCAGGCACCATGGCTCACGCCTGTAATCCCAGCACTTTGGGAGGCCAAGGTGGGCAGATCACTTGAGGTCACGAGTTTGAGACCAGCCTGGCCAACCTGGTGAAACCCTGTCTCTACTAAAAATACAAAAATTAATCTGGCATGGTGGTGGGCACCTGTAATCCCAGCTATTTGGGAGGCTGAGGCAGGAGAATAGCTTGAACCCAAGAGGCAGAGGTTGCAGTGAGTGGAGATTGCACTATTGCACTTCATCCTGGGCGACAGAGTGAGACTCCATCTCAAAAAAATAAGTAAAATAAAATAAAAGTAACTTTCCTAGCCTCAAAAAGAAAATTTCCTTCAAAATCTATCCAGGAAGAACGATTTAGTAATCATTATTCTGGTTGTATTCTAGATATATTCCTCTATAAAAATTCCATCATCACTCCCATCAAATCTTTTTTTGTTCTAGGCCAGCAAGATGGCCTTTTCCTAAATAAATACATGCCTGGGGGCGGGGGGTGGGGGGGGAGATTTAAATACTAATCACAAAATTTAGAATTTTAAGATACAACCCAATTAATAAAGCCATTTAAGAATTTTTAAGACCATTCCTTTCACTGTTTGGGAAGTATGGATCATCCTGGAAATAAAAAAAATTTGCAGCACTTACAATCTAATCTTTTAAAAATAATCTGCTTAACAACTGAGTATTAGTAATGTTTTCCACATAATTTATATTTGAAGGGTAAATAACTTCAAATATGTGATAATATCCCCTAACTACTCAAGTTTCTTGCCAATCTCAGCAACACATTCTTCAAAGGAAATAGTGGGAAAACAGCAATATTAAGTGTTTTGAAAATGAGAAATAAAGTAACTAATTATGTTCCTATTTGAGTTGGATAAAGTTCTATAAGGAAATTACTTCAATTAGTTGGAAATAGGAACTCACAGCTTTATCTTTGGGGATCACAATATTCAATTGATGTCACCATAAACTATGCTTATGGTTCTAATGATGAGGCTATTCAGAAGGTAGAAATGAATGAATGAAGTTGCCATTTCTTTGATTAAATAAAACCCCGGTTTCTCTGATTTCAGCAATGGTGGGAGAATCAAAACTTGAAAATGATAACAAGGTTTTCCATGCCTGTCTCTGGCTTCCTAGGATTCACCCTGAGCCTTCTAAGTAACTACTACTGTGCTGGCCTGAGCTATTTGACATTGACCAGGCATGTACATCTGCCCATCTCTTTCCTTCCTACTCCAGAGCATAGCCAAAATAGTCTCCAGTGTTTCAAAAGACTTTATACCAAGGCTAGGGGAATGCAAAAAGGGGGAGCAACTGGATGCCAAGTCTAAGATACAGCATTAGAAAACCCAGTTTGCCCTCAGAAACTCTTAAGCCTTACCTCTCATGCTTAGCTGATCTGACCAGCATTTGGATGCCATCTTAGCACTGTGCCTGCAGATTCCTACACTTTAGTATCACCCCTCCTCAAACACTAGACCCGAGAGAGGGCCGGCCAAAGGCAGAAAGCAGTTGCTTCCCCTGACACTAAGACCAACCTTCCAAGTTCTGGTGTCCTGTATCTAATATGACTGCCTCTTCCTATGATGACTGATACTGGGAATGTCCACTTCCCCCAGGGCTATTATCTTACAGGCTAAATCAGTATTGTCTTCTATTATACCATCTAGGAGTCCATTCTACAAGTCCCAGAACTCTACTTTAGCTAAGGGAGTTCAGCAGGTCCTGACAGTTAAAACTCATCCGATTCAATGGTAAATAAGAATGCATATCAGTTAACTTTGTTGTTGTTGTTGTTGTTGTTGTTGTTGTTGTTGTTTTGAGATGGAGTCTCACTCTGTCGCCCAGGCTGGAGTGCAGTGGCGCAATCTCGGCTCACTGCAACCTACGCCTCCCGGGTTCACGCTATTCTCCTGCCTCAGTCTCCCACGTAGCTGGGACTACAGGCGCCCGCCACCACGCCCGGCTAATTTTTTGTATTTTTAGTAGAGACGGGGTTTCACCATGTTAACCAGGATGGTCTCCATCTCCTGACCTCGTGATCCGCCTGCCTTGGCCTCCCAAAGTGCTGGGATTATAGGCCTGAGCCACCGTGCCTGGCCCAGTTAACTTATTTTTAGAAATGTATGGGCTCAGTAATTTGAATCATCTGCATATATAACGATTACCTTCTATTCAGAACAGAAAATTATTTTTGCTAAATAAGAATTTAAGTCACAGCAACCATTATCGGTGAATGAGGGGTTCCACATAAGTAAATTTTCTGGGTAACTAAAATTTTATCCACTTAGTGTTGGCTAAATTTTTACTGACATGCAAAATAACTTTAAAAAATGTATCCCATACTTGACGTCTTTGAGGATTCTGACTGCTGCTAATTCCTCTCTCCTTTTTCTCTCCACTTCTATGGCTTTCATAGAATTTCATTCTCTTCATTCTCTTCTTTTCTCTGATGCCCTGCTAACCCTTTAAACAATGGCATTGTCGGGGGTTCTATCCTATGCCCTAATGTTACTACACAATCTTCTTGAGCAGTGATGATTGCCATTTTGGTTTAAATGTACACTATAGTTAGTTAAATACATGGTTTAACTATACACTATAACAACACACTATGCACTGATGACTCCCAAATATACATCTTCAGCCGGACTTCTCTTGAGCTTCCAACCTACGTATGCAATTTATAACTCAACTCCAAGGCTTGGACAGGATGTGGCATGACCCCTTAAACTGTGATCCAATCAAACTCATTATCTCCAAAGCTGCTCTTCCTCATCTTGTCTTTGGTCCTAGTTAACAGGATCACTATTCTTCTAGCCACCCACAAAATCCAGAATCTTCCTCAACCTTTACACATTCTCTCTCACCCCACACTGTCAGTTTCAAAATATGCTAAATATCTCTTGTGCTCAACCCATTCTATTCCCAATGTTAATGTCCTTGTTCTTAGCTGTCATTTGCAACAAAATCTTCCTAGAAGCTCTGCCTCCATTCGGATCTCATTACCACTAAAAAAGTATTTTCGATGTGCAAACTGAATGTCATTTCCAAGCCCAAAATGTTTCTGTGACTGATATCTGTGTTACATATAAGAGAAAGTCCAGTCTTTTTCACATGGCATACAAAGACCTCCAGCCCTTTTTCTACTATTTCCTATCTCAACCCTTCTATCCTACATGCCTTTAATTTATATTTATTTGACATTTTGGAAACATGCTATTTTTTGGCCTAACCCCCACTGCCAATGGAATATGCTCCCCTGCCCATACCCACTGATCCCACCCTTTTCTTTACCTTGAAAACTACTATTCCTCCTTTGGGACCCAACTTAAAAGCATCCTTCCTCCATGAAGCCTTCTCTGACCTTCCTCAGTAGAGTCATTCACTCCTCTAAATTAGATATAGAGATGTAACACTTACCATAGTCTAATGCAATTACTAATTTACAACTCTATCTCCATTAGATTAAGCTGATTGGCAGAAAGGATCGAGTCTTGTTTATCTCTGTATTTCCTCTCTCCAGTCCCAAGCAATAGTGAGGTGTTTAGTAAATGTCTGATGGCTGGTTGTCTGCAGGCACGGTTAAAGTTAGCTCTAATACCCCTCCTTTGCAATGAAATATGTATACTTTGTGATCACTGTGTTACTCAGAGTGCTTTTTGTTAACTGCCAGGTTTTGGTTATACAGCTCATGTTTGACATTGCCAAGAGTCTGACTTCTGGATAAGTGGATTGTTACTGTACCATGTACCTTCACAGCATATTCTATTCCAACTATGATCAAAAGGACCAAACCACATTTTTCCATTAAGAGCTCCTTTGAGTAAATTAGGTTTAATTTAATTTTAATTTACTCCTTTGAGTAAATTAGGTTACATGTGTTCCCTAAACAAGTTGTTACTTTTTCCTGACTTTATGTCTCTTCAAAATATACACCTCCCTCCTCCTTCACTCCCAATATTTTACCTGTTTCAAATCCTTTTTGGAACAGAGGTTTAAAAAATATACAGGTATACCTTATTTAAATTGATACTACTGTTTTCTTTCCTTATTAAACACACATCCATGTTGTATTTATCTTTCCATTGTTACAATTTATCTCAAGTTTTTGCACTGATTTAATTGATACAGATTTTTGCTAAAGTGTATCTAGGTATTTTTCTGATTTTGCATTGCAATTGTAGTGATGAGAGACTGCCAGGTGTTTACCCTAATGACATAGTTATTGTTTTTAAACTTAATTCTCAATCTACCTCACTTCTTGGTCCACAATCTCTCTGCTTCCCAAAGACCCCTCTTAATGAGTAATATTAGAAATTTGTTTTTCTGAGGCAAAATTAGTGTTTTCTAAAGTTTTGAGCACTGATCTCAAAATCAAGCATTAAATAATTGGTATGATACTAAAAATAGAATATATTTTTTCTATTCCTTTTAAAGGTTATAAAATCACATTACCTGATTAGACTGTGATAATCTTAGGATGGTGGGAAATTCGTCTTTAAACTCATCTACAAAGTCCATGATTGCTTCCTGGATCCCCTCGACTAAGACAAAAAGAGGTTAGGAAAAAGAAAACTTTGAAAACGTCCCCTAAATGTTTCAAAAGAACATGAAACACTTGATCAAATTCCTAGATGACTGGGAAAGTAAAGGAACCCTAGGGGATCTTTTTTTTTTTTCGCTCTGTCGCCCAGGCTGGAGTGCAGTGGCGCAACCTCGGCTCACTGCAAGCTCCGCCTCCCGGGTTCACGCCATTCTCCTGCCTCAGCCTCTCCAAGTAGCTGGGACTACAGGTGCCCGCCACCACACCCGGCTAATTTTTTTGTATTTTTAGTAGAGACGGGGTTTCACCGTGGTCTCGATTTCCTGACCTCGTGATCCGCCTGCCTCGGCCTCCCAAAGTGCTGGGATTACAAGCGTGAGCCACCGCGCCTGGCCATAGGGGATCTTATTCCCAGTTGTTCCCACACCCATACGCCCATTACAACAAGATTGTGTGTACTTCTTCCAGAAAAGTTCTTCAACACCTGCCCACATATCCCTCCAACAGGTTTGATTGGCATGGTGAGTTCTTGGTTGGGTTCCTAGTGCTTAACAAGCTTGCAGGCCCAGGTAATGCTTGTCCTAGTCTGCCATTAGTAAAAGATGAGGGTAGCCTTCCACTTGGGAAAGCCAGCAAGGACAGAACTCACAGCTCAATGCTGAAATTCTTTGTTACTGCACAATAGGCTTCGGAGAACCTGCTACAGAATCTTCTGACATCACTCTGGCAGTGAGAGGAAGAAGAGTGTGTTTGGAGGCATAAGGGAAGGAGTGAGGGGATTGAATAATAAAGTACACTAAGGAGTTCTATGAAATAAGTTGAAATTTGTCCCAAATTCTGCAGTGATACCGCAAATAATGGATCATCTGAGAACAAAGGTCCATTTGAAAAAAAACTGGTGTGTGCTTTAAAAGAAATGCTTTATATATGATGCCAAATAGAAAAGAAACACCAGCAGTGACTTCAGAAAGACTTCTGAATAGATTGTTTTTGCTTCACCAATGAGGATCACTAGGTCAAACTCAGGCAAAACTGTAAAGTCTTTGGTTTCTCTGCTTTATAATCTCAATCTCTTTTCTTCTTCTTTTACCCTCCTAGTATCCTCACACGTCAGATGACCATTAGCTCCCCTGACCAAATACGGGAAGAACTTGATACCATGCAGACTTGATTGACTGCCTAGTTTTATATACATATATATATATACACACATATATATATATATCTATATATATACACATATATATAGATATATATATATATATATATTTTTTTTTTTGAGACGCAGTCTCGCCCTGTCGCCCAGGCTGGAGTGCAGTGGCGCAATTTCAGCTCACTGCAACCTCCGCCTCCCGGGTTCACGCCATTCTCCTGCCTCAGCCTCCCAAGTAGTTGGGACTACAGATGCCTGCCACCACGCCCGGCTAATTTTTTGCATTTTTAGTAGAGACGGGGTTTCACCATGTTAGCCAGGATGGTCTCCATCTCCTGACCTCGTGATCTGCCTGCCTCGGCCTCCCAAAGTGCTGGGATTACAGGCGTGAGCCACCGCGCCCAGCCGACAGCCTAGTTATATTTTAGTGTGAATGAAATAGTTGGTTAACCTGAATCCCATTCTAATTTGAAGCCCTCATATTTAATTGCAGCTAGACCACTTTCTTCAGCAAGCATAAAGCCACGGCTGCTGAAAGTTTTTTCAGCAGAACAGTTTGGGAAAGTGAAATCTTCATCCCAGGATTCCTCTAGCATGGGAAGCCTGAAAATCCCCAGCTCTCATGGTGTTCTTAGTCCACAATCTGCCTTAGAACACCCTCCACCATACCACATTCACCTCTCCTAACCAAAATAGAACCTGCTTGCCTCTCATGACTCTCATGCTTAAGATAACAATGCCCTTAAGATTTGGAAAGTGCAATCCATTGGTAGAAAGAAAATCATACTAGACAATGATGAATACACATGCTGGGAGTCTATGAGATAATGAAATACTTTATCTGTCCTAGCAAGATAGTTGGTCATCAGCATCCACTGCAGAGGAACACCTGGCAGATCCTTCTCTTTCTGGTCTTCTTCCCTGTTCTCCATTCTCCTCCCTTCCATCATCCCCTAGTTCTTTTTATCCACTGATTCCGATGTCATTGCCCAACTGGTTTTACCCAATTTTCTTCTCTTTTCATCAGTCCTCTCCCTCCTAGGCCAAATCTAGAGGAAAAGCATTTCTCCGGCTAATGTTTACCACACTTAAAGCATAACCAACTCTTTGTGTTTGCTAACAACGTCCTTTTTGTCTTTTCTTACTTAAGAGCCCTCTCCCCGGAAGTAGAGTGGTGAAAAATGACAGACGGTGATGGAATAAGAAAATCTCACCCTGCAGCACTTACATTATGATCTTATAATATTTTTGTTTGTGTTTAATTATCTTCTTATGCCAATAACCTTATGCATCTTATGTTATTTCAGATAAAAATAAACAGACAAAATAAATAACAATGTCTGTTTTTTCTTGTTAATTCTTCATCACGTTATTCTTTAGAGTGCATAAGAGTGCCCCATAATTATAAAATAAACTAGGAAACAATTAAAAATATCTCCAAATAATTTTTATAACAGCTGTACAGATTTATCTGTACTTAAAAAGCTTTAATACAGAAGAACAGAACCTTTGTTTTGCACACAGCTTTGAGGAAAATGAACATTTTACATAATTCACATATAGACAGTATAAACTTAGTGATAGAAATATAGAAATCTGGGGGCAGTCAGATCTGGGTTTGAGTTTCAATTCTATCACTTACCAGGCTTTGCCATGGGCAAATTACATAAGTTCTATAAGTCTCTTACCTTTTAAAAAGGAAACAATACTTGATGAACATTAAATACCCAATAAGTGGCAGGTTTCATTAAATATGCACTGACCTTTTGGTTTTGGAAATTTTGCAAAACCTGAGTAAAAGTCAACACTGGACTTGCCCGATTCACCTGGGTTTCAGCATTTTGATTTGCACCAAACTGGCTGGAACCCTGACAACCTTCCTAATTGGATCCTTCCCTCAAACCTACTTCAAATTCATCAGAGATGAAGTCATACTCCTCACTTCATGTATTACCTACCAATCCTCAAAACCTATCTGCCACGTGAGACTTCTTTGAGAATTGTTGTTGGCCTTAGGTGAAGGATTTGGACTCAAAGTAACCCCCTTGGATGTTAACCCGATAAACAGATCAGTTCTATTGGTCCCAGTACTATGTCCTCCAGCTCACAGCATGCTTTGTGACTATGCACATCTAAATGAGTGGCAAATGCTTAAACACGTCAAAGTAATTTTAAAACTTTTTATCTGGAGGAAGAGAACTGATATAAAGTCCAACTAAGTACTAGTAACTGTGCTAGGGGCTAAGTTAACATCATTTATCTTTTTTAATTCACTTAACAATCCTGTGAGTTAGGAATGTTTTGAACACAATCTAAAAGTATCAATACAAATACATTGGTATTACCAATATCCACCAATATCAATTGTCAATCCTCAATGATAGTTTTTTCATTTGTTTGTTTGTTTCTTTTGAGATGGAGTCTCACTCTGTCACCCAAGCTGAAATGCAGCGGCGGGATCTCGGCTCACTGCAACCTCTGCCTCCCAGGTTCAAGTGATTCTCCTGCCTCAGCCTCCTGAGTAGCTGGGACTACAGGCACCAGAGGCCACGCCCAGCTAATTTTTGTATTTTTACTAGAGGCAGGTAACCACATTGGCCAGGCTGTTCTTGAACTCCTGATCTCAGGTGGTCCACCCACTTCAGCCTCCCAAAGTGCTGGTATTACAGACGTGAGCCACCGTGCCCAGTCAATAATAGTTTTTATAATGATAGTTGTGCCATTATATGATATATGCAGGGCTATTCTGAATAGTATAGAATGGAAGTAATTCAAATTCAACACAACATTCATTAAATGGTTGCTACCTCAAGACTATGGAAAAGTTTCTATTCATTACGTTTGTAAAATGTGGATTCTATATTTAACTATGTAGGTAAAACTAATTTACAAAAAATTATGTAAAACAATATAGTTTATAACCATCCAAAATTATATGTACACAAATGAGACTTAGAAAGGAATCTAGTAGTAAAAAGCCCCCAAAAACCTCCAAGTTAAAAAAAAAAACTAGGAAATATTATTTCCATAGGATTGTTCACTTATGTCTAATTAATTAAATAACAAGTTTATGACATGAATTGAAAGTATGATTGTGTATCACCTTCCTTAGAGACTAGTGAAAAGTTTTATATAAATCAATCGAGTGTGCAGAAGAATTCTCAACATCTACTATTGAAGACTCAAACAGGTCCTGATGTTGGAGAACTGATGGGGCAACCTGATGAAATCCTACATGCATGAGACTGCAGGACCCTCCTGGGGGGTAACTCAGATTCAGTAAGGCATCCCACTCTGAAAAATCCAATCTGGTAGCAATGCCTTAATAATCAGAGGAGAGATGTGATTCTGAGCACAGCCTGGGGTATGTCCCTCAGAGCTATCCTCGATCTCACATTCCACAGGGATTAGGAGTAGATGGGAGGAAAAGATAAGCCTTAAGTAGTCTTCCTAAACTTTCTAAGGCAGTGGACACAAGTTAGCTATAAAACTAGGGTATTCCTTTCACGGACAGCAAAACAAAAAAGGGAAAAGAGGCATTCTCTCGGACTTTGCCTCTGGCTCTTTGAAAGTGTTGCTACATCAGTAGTGGTACCTACTGTGTCCACAAAATAGCCAAAACCGAAGCAGATCCCAAAGGAAACATGATGGTATTCACAGAAATAATTAAAAGGGCCAAGCAGATGCCACTCGCCAGGCTGCTTACCAGATTTGTTCCTGATAATTAGACACCCTGTGGGAATTCCCAAAAATACTTAGGAGACAGCAGATTCAGACCTTTGTAGAGATTGAAGTTTTGCAGGTGGGGCGAAGCCAGTGAAATCCAGGTTATCATTATTCTTGTGATCCCACTTTGAATCATAGGTTGGCCAAGCTTGGGAAATCCTGGGTCACAAGAGAAAATGTATAGACCTTCTCATTCTAGTAAGAATTTTAAGCCTTTTGTGTGTAAATATGAAATTTGTAAATTGAATCATTTAAAATGTATTAGGGGAGCATATTCTTTAAAAATAGCCCTAGATAAAATTCTCCTGCAAGGCAAATAATCATTTCAATAGCAAAAACAAATACCTGCTACATAGCTCATAAATAATTACCGTATTTTACAATTCCAGTTGGGTACCATTAATAAGGAGCAGGCGATGGGAAAGACTAACGGATGTCTTCAAATAGTTATAGTAAAGTAACAGGCTATATAGAAGAGAGAATCGGCAACATTAGCATTGTTACCCATGTTTGGGAGTTGCTGAGAGTTGGTTAGATGGTAGGAAGCAAAAATGGCCAGATTTATTTGTTGTCTGTTTCCCCTATCAGAATATAAGTTCCCTGAGTTCTGGGTCTTTGTTTTGTTCAAGGGTATATTTCCAATACCTAGACAGTGCTTTTACATGATAGACACTCAATAAATCTTTCCAGATGTTGGTGAGAATGCAGAGAATGGAACACTTACATATGGTTGGTGGTAATGTAAATTAGTACAACTTCTATGGACAACAGTATGGAGATTTCGCAAAGAACTAAAAATAGAACTACTACTCGATCTGGCAATCCCACTACCATGTGTCCACCCAAAGAAAAAGAAATTATTGTATCAGAAGGATATCTGCATTCTTACATTTATTGCAGCACTTTTTACAATAGCAAAGACATCATCCTAAGTGTGCATGAATGTGTAATTGAATAAAGAAAATATGGTATGCATATACCATAGAATACTATTCAGCCATAAAAAAAAGAATGAAATCTTGTCTATTTTTTGTGATACAGTATCTCTCTCTGTCACCCAAGCTGGTGCAGTGGTGTGATCAAAACTCACTGCAGCCCCAAACTCCTGGTTTCAAATGATCTTCCCACCTCAGCCTCCTAAGTAGCTAACTACAGGTATGTACCATCATCTCTGGCTAATTTTCTAAAATTTTTATAGAGATGGGGTCTGGCTATGTTGCCCAGGCTGGTGTTGAACTCCTGACCTCAAGCAGTCCTCCCACCTTGGTCTCCTAATGTGCTTGGATTACAGGTATGACCACACCTGGCCAGAAATCATGCATTTTACTCAACGTAGACGGAACTGGAACGTAGCCATTATATTAAGTGAAATAACTCAAAAGCAGAAAGTCAATTACTGCATGTTCTCACTTATAAGTGGGAGTTAAATAATGCATAAACATGGACATAGAGAGTGGAATAATAGACACTGGAGACTCAGAAAGGTGAGAAGGTAGAAGGGGGTGAGGGATGAGAAATTACCTAGTGGGTACAATGTACAATATTTGGGTAATGATTGCACTCATAGCTTAACCTTCACCACTTCATAACATATCCATATAACAAAACTGCTCTAGTACTCCCTAAATATATAAAAATAATAATTTTAAAAACCTTCCTGAATGAATACAATAAAATCTGTTAGTTACATCTCAGCCAAGCTGAAAAATTTTATCATTAAAAAATTCATTATGGAGTCAATTAACATATATGTAAATGCAAGCACCTAAGACACATAAGACACACATATAAATACACATAGACACACACGTTTTATCAAACATTACAGAAAGAAAACTTTTTCTCCCACAAAGCACTACATTTTAAAAGCTGTAACCCGTTATACTGAATACTGGCTCATGTGACACATCCCAACAACACGCTATGAGCTCCGTAACACCAGAAAACAGACACGATAAGAACATTTCCCTTTCTGCTGTTTTCTGGTAAATAATACCGACTATATTAATTGGAAACAGTCCATTATTGTATATAATTAATTGCAGACAGTCTATTATTGTACATCTCTGAGACTAGAAAATAAACGTGTAGCAGGTTTCTGGGGGTAGTATTGATAAATACATGAGTAAGGTAAATGTAGACATGTAATGCAGTAGAGATCAAAAGAATATACATGTAAACAATTTCAAAAATGCTTATTTTTAAAAAGCAATCCCTAAAATTTTTTTAAAGCTGTATATCAAATTCGTTATATAATAACACCTAGAAAGGATTTGGAGTGAATTTAAAACACAGTACAAGACATTCCAAGGACAATAAACCAAAAAGACATGTTAAGTCTCATTCAGTCATTTTCTTGTTATATTAATATTGGTTTTGTTATTTGAAATTATTTTTCTTATAGTGCAGGACAAACACATTATTGGGTTAATAATGTTACGAATCAAAAATTTCAGTGTAAGAGAAGACCCAATTAGAAGACATACTTGCAGCCACCAAGCATATGAAAGTATGTTCAACATCACTAATAATTAGAGAAATGCAAATCAAAAACACAATGAGGTACCAGATAAAGAAAATGTGGTATATACCCAGCATGGAATAGTATGCAGCCATAAAAAAGGAATGAGATAATGTTTTTTTGCAGCAGCATGGGTAGAGCTGAAGGCCATTATCCTAAGCAAAATAATGCAGGAAGAGTAAACCAAATTTTACATGTTCTCACTTATAAGTTGGCACTAAACAACGAGAATACATAGGCACAAAGAGGGGAAAAAGAGAGACTGGGGCTTTCTTGAGGGTGAAAGTTGGAAGGAGGGAGAGGATGAGAAAAAATATTGGGTACTATACTTAATACCTGGGTAATGAAATAATCTGTACACCAAACCCCCGTGACAAGGGTTTACCTATATAACAAACCTACATATGAACCGCTAAAATAAAAGTTAAAAAGAAGTTCAAAGAACAATGTAAAATGCTATAATGTTAAACAGAATTGGAAATATCATCATAAACTCATGATTTTTAAGAATATATTTTTCCTAGATGTACAGGCTGAAATGGCTAGAATCATGGCCAACCCAGTAGAAAAGAGGACCCTGGCCGGGCACGGTGGCTCACACTTGTAATCCCAGCACTTTGGGAGGCCGAGGCGGGCAGATCACGAGGTCAGGAGATCAAGACCACGGTGAAACCCAGTCTCTACTAAAAATACAAAAAATTAGCCGGGCGTGGTGGCGGGCGCCTGTAGTCCCAGCTACTCGGAGAGGCTGAGGCAGGAGAATGGCGTGAACCCAGGAGGCGGAGCTTGCAGTGAGCCGAGATTGCGCCACTGCACTCCAGCCTGGGCGACAGAACAAGACTCCGTCTCAAAAAAAAAAAAAAGAAAAAAAGAAAAGAAAAGAGGACCCTGGTATCTAAATTCTGGGCTTTAATACCACTTGTTAGTACAATGAACCAGGACTCCTTAAAGAAATATGTGATACCAAGTCTGGGGCAGGATAAGCACAAGGTGAGCCAGGGAGATCTTATGCCAAAAAGTTAGAATAACTTTGAAGATTAATGGAGTCCTTTTAAAAGGAAACTCAGGCCAGCTTGAGCTGGTTCCTACTGGTCTTGGTTGTGATGATTTGGGCTTTGCAATGGAAGCATCAGGCCATCATCATGCTAATCTAGTGATCAATATTGATATCACTAATATGGGACAAACAGATATTATGGGTTTCCTAATGTAATGCAATATGAAGTATGTACCATCTATGATATATTCCAGCCAAAAAAGTTCCAGCATGATCTAACTTTTAGATTTATCTTCCAGTTTCCCAGAAATATAGGAGATAGATGAATAGCCTAAATAAGAGCTTCTCAAACTATAGTGAAGCCAATACTTTTATAGATTGAAAGCAAATTACCTTTTAAGAAACACATTTTTAAAAGACAAACAATATTTCTGGTTTATTTTTAAATCTATATATAGTCAAATAAAACTGTCTTTTCTTTTTAAAGCTTCTGATTTTCCTTTTAAGGAGTTTTTTTCTAGGCCCTCAGTTATACATGTAGTCTCTCTAATTTTCTTCTGTTTCTTTTCTTTAAAAATTCATTTATTGGTGAAACCCCATCTCTACTAAAAATACAAAAAGTTAGCTGGGCGTGGTGGCGGGTGCCTGTAGTCCCAGCTACTCGGGAGGCTGAGGCAGGGGAATGGCGTGAACCCGGGAGGCGGAGCTTGCAGTGAGCCGAGATCGTGCCACTGCACTCCAGCCTGGGCGACAGAGCAAGACTCTGTCTCAAAAAAAAAAAAAAAATTCATTTATTATTTCAACATTTCCTTCCATTAACGCTTTATTTTTAATAGGCTGTTACTTCCATCCATCTGAATATCCAATTGTTTTAGTACCACAGATTAAATAAACTATCGTTTTCTCATTGATATGAAATACTACTTTTGTCATATACATTTATATATAAACACATACACACATATATGTTGGGAACCATTTCTGGGATTTCTATGCTGTCTCACTGATCTATTTGTCTCCTTCTATGTCATTAAAATACTGATTTGACCACCATGGCTTAATAGTATGTTTTACTTTCTGTTAAGGCAAGATTCTCACTCTTTCATTCTTTGTAGTAGTGGTTTTTTTCCTTATGTTAATCCCAGTTTTTCTGCTAATTTCTCAGATTTTCTACAAATTCAATATCTTCAAGGGGTTAAAAAAAGATATTTTTATCTCTTCTTTTTCCATGTTAATGCCAATTATTTTATTATCCTATTTTATTGTGTTTGCTAGAACTTCTAAAACAATTCTGAATAATTATTACAGCAGGATCACCTATGTTGTTCCTGTTTTCAGTTAAAATGAAATGACTTCAATATTATACTGTTTACTGAAGCCAACACCAAACATTATTCTAAATAATCTTTGTCATATTTAGTTTCTTTCTATGCCGATTTTGGTTTTGTTTGTTTCTGCTGGGAATGATTATCGAATTTTATCAACTTCCATTTCATAATCTATGAATATGATCACCTCTGCCCCTCAATTTGTTGACATAGCAAAGTATGTACTGGCTTTCCTGATATTTAAACTATCTTTACATTTTTGGAAAAAAGAATTTGTATTTGATTACAGTGTATTCCTTTGATATCTTGCTAGATTTCATTTATAATTTTTGCCACTATATTCATAAGTGAGATTGGTCTATGGCTTTTTTTTGTACTTAACAGATTGGTATTAAATTTTTGTGAATATGAATTGAAAAGGTTTACATCTTTCAGTGGTGCCTGAAATAATAACATCAGAATATTTCAAATTTCTTTTTCTTTCTTAAAAACGGAGGCATAATTTACATATTTTTTAAAAATGCTAGTTAGAACTCAGCTGTAGAAATATTTTGTCCTGATATCTTTTTAGAAGCTAGTATCACCAACTTTCAAATTTTCACATGTGGCAATTTTTACATTAAAATTTTCTTATTTGGGGACCGGTTTTGGTGATTTATGTCTTACTAAGAAATACTCATGCAAAAATTTCAAATATATTGCCACAGAACTGCATTTAATTTTTAGTCTTCTGGATCTATATTATTTCTGATCTTGTATATTTTTTCCTTTTTCTTTAATCTATGCTCAGGAAGAATTTAAGGTTAAGTACAAAGTTCCCTTACTTTTAGTTTGTCTTCTTTAATAATGAAAGTACTCTAAATATGCCTTTCACTATATCCCATTTATTTTTGAAAGAAGAGTTCTTCTCAATGCTTCCTTTGATTTCTTTTTGCTCCAAGGACTATCTTAATTACATTTTATAACTTCCCAGTAATTAAGATTTAATATTATATTATTATTTCTTTCTACTTGATTGGCTTTTAGATCAGAGAATATGGTCTGTAAAATCTCCACTTTTTCTGATTTTAAGGTTTTCTTTGTAGCCAACTACATACCAATTTTTTCACAAATGTTCTAAATCATACAAAGGAGACATATTACTCTAGTCAAATAATGCAAGAATACGATACATTGAATTTATTGATTGTATTATTCAATTCTTTTATAGCTCACTAATTTTTGCCTATTAAATATATTACTGAAAAAGAAATGTTAAAATCTTCCACAAATTGTATTTTCATCAAGTTTTCCTTGCATTCTTCATTTTCTTCATTATCTTTGTATTATATCTAGGGCTAGCAATAATGTAGAGCTCAGGAATGCTCATGCACTGGTAGTGAGAATGTAAACTGGCATGCTTACTTTAAAAAACAATTAGTATCATCAAGTACAACTGAAGATACCCATAGCTGTGATCACTGCTTCCAAATCTAGAAATATCCCCACCAACACCAGGAGACCTAGATATGAGAATGTTCACTGCTACAATTGAAATATTAAGAAATTGTAACCAACCCAAATATTCATCAACTGTAGAATTAATAAATAAAGCATAATATATCCATAATAGCTGCTGTACAGCAATAAAAATGAATGAATTATAACTACATGCAACATAATGAATAAATTTCAGGGATGTAATAATTTTGAATGAGAAAAAGCAAGGTACAGAAAAAAAGCAAAGATTTTATTTATATGAAGGTCAAAAACATTTAAAACTAAACATTATGTTAGAAGTACACACATATGCTGTAAAACTATAAAGAAAACCTTGAAAAACCATTTCTTTCATTAGTAACTTGCTCACATTTTGAGATGAATGTTTGATACCTACATTCTGTAACACTTGAAAAAGTTAACTATATATAATATTAAATATTCCCCTGATTAAAAAATAGGTCTTATTTTAGCCTTAGAAAATTTTGTGTTATAAATATATTTTAAATTGACATCTCTCTCTTTTTTGGATCTTAACAACCTGTAGTCATCAATGTCCAGCTGAGTATCTCCTGATAGAATCTTCCATGTTGGAAATAGGCAAACTGTAATTGAAGCATTTCAAGAAAAGCGAAGTCCAGACCAGGTGGCTCACACCTGTAAATTCCAGAACTTTGGGAGGCCAAGGCAGGAGGATTGCTTGAGCCCAGGATTCTGAGACCAGCCTGGGTAACACAGCGAGACCACATGTCTTCAAAACATAAAAAAGTAGCCTGGTGTAGTGTCACACACCTGTAGTCCCAGCTACTCTGGAGGCTGAGGTGGGAGGAACACTTAAGCCCAAGAGGTCAAGGCTGCAGTGACCCATGCTCACACCACTACACTCCAGCCTGGGAAACAGAGCAAGACCTTGTCTCAAAAAAAAAAAAAAAGGCAAACAAATAAGTATTACATACATTTTAAGTATATATATGTAAGTATATATAAGCTCCATATATTGTTATGATCTTTAGTTAGAAGTCTTAGATTTATCTACTTAAATGGTAACCGCTGCAGAGAATGACTTAAAGTATAGATTTTGTATTTTAATCCCTTCAGCTATGGTCATAGAGTATATTACTTAATCACCTAGCTACTAAAGCAAATTTCCTTGGTCAAACCAACAATGTTGAAACATAATGAAAAAGAAAACTGGTCATTTTATGTAAATCTACATAACTATAAAAAAGAAAAGTATCGTGTTCACTCAACAGTGCTAAAAATAAAAATGCTAAAGGATGCATCCCACCCTTTCTTTTAAACGCAACACTGCCAGCAAGTTGATGATGATACCTCTTCAGGAGGGAGCCCAGACATGACATAATTCACTATGTGTGAATTTATCTAAATTTTCCATGAAACTAAATTTATTTTCAGCCAATACCAACCAATCATCTTAGAGATTTCTCAATTACTTTGTACAAAAATAATTCTTACATGTGAAGGATTGAAGAATATGCCACTTCAAAATATGTCACTTTGACATAAGAATTATTTTGAACTGAAGTCAATTAAAAAGAAACAGACACAAGAACAGCTCTCTGCCCTCCCCTTTCTACCAGGGAGGGCAGGATAATTCTTATTTGTCCAAGACAACTCTAGATTTAGCCCAGAGATGGCACCAGAGGAAGCTACATAACACACCAATCCAACAAAATAATAATATAATAAAATCACTAATTATCGAAAGCTACCAATCTAAGCATTTAATATATGGAATAGGCATCATTTAAAAAAATTTAAATGATGTGTTTTCAGATGTGAAAAAATATACAGTACATACAGTATGAAGTCTTTATATCACATCTACTGTATACATGCATGTGACAGGCTACTATAATTCAATATGAATTTCTGTATCTCATAGTGCTATTATAAATACTATTTTGTAGGTAAGAGTTTATGGTTTTGAATAATAATAAAAGTAAGGCACATATTATCAACTCCTGAATAATGTCCTGCAGCTTTACCATGTCAAGTCAATATTTGTATTTCTAGAGCAGTAGTTCTCAAATGTTTAGTCTTAAAAACACGTTTGGCCAGGCTCAGTGGCTCATGCCTGCAATCCCAGCACTTTGGGAGGCTGAGGCAGGCAGATCACTTGAGGTCAGGAGTTTGAGACCAGCCTGGCCAACATGGTGAACCCCTATCTCTACTACAAATACAAAAGTTAGCTGGGTGTGGTGGCACGCACCTGCACTCCCAGCTACTTGGGAGGTTGAGGCAGGAGAATTGCTTGGACCCGGGAGGTGGAGGTTGCAGTGAGCGGAGATCGCACCACTGCACTCCAGCCTGGGCGATGGAGTAAGACCCTGACTCAAAAACAAACAAACAAACACGTTTACACTCTTATATATTGTTGAGAACTCCCTAATAGCTTCTGTTTATGTGAGTTATATCTATTTATAATTATCTTATTAGAAACAGACACTGAGAAATGTATGAAATATTTGTTAAATCATATGATATGCAGCTTCTTAGATAGCCCAGTGATCCCTGCCTCCTGGTCTTCATGCCCCGGTGTAATCCACTTCCCTTGAGTGTGGGCTGGAGTTATTAATTCCCTTGAATACAGCAGAAATGATGGCATGTTACTTCAGATATTAGGTTACAAAAAGGCTGTGGCTTCTGTCTTGCTTGCTCTTTCTCTCTCTGAATCCCCATCTCTCTCTAAGGAAAACCAGCTACCATGTTGAGACTTGTCGTATGGAAAGATCCATGTGGCAAGGAACCAATGTCTCTGGCCAACAGCAATGAAGACCTGGGTCCTGTCAATAGCCACATAGTGAGCTTAAAAACAGATCCTCACCCAGTCAAGCCTTAAGATGA
This sequence comes from Hylobates moloch, assembly GCF_009828535.3. Classification (NCBI taxonomy): domain Eukaryota; kingdom Metazoa; phylum Chordata; class Mammalia; order Primates; family Hylobatidae; genus Hylobates; species Hylobates moloch. The sequence goes on along the minus strand of NW_026652281.1, from coordinate 52,524,616 downwards.
CTGTCATCCCACTGACACTTATAGCTTTTTGAGAGACCCTGAGCCAGAGATACCCAACTAAGCTGCACCTGGACTCCTGACCCACAGAAACAATAAGATAATAAATATCAACTGTTTTAAGCTGCTAAATCTTGTGGTAATTTTTACATAGTAAAATAAAACTAATACAATTCATTTAAAACTAACAAAATAATAACATTTTCTGTGAAAAATAACTATTTTCTAAAATAAAAAATGTAGTAAGCTGAGTGGTACTGTTTGCATTTTTGCAAATCTCTTCAATGTCTAGTACCGTAGAAAACATTTGTTTTCTATATCTGCTTCTGAATTTAAGCTGTTGCAGTACATTGTTTTGGGTGAAATACATAAAGAAAATCCTGCTTCACACTGATATGTAATTGTAAAAGAAAGGAGTATTGTAATAGTTTTTCCAGATAACAGTGGGCATTACTCCTTGATCCTACAGCAACACGCAACAAATGATGCCTCGGCACGGTGGCTCATGCCTCTAATCCCAGCACTTTGGGAGATTGAGGCAAGAGGACTGCTTGGGGTCAGGAGTTCGAGACCACCCTGAGCAACATAGCGAGACCCAGTCTTTACAACAAATTAAAAGAATTAATCTGGTGTGCAGGTGGCTGAGATGGGAGCAGCGCTGAGTCTAGGAGTCCAAAGTTGCAGTGAACTAAGAGCTAGGATTGCACCACTGCACTCCAAGCCAGGGGACAGAGCAAGACCCTGTCTCCAAACAAAACAAAACAAAACAAAACAAAATGGTAATTTCTTAAAGATTAGGTGCAACCTAAATACCGTATCAATGAACTTTTTATGCCCTGTTACATTAAAATTTATAAATCTATCCTCCACATTGAATGGCTCATTTACTAATGCATAATTTTATAACATCATGCATTGATTATTTGAATAATATTGGTTCTCTCAATATCTTTGCATAGCAAATTACCCCAACTCAGCAACTTAAAACAATAAACTTTTATTATCTCACAGTTTCTTTGGGTAAGGAATTTAAGAGTGGCTTAGCTAGGTGGTTCTGGCTTGAAATCATTCAAGATGTTGCAGTCAAGCTGTTGGCTGGGCTATGGTCTTCTTAGAACTCAACTAAGAGATGGTCCAATTCCAAGCTCACTCGTGTGCCTTTTGGCTGCTTCAGAAGATCTACTCCCAAGTTCACTCCCATGGTTGCTGGGAACCCTCAGTTCCTTACTGCTTGAGTGTGTCCTCAGCTGGCTTCCCTCTCTCAGGGCCACCTCACAACCTGGCGGATTGTCCCATGGTGAGCAGTTCAAAAGAAACAGGGGTGGCAAGGAGAGACACAGAGAGAGAGAGAGAGAACAAGATAGTCCACTCAAGATGGGAGCCACAGTCATTTTATAACTAATCTCAATGTGATAGCTCATCACTAGAGACAATCAACTCCACAATCAAGGGGAGGGAAGGTAACCTCCGCCTCTTGTAGAGTGCTGTATTGAAGAATGTGTAGCCACAGCTACAAAACCACCACAAATTGTCAAGCTCATCATTGTGGATGCAAGTTTTCCCAAGTTCTAATTTTTGCTTTAAAGCTCACATTTATCATTGGCAATAAACACTGTCAATTGTTTTCCTTGAAATGACAGACTCGCTTCTTTTACATTCGAGAAAATACCTGCCAAATACCCAGCTCCCTATAACCATAGTTGGGTGTTTTTGTCAGTCATTCTTTCAAGTGAAAATGACATTCCATGAAATGACATTCCATGAAAATGACATTCCATGAAAAAAAAAAGCAGCTCACAGCTCAAACAATTATACAAGTACATTTCCTTGAGGCAATCATGTGTTTCAGTAAGCAGCAGAAGTGCCTATGCCTACTACTTCATATTTAATTACATGGAATGTTAAAAATGATGTGTACCCTGGGGTCAATATTTAACATATGTACTCAAGCTTCTTAAGTAAAACTGATTTCTTCTTTTTTCTTTTGGTACATACTAGAGTGCTTGGGACTTTCATTTGGGAAAATCACTATGGGAAGGAATAAATAAGGCATTGTTTCATGGAAAAAGGTGTGCACTGTGATTAGATGGGAATTACATGGAGATTGGCAGAGAGGAGGAAACGTGTGAGAGGAAAATAAGCAGACAGTGGGGCTGGAATGAAATGAGCATGTTATGGTCTAGAGTAAAGAGAGGGAAGGCTAAGTTCACAGTAAGCTGTGGACTTGATGCAAGCATCTGTGAAGGGAGCCAGTCTGAAAATCTCACAGCAGGCTCCATCTGAAGGGGCAGTGTCAGGCAGACTCCTAAAGGCTCAGAGACTAGATTGTTATCTGGCCAGAAATGCAGTAGAAGGTTCCCAGAAGGCTTCCAAGAGACAAATAACCTCGGGCTATTTGCCACTCCTAAGGGCACCAATGTCAGTCATAACCATGCAGTTAAGTAAGAGCTTTTCCTATCTTACCTTTTCTCCTTCCCTCTTGCAGCTTGGAAGAGGCCAAAAGCAGAAACCGATGAGGGAGAAGGGGAGCTGAGGAGAGGAAAAGCAGCTGACCAAGGTTCCCTCACTCTTCCACTGTAGAATTCCAAGCCTGCAGCAAAACTCAACGGGGAATGGGAAGAAGTTTTAAACGAAATGAGATTAACATTTGGTTTATTACATCGAACTGGACTCAATTACAAAAATAAAAAGACTACTACTTATTACCTGAGAGCAACAACAAAATTATCATTATGTATTTATTTATTACAGCAAACTCAACTCAATTACTAAAGAAAAGGCTATTCATTTACTACCTGAATGCAACAACATAACTATAAAATCTCCCTGAGATTTGAAAGGGGTGGGAGTGGAGCACTGTGAGCTGGAACAAACGGAAGGCGCAGGCTTGAAGGTCAGTGGGAGCTTTCAGCATGCGCCCTGCTCAGTTCAACTCATTTAATAAAGTGCTTTCAATGCCGGCGATTCACTGAGCTTCTATTTTTGCCAGGTTGAGGTTCTGCTGGGTATATTTTAATGAAGGAACAAAATGTATTTATATTTAGGAGAATGGTGTTTCATAATGATTGTAACCAGGCTAACTTGAGTTCATATCCTGGCTCTGCTACTTAAACAATGTGGCACATTTGTAAATCTCTTGGACCCTCAGTTTTCTCATCTATAAAATGGGGATAAATTATGCCTACTTTACAGGGCTATCATAAAGAGTAAATGAGATAATATATGTACAGTAAGTATCACAGTGCTGGTATACAGTGAGCACTCCATAGATAGCATCAAGGATTATGATCATGCTCTTAGTGTGGTGACTTGGCCAATGGGAAACATTTACCAGGAACTAGTGCACAAAATAGACTGAAGAGGAATCAAGACTAAGAGCAGGGAGAAAAATCAGAAACATTTAGCAACAACAACAAAAAATGCTAACACAGTAGCCATAGAAATGAAACAGAAGGGACAAATATAAAGAATATTTGAGAGGAAAATGGACATAAGAGATAACTGGTTAGACATATATGGTAAATAAAAGTGAAGGAAGAGTCCAAGGCAGCTTACATTTTAAAGGCTTGGTTGGATTGGAAAATAGTAGAAATGGGAGAATTACGGAAATTGTCAGAGTGAGCAAGTTTGGTGGGTGAGCATAGTGGGAAGAAATACTGGTTTTGTTTTGCTATATTTTGAATTTAGAAGACTCTGAGAGTTTCAAGTACGAATATCTTATAGTTATTTTAAAAGTTATTCATTCATTCATTCATTCATCTAATATTTCTTGAAAGCCTACTTTGTGTCAGACACCATGCAAAGATCTAGCAAGAGCAATCTAGTAAAGAGTTGGAGTTTGAATGGGACATCTGGGCCAGACAGAAAGATCTGGGGACTTCAACATAGAGCCAGCCCCCGAAACCATGGATATTACTCAGGTTTCTATGAAGAGCGTCAAGAAGAAAAAACTTATAAAAATATTAACAGTTAGGGAGTCATGAGGAATGATCAAAGGGGTGAAAGCTAAAGCAGTGTCTAATGTTATAATTATTTTTATATTAAATTCTAACCACCTATAGTTTATATTTAATCATGTCAATAAAGCAATTTCATAGTAGCTATCTATATTTTTAAATTTTATTTTAGATAGTAGGGGGTGCCCATTTGCCCTTCATGCAGTTTCCTCCAGTAACTACATTAAAAAAATTTTTTGTTGTTGTTTAGATGGAGTCTCACTCCATCACCCAGGCTGGAGTGCAGTAATGCAATCTCAGCTCATTGCAACCTCCACCTCCCAGGTTCAAGCGATTCTCCTGCCTCAGCCTCCAGAGTAGCTGGGATTACAGGCGTGTGCCACCATGGCTGGCTAATTTTTATATTTTTCACAGAGACGGGGATTCACCACGTTGGTCAGGCTGGTCTCGATCTCCTGATCTCGTGATGTGCCCACCTCAGCCTCCCAAAGTGCTGGGATTACAGACTTGAGCCACCGCGCCTGGCCAAAAAATTTTTTTTAGAGATGGGATTTTGCCATGTTGGCCAGGCTGGTCTCAAACTCCTGGCCTCAGTGATCTGCCCGCCTCGGCCTCCCAAAGTGCTGGGATTACAGGCATGAGCCACTGTGCCCGGCCCCAATAACTACATCTTATATAACTATAGTATGATATCAAAACCAGGAACTTGACATTGCTGTAAACCACTGACTTGATTCAGATTTCACCAGTTTTACATGTACTAGTGTGTGGTATGAGTGTAGTTCTAAGCCATGTTATCACATATATGGACTCATATAACTTTCATCTTTATTTCTTAAAATATTTTCCTTTTTATCACTTCAGTTACTTAGATGAGGTGAAGAATCCACACCACAAGAATTTGAAAAAACAATTTTTGTAGTTTACTGATACTCCCTAATGTTCAAACATTATAGCAAAGGCCACCAAGATTTTTTAAATAGTTAATTAACAAGTAACACGTATGTATTTTACACTATTTTACAGTACTTTATCTGTAAAATGTGAGTTACGATTTCTAAAGTCCCTTATAACTCTGAAATTCTACAATTCTAGAATTCTAATTCCTAGGTCACTTAACCTCTTGATAAAAAGCAGAAAATTGTGGCAACTGTAATAATTCTTTGGAGGCAGGGTCAGTCTCTTACCTTATCAGGCCAGTGCCCAGTGGGACAAAATTAATCACTGTCTTATTGTAGTAAAAACACTCTGCTAGCTTGGGAGATTTAACCAGGTTCCCATAGGAACCTGCTTCTCCAAGAGGGCTTTGTAAACCTTTGATAAGGAGAGCATAAACTAATCAATAGTTGCTCTAACAAAAAATCTACCAATTTTTGTAATAAAAATATTTTTATCATATTGTTTTAATAATATTTTAACCAAAACATCTATACTGGTAGCATACAGTATATTAGTATTGAGCTTCATTCCCACTCACTTAAATCCAAATCTGTAGTATTCTGATCTTGGCTAGACAAAGAGAAAGCATCCTCAGTTTAGGAAGAAAATAATATTAAGCTAGTTGTCAAGAAAATCATTTATAAACTAGATCCCCCCAACAGGTCTATAATTTATTTCATGAAAATAGTGAAAGCTTTTGTGCTTAGACAAAATGTTAGAAGATCCCTATAAGTAAGATCAGTGTCAGAACAAATATTTGCATGCTGAGAAAACACCACTTTGTGAAAGTTGCCATGAGATGTAGACTTTGTACAACAGTTACATTTGAGAGCTCGACAGACTTCATATGTTTTACAGACTGACAGCAATACACAGTAATCATAAAGCTAGATTTCTAATTCAGTAATGTTCTAGAAAAAACCAGTAACAACAATAGTGGATTACATCATTTGATGATATTCTTTTACTGAACAAAAGTTAATGGAGTATATTTAAATCCTTAAAGGATTGTTCAGTAGCTTTTTCCCATTTTAAACTGTACTAGTACTTCCATTTCATGATACCAAAATTCTCTTAAGGGGAAACTTAAGAGCACATGGTACTTGCTTTCAGTCAACAGAGTCAGTAGAGGAAGAAAACAAAGAGCCTTCTCACTAAGAGGAGTAAAACATGACACTATAAAACCCAGGTGTTAAAAAAAAATTATGGCAAAACCAAAACACACACACACACATGCACGCACAATTTTTCATGTTATCTTCAAATTTTGGGCAGAGAACCACAGCAAGTCCTGGGTCTCAAAAAGTAGTTTGTCCTCATATTTAAAAATACGTATCTAATTTGGAAATATCCATCAAGGGATAGAATTCACACAGAGACCATTTGCAGAGCACTTCCAGGCACAACTCTGGGAGAGAGGCCTGAGTGTCCCCAATTTACAGATGCTCAGAGGCATCAAGTGACTTTATCACTCAGCTGCCCAGGAGCAGAAATAAAATAAGAACCAATTTGTCTAACTCAAAAAATTTGCTGCTCTTAGATATATTCTACATTACTATCTACGAGTCATTCCTGTATCTTTATTTAAATAGTCAGAGGCCAGGCACAGTGGCTCACACCTGTAATCCCAGAACTTTCAGAGGCCAAGGCAGGACCACCACTTGAGACCAGAAGTTCCAGACAAGCCTGGGCAACATAGCAAGACCCCATCCGTACCAAAAAAAAAAGTTTTATAAATCAACTGGGCATGGTGGCACACATCTATAGTCCTAGTTACTTTGGAAGTTTAGGAAGGAGGTTTGCTTGAGCCCATGAGTTTGAGGCTGCAGTGAGCAATGATTGCACCACTACATTCCAGCCTGGGTGATAGAGCAAGACTCTGCTTCAAAAAAATAAAAATAAAAAAGAAATAGAGCAAAAACTCTACTGAGGAACATTCAGCACTTCACTGCTGTAGTTTGCATTTACTTCATTTATTTCTTTAAAATTTCCTATAAAGTACCATTTGCATTAAATCTGAAGTATTTCTCTTTTTTTTATAAAGTACCATTTGCATTAAATCTGAAGTATTTCTCATTTGACTAAGTCTAACTATATGTTTGAGTATTATTTTCTGTTCTTTTGGTAAAGGAAAGTTTAAGTATAAGCAGGGGAAAACAGTATTTGGAACATATTTAGCAAAGGGCTAAAATCCTCACTTCATACGGAATTCATAAATAAGTACAAAAACATTCGAAATTAGGGAAAATGGCAAAGAACTTATATAGATGATCACAAAGTATTTCTCTGTTTCTTTAACAGATACTTTCTGAATGTCTACCATGTATTCTATGCTGTGCTATGTATTAGGGATAGAATGAAAAAGTATTTATTGACTCCATGCTACATTGTTTAAAAAATGGTTTATTTAGCGCCAGGCATGGTGGTTCATGCCTGTAATCCCGGCACTTTTGGAGGCGGAGGCAGGTGGATCCCTTGAGGTCATGAGTTCGAGACCAGCCTGGCCAAAATGGTGAAACCTCGTCTCCACTAAAAATACAGAAATTAGCTGGGCCTGGTGGCACACACCAGTAGTCCCAGCTACTTGGGAGGCTGAGGCAGGAGAATTGCTTTAACCTGTGAGGTGGAGGCTGCAGTGGGCCAAGATTGCACCACTGCACTCCAGCCTGGGCAACCAGAGTGAGAGCCCACCTCAAAAAAAAAAGTAAAAAAAAATTCATTTTTCAAAAATATGTATGCATATATTCACAAAAATATCTGGAAGGATATATATCATATATTCATAAAAATATCTGGAAATGTACATATCAAGTGATTATCAATGGGTGGTTGTATTTATTTATTTGAAACAAAATAGTAAACATGTATTTCTTTTGTAATAAAATAGTTTCATAAAAATTAAAAACCTATAGACATTAAATCACTCAAGTATTTCACATATTGTTCAGAGCTTTTGGTAATCAGAATATATTTCTTTTTTCTTATACAATGGAAGACAGACTCCAACACAAATGGACTTCTTCATTTTATACCACTATTATCCCCTTTCTGTATTCTACATTCAAGACCCAACAGACACACAAACACTGACAAACATGTATGCAGATACACAAATAGAAGATTGTCTTCCTCACAGTGCATACACACACATACACACTCACACACACACACACACACACACAGAGACAAAGTCTCACTTTGATATAAGTGAAAAAAGAGTCTGGCAGAGATCTGATGGTTTTGACCTTGGAAATAGTTTTCATTATTCTCTACATTTCTCTAGATTTTTCTTTCATTTGCAACCCCTGAATGCAATATTTTTCATGTTTGTGTATTATAAAATGTATAAATTCTTTCATTGGAAAAATAGCTCTCTGTCTGACCCCTCTGTTTGTTTTTGTGCCTAAATAATCTATTCTATTAGCTCTGGGTATTAGACAGTCTAAGGACACGTGGCAGACACATGGCTGTAGCAGCTGCTAGTCTAAGGAGATGGCAAATCTTTTTGTGGAATCAAAACAGATTAATATGAAATAGTTGATAGGAAGTAGTAATTTTTTCCACTTAACTTTTAAAATTATTTTACTTAGACTCATGTATAGAATGTTACATGTCAATCTATAAAAATAGTTTTAAATAAAATATAGGTCACCTTTAAATGATTAATAAAGTATCAATTAAAGAGTTAAAACCAGCCCCATAATATGTTCCTTATGAATACATTGCCTTAAAAATAAATAAATATATTGCCTTAGTCCATTTGTGCTGCTATAACATAGTACCTGAGACTGGGTAATTTACAAAGAACAGAAATTTATTTCTCACCGTTTTCGTGGTTGGGAAGTCCAAGATTGAGGCACTGACATTTTGTGAGGATCAGTCTCCTTTTCCAAGATGGTGCCTTATTGCTGCATCCTCTGGAAGTGAAGAATGCTGCATCCTCATATGGTGGACAGGACAGAGGGTCAAGAGAGTGTACTCTTCAAACTTGAGAACTTTTATAGAGGTATTAATCCCATACATGAAGATAGAGTACTTTTTTTTTTTTTTTTTTTTTTTTTGAGACAGAGTCTCCCTCTGTCACCCAGGCTGGAGTGCAATGGCAAGATCTCAGCTCACTGCAGCCTCAACCTCCCAGGCTCAAGTGATCCTCCCACCTTTGCTTCCCAAGTAGCTGGGACTACAGGTGCACACTACCGCACCTGGCTATTTTATTTATTTATTTATTTTTATTTTTTATATTTTTTGTAGAGATAGAGTTTTGCTATGTCGCCCAAGCTGGTCTCAAACTCCTAGGCTCAATGATTCGCCCACCTCAGCCTCCTAAAGTGCTGGGATTACAGGCGTGAGCCACCATGCCCAGCCAGGATGGAGTACTTATGACTTAATTACCTGCCAAAGGCCACATCCCTTAATATGGCTGCATTGGGGATAACGTCTCAACATGAATTTTGGAGGGGACACCATAATTTAAACCATAGCATATATAATTAAGTATTTCATTCATGAAATTCAATAATTCCATGTTACTAGCATGTCAGTGACCATTTAAAAATATATTAATGGTTTAATCACAACAAAAAGTTCTCTGATTTTCTTTTTTTTTTTTTTTTTTTTTTGAGACGGAGTCTCGCTCTGTCGCCTAGGCTGGAGTGCAGTGGCGCAATCTCGGCTCACTGCAAGCTCCGTCTCCCGGGTTCACGCCATTCTCCTGCCTCAGCCTCTCCGAGTAGCTGGGACTACAGGCGCCCGCCACCACGCCTGGCTAATTTTTTTGTATTTTTAGTAGAGACGGGGTTTCACCGTGGTCTCGATCTCCTGACCTTGTGATCCGCCCGCCTCGGCCTCCCAAAGTGCTGGGATTACAAGCATGAGCCACCGCGCCCAGCCTAAGTTCTCTGATTTTCAACTTTTTCAGTTTTATGTACAGAACTAAGTGATTAAAATTTTTCTTTAAAAATTCAATAGAGGTCAGCTGGTAATAATATGTATGAAGTACACTCCTCTAATATAACTTTATAAAAAGAAAATGAATTGAGTATTTGTGGGGAGCTTGCTTTAAACCCAACTCTATAATGATTATAAACTAGATTAAATTTTACTGTAATCTAATAGTTACCCAGTTTTTTACTTCACTATGAGAAGCCTTTTCATTTTCAATGATTATTTTACAGCTAATAACTGTAAGAAACACACAAACATTAACTGACATCTCAACAAAAGAGTTGGTCAAAATCTATCTCAACAGAATTATATCTCTAGTGTTTTTCCATGGGGTTTTATTACTCAGAAACCTTCCCGGATTTTCTTTTTTGATATTCCAAAAGGATTTAGCTATCTCCTTACTTTTCTGTTTCTGTAAGGAAAGTAAGGGATGCTGGGAGGAGAATGGGAGAAAAAACAAAATGTTACCTATAATGTTTGGGGGTTCAACAATTCCTAAAACATATCCATGGACCTCCTCCCACTCCCAGCAAAAACAAAAACCCACGTCTCAGACCTTTGTTTAGACTGATTTGTAACAGATCCTTTAACGGCCCACTTGATTCCATCAAGCTATGAAGTCTTCCTGAATAAGGAGAGGATTCACTTACTTCCTAGA